>NC_087215.1:71213683-71356183 GCF_015104395.2 Macrobrachium nipponense | reverse complement strand
GGCAGAACTCCGCAGCATAGATCAGAAAACCAGGAAACATATGACAATACACAAAGCACTACACCCAAGAGCAAATACGGACAGACTATACATAACACGAAAGGAAGGAGGGAGAGGACTACTAAGTATAGAGGACTGCGTCAACATCGAGAACAGAGCACTTGGGCAATATCTGAAGACCAGTGAAGACGAGTGGTTAAAGAGTGCATGGGAAGAAGGACTAATAAAAGTAGACGAAGACCCAGAAATATACAGAGACAGGAGAATGACAGACAGAACAGAGGAATGGCACAACAAACCAATGCACGGACAATACATGAGACAGACTAAAGAACTAGACCAGCGATGACAATTGGCAATGGCTACAGAGGGGAGAGCTAAAGAAGGAAACTGAAGGAATGATAACAGCGGCACAAGATCAGGCCCTAAGAACCAGATATGTTCAAAGAACGATAGACGGAAATAACATCTCTCCGATATGTAGGAAGTGCACTACGAAAAATGAAACCATAAACCACATAGCAAGCGAATGCCCGGCACCTGCACAGAACCAGTACAAAAAGAGGCATGATTCAGTGGCAAAAGCCCTCCACTGGAGCCTGTGCAAGAAACATCAGCTACCTTGCAGTAATAAGTGGTACGAGCACCAACCTGAGAGAGTGATAGAAAACGATCAGGCAAAGATCCTCTGGGACTATGGTATCAGAACGGATAGGGTGATACGTGCAAATAGACCAGACGTGACGTTGATTGACAAAGTCAAGAAGAAAGTATCACTCATTGATGTCGCAATACCATGGGACACCAGAGTTGAAGAGAAAGAAAGGGAAAAAATGGATAAGTATCAAGATCTGAAAATAGAAATAAGAAGGATATGGGATATGCCAGTGGAAATCGTACCCATAATCATAGGAGCACTAGGCACGATCCCAAGATCCCTGAAAAGGAATCTAGAAAAACTAGAGGCTGAAGTAGCTCCAGGACTCATGCAGAAGAGTGTGATCCTAGAAACGGCGCACATAGTAAGAAAAGTGATGGACTCCTAAGGAGGCAGGATGCAACCCGGAACCCCACACTATAAATACCACCCAGTCGAATTGGAGGACTGTGATAGAGCAAAAAAAGATAATAATAATGAATATAAAAGAGCAACAGAGTTAATGCCCAGCTTTAGTCGTCTTCAATCTACAGTAATTCCTGTGTCTTAACGTCTTTGAATTGTTTCAAACCCACATGAAGAAACTGTCTCGTGACAACTCACCAACTCACCATTCACAAATTCACCTCTCTATCCCTCAAGACCTCATTACGCCTGGTACTTAACCAAAACAACTTTGTGTTAAAGAGAGAACAGGATATTTTTCCTGAGAACAAGTGGGGAAACTTAGGCTTTCAATCATCAGCCATTAACTAGAGACTCGTCAGAGCAACGACCTAAGACACTGAGACGTATTACTTTCGTCCGTAATGTCATTCTGAGACACATTACAAACTCGTGTCCAGTCGACGGCGTCGCCCTGAATAGAAACAGCGGCAATCCTCTTAGCCCTGGCGACTTGAACATGGAAGCAAGAGGATCTGAAATGTGGAAAGATGGGATAATGAGGCTTCTGTCTCTCCCAGGGACGGTTTCTTTCTGATTTCCATGGATTCTTTTTCTATGTTTCCCATTGACGGTTATTTCTGTTACCCAGGGACGGTTTTTATATTTCCCAGGGACGGTTTTTTCCTGTTTTTTCTAGGGACGGTTTTTTCTGTTTCCCAGGGACGGTTTTTTCTGCTTTCCAGGGACAGTTTTTTCCTGTTTCACTGAGGCAACTTCTATTGTATCCCAGGTACGGGTTTTCTGTTTCCCACTGTTTCCCAGTGGCGGTTTTTATGTTTCCCAAGAACGGTTTTTTCTGTTTGCCAGGGAAAGTTTTTCTGTTTCCTTGGGACGGTTTTTTCTGGTTAACAGAAAGGTTTTTTTCTGTTTCCTTAGGACGCTTTTTTTTCTGTTTTCTGGGGACAATATTTTCTTCAAAATTATACATCACCTGAGAAGCTTCCTTATTTATATATATATATATATATATATATATATATATATATATATATATATATATATATATATTTATTTGTCATTGACATCTTTGTGTGTACTATTGATCGCTTATGTTCATTTATCATAATCATCTACTCTACCCTATTGCAATTCAGGTCAGGTCAACGGCTGTTGGTTATACCTACGTGTGTCAGGTCGCATTTCCAATGCCGCTTATTATCTTTATTATTATAAAAAAAATGATATAACAACATTCGCGTCTCCTACTGAAAATTTGCTGCTTGACTTTCCACTCTTGACGGTTGCTAGCTGTCTTGCAACTGACAGCTGGAGTTTGTTGCAAGATGCACTCAGCCACTGAAAATGCAGGAGGGAGGGAGGGAGGGGTCTCTGTTAGCCATCAACTCTAACCTTTTATTCGGATGGAATTCTTGTTCCAAATTACAAAAGGCCGAATGAAATTACTGCGTGCTCCCGATTCATTCATAATTCATAGTATTTCTGAGAGCTTCCATAATTGCTGTTCCGGGCTGGGTAGTATGTCATTGCGCCTTAAAAAAAAATAAAATAAGAATAGACAAATGAAAATAGAAAAGGGCATTGGAGGTTTAAATACTTAATGAATATACTGTACGTCAAGGTTTTTTTTTTTTCAAATTTGCTTTTCATTCATAGCGAAGGCTGAACTTGAGCAGAAGGCCCTATAGCGTCGGAAAGTGAGAGAGAGAGAGAGAGAGAGAGAGAGAGAGAGAGAGAGAGAGAGGAGGCGGCTGGTGGGAGGACCGTGAGGCTCGGAAATTTGGGCGGGGGTGGTGTTATCCAGAAGGCAGGCCCCGACACAGCAGCTGATGTTACATAACGTCTCCGACGCTTTAGCTCCGACGCTCTAGCCAAGAACAACTCCACCCCCCCTTCCCCTCCCCTCTGCAAACTCCTCTCGAGGTCCGCGGCGAAAGGAAGGAAGCTATCCCCACGTCGAAGGAGGGCAAACCAACACGTAAAACATTGTTCAGTTCCCGTAGACTATCGACGTAACGCAAAAAAAACGTAACGAGTATGAAAAACCACACACAGTTCTATACGTAGTAGAATTGCAAAGCATGTTAATTAAAGCATGGAGAGAGTTTGAAGTACAGTTTCCCGTTCATTTTTATATTATTTCGTCTCCCTCCTTCTCTTCCTCGTCCTTCTCTTCCCCCGCCCTCCTCCTCCTCCTCCTCCTGTTTAAACCTTAATTTGATGGCGGTTTCCATTCGCGTTATCGTGACTAGGACACTTATGTTCACCCCTCCTCTTTGTCGAACTCGCTGATTGAAGTCTCATTACGTCACAAACTTCATGGGATTTCATAGTATTTTTTTTTTTTTTTACCTTCAAGAGTTCAAGCGAAGGTGCCATACACTACTATTCTCCTTACACTTTGCACTTTAGTACATTTATTTTTATCCATTTCTTGATTTATTAGATATTTTCCCCTTTCGTAATCGGTGGTATCTCTTCTTTCTGCATTTCCCTTTTACCTCCTCTTACTTCTCCCTAATGGACGCCATATTCTTTGGAAGTTTCAATTTCCAGTCAGTGGCCCCTTTGGTGAGTAGTTTTCGTCTTCTGAATAATAATAATAACAAGAATATTAATAACAATGGTCATAATAATTACGGTAAGCAGCTACTAACTATTTAGCGTGTGCATGAGACAAGAGTTTTTCTGCTTCTTTTGCAGAAGCCGTGTTACCGACGTCATGCAGTTATTAACGGAGATTTGGTACTGTTGAGCTTGATCGTATATCGCCGCGCGTATATGCCAACTCAGCGTATTAACTCACGCGTACTACACAAAGTGACAATTACGTCTAAGGTACGTAAACCATACAGAAACAGTCGGAGAGCATTCATTGAGCCTTCTGAGTGCCAATTTTCCCTCCAGCTTTTTTTAAATATATATTTTTGTGGTGTTGTCTGGTGTTATGATGACTTACCAGTAATCTCATCGCCGGAGATGGATATTTGTACCCAAGGAAATTTGTACTCAACGTGAATTTCGAGTGATCCGTTAGATTAATAATGTTCCCTTGGGTTGTTCTCCCGTAATTGATAAGCCTTAGTCAGCAAGTCTTAATTTATTCCCTGTCCTGTTGTGCCTTTGTCTTGGGACGAAAGGGGAACATTGTTTTAAATACCATCGTTATTATTATTATTATCATTATTATTATTATTATTATTATTATTATTATTATTATTATTATTATTATTATTATTATTATATATATACCTATATATATATATATATATATATATATATATATATATATATATATATATATATATACATCGAGCTACAAATGTCCTTTAATATCCAATCGCTCTACCTAGGAATTAATATATTTTCATCTATGTTAACCGGAGGGATATTTTTTTAGCTGATAATAATTTCGTCCTCTCGTGGGTTCGATCCAGCGCCCCAGCGGACTGAGGAGAAATCAGGACTTCAGTGATGTTATCGATTTGGCCAACAAGTGAGGCGCTGGTTCGAACCCACGAGGGGACGAAATTATTATCAGCTAAAAAAATTCCCCTCCGGTTAACATATATGAAAATATATTAATTCCGAGGTTGAGCGAATTGGATATTAAAGGACATTTGAAGCTCGATGTATGTACATGAATCACGGTGATGTGATAAAGATTTACTCACATACACACACACACACACACACACACACACACACACATATATATATATATATATATATATATATATCTATATATATATATATATATCATATAAGTCATATCACATTACCGTGATTCATATACATATTTCGAGCTACAAATGTCCTTTAATATCTAATTCGCTCTACTTCGGAATTAATATATTTTCATATATGTTTAACCGAAGGGGAATTTATTCGGCGATAATAGAATTGCCGGCCGACGGGCACGAACCATCGACATCTTCAATTCCAGGACTGGCAGTGAAGTCTTAGCTCGATATATATATATATTATATATATATAATATATATATATTATATATATTATATACATATATAATTTAGAATACGTTCACATGAAACAAAATTGATAAAAGAGATAAAAAGTAAAGAACTGATTTCAAAATTAAATTGATATTAAATATTCCTTGGAGAGAGAGAGAGAGAGAGAGAGAGAGAGAGAGAGAGAGAGAGAGAGGAAAGTCGATAAGATATCGAATGAATTAGGTCGTCCTATCGCCAATTATATCCAAGAATTACTTCAAAACTGATTCTATCGATTACACTAATTATAATTGTGGTTTGACATCGACTTGAGCAAAGGACTGGTGTCGTCTGGGTTGAAAATATACACACCCCAGAGGCTCTCGTGCCTTAATGTACCTCATTACCATTTACATCGTTGCTTCAAAATGTTTGTTGTAAGGGTCTGTACCGTTTTTTTTTTTTCTTTTCTTTCTTTTTTTTATCGGGCAATAGGACCAACACCAACGCATAAACCACCATGGTGCGAGGTCTGTTACAGTAAATTCACATCGGCCGTGCATTTGATGTCTAGGCCAGTCCCTTACGACGCTCCTGGTTGGCTGTTGATAAGCCAATGACAGGGCTGGAAACTCCCAGTCTCTCGAGATAGTTCACATAGGCAGGGTGTATGTTCCATCTCTCCTGAGGTATATGTCTTTCAGGAGAGGTGGAACATACATCCCGCCTATGTGAACTGTCGAGAGAGACTGAGAGTTTCCAGCCCCTTGACTGGTTTATCAACAGCCAATCAAGAGCGTCGTACGGGAGTGGCCTAGACGTCAAATGCACGGTTGATGTGAATCTACTATAGCCCACAGAAGCACTCAAATTATGACAAACGAACCGGCACATGACTGATGACAAAAGTTCCCAACGTTAATAAACCAGTGTTATCGGTCAGAATCGATTTCAGAATTGTCGGTTCTCGTCACGTTATTAAAAGCAAGATTTGGTGGAGGTTTTTCCTGGTTTTATGTAGGAATGAATTGCGGACACCGCTCGCTTTGCGCGATATTGAAATGACAGTGTAGGTGTCATGTAATTTCATGAAGGTTGGCGGTGTATTTTATCACCTTTTGGAAAGGACCCGAATATGAATTTAACTAGCGGACATTTTCCTTCCGTTATCGTTGCAAAATGTGTCACTCAGGCTGCATCCATGTGACAGTACAGCATGTCATAAAATAAACATGTCGAATACAAGTCAGCAGCTTAGTGGCAGTTCCGACCACTGCTTCGGATTAATCATCCGGGATTAACCCGAGGTTCGTTCTCCACTTACGTTTCTTCAACCTGTTTGTGATATGTGTGCGACTATTCGCCGACGTGTCTTTTACCTGTTTGTGATGTGTGTGTGTGTGTTAAGTAGCCGACGTGTGTTCAACTGGTTTGTGATATTCATGCGATAATTCGCCTACATGCGTTCAACTTGTTTGTGATGTGTATGCGATAATTCGTCTACATGCATTCAACATGTTTCTGATATGCATGCGATAATTCGCCAATGTGTCTTTTTCTTGTTTGTGATGTGTATGTGATAAGTCACCGACATGTTTAACCAGTTTGTGATATGTATGCCATAAGTCGCAAACGTATTTGACCTGTTTGTGATATGTATGTGATAAGTCACTGACATGGGTTTAACCTGTTTGTGATGTGTATGTGTTAAATAGCCATGTGTTCAACCAGTTTGCAGTAAGTTGCCAATGTGTTTAACCTGTTTGTGATATGCATGCAACATGTCACCATGTGTTTGACATGTTGGTGATATGTATGTGATAAGTTGCCGACATATTTAACCCGTTTGTGCTAAGTATGCAACAAGTCACCAACATGTGTTTGACATGTTGGTGATATGTATGCGATAAGTTGCCGACGTGTATAACCGCCCTTAAGCTCGTTAAAGTGTCGTGGCAGAGGCCCCAACACACGATTTCACTTCGGCTGCCAATATTGGCCAAGTTGTTGGAAGGCTTTGAGCCAACTTGAAGCAAGTTTCCAGAACAAAGAGCTCGTATTTCGCGCGCATTTTGTGTAAATCAGTTATTTATTTATGAGTTCGATGTATTTCACTACTTTTAGAAGGTTCCTTTATAATGTAGTTGTTTCTTCTTTTCGTGAACGAGGTCAGTAATTTTATTTACTTTTTTGTGCACAAAATCAGCCTTTTTCTTTTTTTCTTTTTTTTTTAACAGGGTCAGTAATTTTATTTTGAATTGTTGTGAACAAGGTCGGTATTTTTGTTGCCTTTTTTTATGAACAACGTGGTTTTTGCTTTTAGCAAAATCTTTATGAACAAGGTCCAATTTTTTTTTTTTTTTTTTTTTTTGCGTTTGTTAACAAGGTCAGTATGTTTTTTTTTTAACAAGGCCAGTGATTTTTTCTTTCCTGTTTGTGGGCAAGGTCATTCTTGTTTTTTTTTATGAACAAACCAGATATTCTAAAATGGATGTTAGTTGAAAAATAATTCTGGAGACACTTTATTAAATGAAAAACAGAAAGATAATGTTTGCTTGTCCTTTAGGCATTGATACATTTCAGTGAATTGAAAATGGTTTATCTTAGAACAACCTGTTTACAATCGAATTCATTAGAAAAAAAATCGTATAATAAAAAAAAAATTTGTCCCTGAAAATCCACACCGAGTTATGATTTTTCTTACTTTCTTTCTTTAGAAAAAATCTTATATTAAAAAAAAAATTGGTCCCAGAAAATCCACACCGAGTTATGATTTTTCTTATTTTCTTTCTTAAGAAAAAATCGTATAACAAAAAAAATTAGTCCCAGAAAAACCACACCAAGTTATGATTTTTCTTATTTTCTAATTTTGGCCTTTCTGTTATGTTATGGATTATATGTTTCAAATTACTGGTACCGTGTTACTAAAATTCTAATTATAATGTTGTGGCCCTCTGTCAATGAGACTTCGCCCTTGCATCGATTCGAACTCCATTTTAACCAACTGCCAAAACTATAAAACAAAGTATTTGCAACTGACGATGGGTTCAGAGTAGAGAGAGAGAGAGAGAGAGAGAGAGAGAGAGAGAGAGAGAGAGAGACGGGTGCTTTTATGAAACGTCCATTCAACATTCGTGTACGATTGCTGGGAGGGAACCCCATTAGTCAAAATAATAGTAAACAGCCGCGGAAGAGGAGCCTGTACTGAAATACGGAGCTGGGAGGCTGCTCTAAGAAAACATGAGATATAGAAAATTGGTGTGTTTTTTTTCCCCGAAAAATTTTGCGCACCGCTAATCTACGGGAAATTAACCTTCAAGTCTCCCCGTCGTAAATATCCTTACGTTTATCGTTTACCATTTTACAAGCGTAGTAACCATCCTCTTATCTTATTTATTTATCCATAAATTAGCGCGCTACTGAGGGTCTGAGGATAATGAACATTGATTATCAGACTTGGGAGGTTCAGTTACTTTTGTGATGCTATGTACATAGGCTGTTTTACATATTAATAGTCTGTTTGTTTGTCATTTGAAGAACCTTTGTAGTACATTCTTCAGTTTTATCTTTAGATTTCTCAGTGATACGTGCAGGATAGAAGAACTAAAGACATTTTTAAACGCAATTCACCAGATTCTTATCCCACAACATATACCCATGGGAACATGGCCTAAACTTTCTAAAAAACGTATTGCGCCCAACTAATGTCGTGACCGAGCCATCGTGATAACTCTAGAAACGATTCTAGGAAAAGTATATGAAGCTGTCATTCTAAATAATGAATAATAATAGGCCTCTCTGGGAACTTGTTCCATACGAATAGGATTCAACTTCTGATTGATAATAATAATAATAA
Source organism: Macrobrachium nipponense (assembly GCF_015104395.2). Lineage (NCBI taxonomy): Eukaryota > Metazoa > Arthropoda > Malacostraca > Decapoda > Palaemonidae > Macrobrachium > Macrobrachium nipponense. Next base: position 71,347,308 of record NC_087215.1, on the reverse strand, counting down.
TTCTGTTACGATCAAATAAGGGCAGTTTTCGGTCTTTCTCCCACCCCCTCCCATTTAGTTTTGAATTTAATACTTCGAACCAGCGTACTCAGCCTTTTGAAAAGCTTTGAGATCTCTCCGGATATCACCCCAGAGCGTGAGTATATCTTCAATTCGTTTAAACCACATCATGCTTTGGGGTTTAATGGAAGGAAGGATTTCTCATTCGGAATAATTCGAGGTTTATTGGAGGAAGGATTTTTGCTGAATGTCAAAGTTCGCCGATATGTGGGAAAGGAGGAGTTCGAGTCTATACTCTGTTTTTTTTTCATTTGTCCATCCGCCTGTGGTGTTTTCGCATGGTAACACTGCGTCCCAGGCTGTAAATAGTTACGCTTTGTGTAAGTTTTAGGTAAATAAAAGAATATCTGGGTGTACGTTTGCAACTGAAAAGTGTTTTAATAATTTACTGTGTACGAATTACATCGTTAAAATTCGAAATGGGATATTATTCAAAGCCCGGGACGCAGTGTTACCATGCGCAAACACCACAGGCAGATGGACAGCTGGAAAAAAAACAGTCTAGATCTTGTGTCTCCTTGACCATGATAAAACTGTTGAATTAATTGACTTATGCGTAATTATCAATATTGCGCACAATTTTCCGTGTCGAAAATGATGACAATGGTTGCAGGTCCACAATAATATCGCATGTGAGTATTTAGTCTTTAATAGATAATAAAAGCTTTCAAACCTAGTACTAGGTTCATCTTCAGTCAAGTGAACATTATGACTATATAAATCCGTCGAAGTAAACTTCTGAACAGGACAATTCCACAACGACGAACGCAAATGAAGGAAGCGCTCGGCAGCCCAACTAGGTAATACCGTTGTTGATGTTCGAATTCCTGTTTGCTATTCTGCTGGAACGTCTTACATTTTATTGGTACTGTATATATTAATTAAAGGTCAGCTGAAGTATTGATAGCTGTTTTTTATTAAAACATACATACATGCATTTCAATCCTTTTCTCTAATTTTCAGGAAAAATATCCAGCCATCTCTCAAGGTCATTCTTTTTAACTTTGTTATGTTATTCAACTTATGCGAGCGCTTATACGGAAATAAATACTAGGCCATTCGTTTGGAAAGCTGGTACGGGATCTGTGGTTTTGTACCACTAGAAGTTCAAGACTTTACCTGTCATTTGGAGCACATTAGTCTTTTGAGATATATGTGTATGTAGAGTATATATACATATATATATTTATACATACATATACTTATATGATTATAATTGATATGACATACATGTATATGAATATATGTGAAATGAATTTTATCACATAACCGTGATTCATATTACATTCAACTCTCTCTCTCTCTCTCTCTCTCTCTCTCTACAGACACAGACACAGACACACATACACACAAGCATTCAGCTACAAATGTCCTTGAATATCCAATTCGCTCTACCTCCTAATTAATATATTTTCATATATGTTAACCGAAGGGGAATTTTTTTTAGCTGATGTGACGTTCGCCGTTCCCTTCGGCTAACATATATGGAAATATATTGATTCGGAGGAAGAGCGAACTGGATATTCAAGGACATTTGTAGCTTAATGCTTGTGTGTGTGTGTGTGTGTCTGTCTGTCTGTCTGTAGAGAGAGAGAGAGAGAGAGAGGGAGAGAGAGAGAGAGAGAGAGATGGAGATTTTTCCACATTCAGATTAAGACAATTCGTGAAAATGAAGACATTATGGGTAAACTGTCTTCTTTGTGTGAATCAGAGAACGCCGCCACACGGCTCGTGGCGATGCCACGCGGGAACGTTTGACCCAATGCTGACCTCCAAATTTTTCCAGCGAGGAACCCTTTCCTTCTTATTTTCTTTCTTTGAAGTGCAGCGAATACGATTCGGGATGCTGTTACAATGTTACACCCGTGATAGCTCTTTTGAAAAGCGAAGCGTAAAGGTTTTATGGTGCTGTCTTCACTTACCTACGACAGGTAACGTTGAAATGGAGCTTTAAGAACGATGATGTTCCCTCCTTCGGTCAGCTGTGGTACATTGAAGGTATCCCGAAATCGTGAGAGAAGCGACGTCGAGGAAATATTAAAGTTTTTAAAGTCTTTTTCTTCTTCTTAATTGAATTGCCAACAGTCAAGAAATTTCACCCGAAGATTAACTCACGAAAATAGATTTTAGTTTTATTTTCTTTAAATTTTTTAGGCCTAGGTCAGTAAGCCGTTTACTGGGAGAGAGAGAGAGAGAGAGAGAGAGAGAGAGAGGTGAGGAGCGAGAAGGAAGGGTGGGGGGAGGGTGAGGAAGCGTGGTAGAGAAGAAAATACGAAAAAAAAGGGGGGGGGGGAATAATGAACCTTTTGTATCCCGAAGAAGAATAGCGAAGGCCTCGCTTTTTCAGACCGTGGCGTCTGCAGTAACGTTGTTTGCAAACTCAAAAGGTATTTTTCAAAATCATCATAATACAGATAACAATACGAACCGACGAGTGCCTACTATTGTTCACTAAGCTAACAGGTTTGCGTAACGACGATTCGGGTGCACTACTGAACTGCATCGTAACAGAAGGCGAAAACTTAGAGGGATCTTTCCACACACATATAAAAGGAGCGAACTAGCAGCTGAATTTCCTTCAGCTACTCAGTGAAAGAGACGGAGCGAACAGCACCACGTCCTCCTCTCGCGACGACTTGATCCATACTACCCGTGACCCGTCACATAGAAGAGCCGCGAGCGGGAAGTGTAGCCGAGAGTCTGGTTCTCTAAGATAACTGCTGCCGAGAGAGAGAGAGAGATTTTTGCTACTATTAAAGAGAGAGAGAGAGAGAGAGCGAAAGTGTTATCTCAGATTTGTGCTGCTATGAAAGAGAGCGAGAGAGAGAGAGAGATTTGCTACTATCAGAGAGAGAGAGATTTTTGCTACTATCAGAGAGAGAGAGAGAGAGAGAGAGATTTGCTACTATCAGAGAGAGAGAGAGAGAGAGAGAGAGAGAGAGATATTTGGCTACTATCAGAGAGAGAGAGAGAGAGAGAGAGAGAGAGTGTGGTCTCAGATTGTGCTACTATAAAAGATAGAGAGAGAGAGAGAGAGAGAGAAAGAAAGAGAGAAAGTGTGGTCTCAGATTTGTGCTACTATAAAAGAGAGAGAGAGAGAGAGAGAGAGAGAGAGAGATGAGAGGAGTGATGTCTAAGGAAGTTCCTCAGAGATCATTCATATAATCTTAGACGAGAGAATTCTCAGGGTAGAGTTACACGTTGTCTGACTCGACAGTGAAAACAATGTAAACAATCTCTCTCTCTCTCTCTCTCTTCTTCTTCTTCTTCTTCTTCTTCTTCTTCTTCTTCTTCTTCAGTGCTCACGAAACATCTGATATTTGTCAAAGTCAAAGTCAAAGTCAAAGTCAAATTCTTTATTCCATTAAAAATGGCTATTACATAATTTTACTCTTTCTTGAGTAACACAGGTCTATTAATAGCTTTATAAAGAGTTTTTACATAATAAACAGTACTCATTATCACAGGACTTGCAACTAGTATACAGGTGGCATATTGCCATACAATATCTCTGAATTCAATAAAAACGGAAATGCAATAAAAATTTTCGACTCTATGCAACAGAAATGCAGTAAGATAAACAACATATAATGATATAGGCATAAAATGAATACGATCCTTAAAAACAATCAAGTGAAAACTTTCAAATCAGTAAAATAATAAATTAGCTAATTCTCATAAAAGATAAAGTAAACAGAGTTTACAACCAAAAATAAAATTTCACAACCTTTATTCGGTATAGAAGAGAATACTTGCTTGAAAAGCTCCTAAAATTTATGACAGTGATTAGAACCTAAGGTTAAAAATGAAGAGTTTCTCATTTTTGGAGTAAGTGTGCAATCAAATGAGATTTAAAAGAAGATATGGTTTCGCGCTGCTTGATAATAGCAGGCAGACGGTTCCAGAACATGGGACCACACACACCTAGACGCCTCGCTCCCGTATCGGTGAAAGTTCTCGGAACATATAAGTGATCCTGGTGCCTCGTGTTAATGTTCTCAGTACGATTCTGGGCTACCGTTGGCAAGGAAAAGAGCCATTCTGGCAGAAGTTTATTTCTGATTTTGTAGATCAAGAGCATATAATCGGTAAAAAGTACTTCTGCTCCATCCGTAGCCAATTCAGTTTTTCAAACATTGGAGTAACATGGTCATGTTTTCGGGCACCTCCAACGGCGACCTTTGCGGCAAAATTTTGTATTTTCTTGACCCTTTCCAACTGGGTTTTATTGGTCGAACCAGATCCCGCAAGCAGTAGTTCAGGGACACTCAGTACCAACGACTGTACCACCATGACTCGACCCAGTCTGGCTCAAATCTATCACTCACTCTGTTAAGATATAACAGGATGCCAGTTACCTTTTTGCGTAGTTCGTCAATATGTGCATTAAAAGTCATGCTACAATCCATTAAAACTCCCAGGTTTTTAACTGTGTGTGACGGAACGAGTGTCACATTACTGAATTTTATGTTCGTGTTCTCCGGGATGCGAGAGATATACTGTCTTGATCCAAAGAAAATGACCTGGGTCTTGCCTTCGTTAAGTAATAGGCCGTTACTATTAAAATAATATTTTGAAGTAGTCAATATATTTTCGGCTCTCTTTATCAAATCATCGAGGTTTTTCAAGTCCCCAGTCAGCAAAATCTGTGTATCGTCAGCATAAATAACAAGAAGTCCATCCCGTATATGTTGTGGTAGATCATTGATATAGATCAAAAACAGCAATGGGCCCAAAATCGACCCCTGGGGTACACCAAAAGATATCTCCTCAGGAGAGGATAGAATTGAATCAACACGAACAGATTGGAAGCGATTGCTCACATAATTTTCGAACCAAAAAGAGTCGACATTGACTTTAGCTAATTTATTTATTGAATCTGATGATTAACGCTGTCAAACGCTTTGGATAGATCCAATAATAACAGGAGAGATAATTTCTTATTTTCTATATTTTCATATATTTTATTGGTAACTGTAAGTAGCGCAGTTACTGTTGAAAGACTGGGTCTAAAACCATGTTGCTCGTTAACTAGTAAATTATTTGAGTCAAGGTAAGACATCAGTTGAATGGCAATTATTTTCTCGAGTATTTTTGAGATGACAGGCAACAGAGATATTGGTCTATAATTCCAACGTTTTCAGGTGTCTCCACTTTTGTAAACGGGAACTACGTAAGGATGTTTTCCAAAGGTCGGGTAGTTACCTGTAACAATTGAGGTGTTGACAATAACAAGAATGTAGAATATTGTAACGGGCAGAGAATCAATCAAAAATCGAAACGGAATTCCGTCAGAACCACAACGAGTTTTTGGGTTTCAGATGTTTTATTTACAAGAATCAGAGTGTCATATCAACTGGCTGAGGTCGGAATTTATTTATTGTAAATAATGATGTAGAGGGCTGATCATAATGAAGTTGATTGTTATTGCAGATATTTTCTTGTGATCTGGCGTACGTTTCCCTTCCTATATTGGCAAAATATTGATTAAAATCATCTGCTCTCTTCTGAGCATCAATGTCTGTGGTTTCAAGTGATCCCCCAGGAGGAGACTTTTTGTTCGGAGGTATTATTTTATTGATGACATTCCATGTTCCCCTCATATTACCCTTACATTTGGAGAATTCTTCCTTATAATAATTTTTCTTCTTATTAGACAACATTGTCTTAACGTGTTTCTTTTCCCTTTTGTAACTACTTTCAACATTTAGGTCTTGTCTATTTATTTTAAGTTCCTTTTGTATATTGTCCCTAGATCTCATTGCATCTTTAATTTCGGTGTCGATCCAAGGAGCAGGCGGGTGTCTCATTACCTTCGTAATAAAAGGAGCACAGACGTCCAAACATTTCACAAAAGTAACGTTAAGAATATGGACCTGATAGTGTACATCATCAGTAAATAGAATTGTATTTAAGGAACAGCAGTCATTTAAGAGAAGTTCACAGAGGTAATTCTGCGAATAATTCTTGAGACAACGAAATGTCTTAACAGTTGGAGGGCGCTTTTCTTTTCTGTTTTAGTATTTAGTTAAAATTGTTTCTGTTTTAGTATTTAGTTAAAATTGTTTAGTAAGCAATATGTCGCTGCAAGTATTTACTGTGTATGTAAACAAAACTATGAAAATGTATTTACTCTGCACGTAAACAAAATGTAAAAAATATATTTACTGTGTACGTAAACAAAAATATAAAAATGTATTTGCTGTGCACGTAAACAAAATATAAACAACATATTTACTGTGCACGTAAACAAAAATATAAAAATGTATTTACTGTGCACGTAAACAAAAATATAAAAATGTATTTACTGTGCACATAAACAAAATATAAAAATGTATTTACTGTGCACGTAAACAAAAATATAAAATGTATTTACCGTGCACGTAAACAAAAATATAAAAATACATTTTCTGTGCACGTAAACAAAATATAAAAATGTATTTACTGTGCACGTAAACAAAAATATAAAAATGTATTTACTGTGCACGTAAACAAAGCTAAAAATGTATTTGCTGTGCACGTAAACAAAATGTAAAAATATATTTACTGTGCACGTAAACAAAGCTAAAAATGTATTTGCTGTGCACGTAAACAAAATGTAAAAATATATTTACTGTGCACGTAAACAAAGCTAAAAATGTATTTGCTGTGCACGTAAACAAAATGTAAAATATATTTACTGTGCACGTAAACAAAGCTAAAAATGTATTTGCTGTGCACGTAAACAAAATATAAAAATGTATTTACTGTGCACGTAAACAAAGCTAAAAATGTATTTGCTGTGCACGTAAACAAAATGTAAAAATATATTTATTGTGCCTATAAACAATAATATGCTCCTTTTAGTGAGAAAAATTAAAAACTTGAAAAGGGAAAAATAAAAGATCTTGAATAAAACCTATTGTTTAGTTAACTGTTATCAGAGTGTTGATGGGAATAGAATCATTATAGATTCAACGTGCCTTAACCTCGATAGTCCACGCGCTCGCCTACCGATTCGGTAGTCCCGAGTTCGATTCCTCGCTCTGCCAGGAATTTGTTTCTGGTGATTAGAAATTAATTTCTCGATATGATGTGGCTCGGATCCCACAAGAAGTTGTAGGTCCCGTTGCTAGGTAGCCAATTGGTTCCTAGCCACGTAAAAATATCTAAGCCTTCGGGCCGGTACTTGGGGAGCTGTTGATCAGCTCTTCAGTGGTCCTGTTAAACAAAGATATAATAAACCAGTAATGTGGTCCATTGTGGACACCACTTAAGGTTCTTTTATGTGTCCCTTCGGCCCCAACCGCAGCCTCTTTCATTCTTTTTTTTATTGTACCTCTGTTCATATTCTCTTTCTTCCATGTACCTTTCCTCACCCCCCCCCCCCCCCCCCTAACCATAACAATTGTTTCAAAGTGGAACTGCTTTGAAGTTTTCCTCTCTTTACACTTTTAAAACCTTTTCAATCTCAATTTCTCTTTCGGAGCTGAATGACCTCACAGGGCCTAGCGCTTGGCCTTCGGCCTAAATTTTATATCACATTCTATTCCCAAAAATGTTGCTGTTCCCAAAGCAACAGGCAAAGTTAAGTAGTGTTTCTTGCGTGTGAGAAAATAAAGCACATTTACTTGCGAAAAAAAAATAAAAATAAAAAGCGCATTCAGTCTCCGATGAAATCTGAGACTCAGGACAATCAAAACCAATTCTCTCTCTCTCTCTCTCTCTCTCTCTCTCTCTCTCTCTCAACAGTGGGAGTTTAAAATATGCCAAAACCGCGTAAAAATTTATTTATCTGGTCACGCAAAAGTCATACGCTTCCTGCAAAGGAGACTGACTTACCAGCCAGTACTTAAATAGAACTTTCTGTTTTCTTTGCAGTGGTCGCAATTTATACCCAACAATCACCGTCACTTGAAGCAGTTGTCATTGAAACGAGGAATCGGGCACAGCATTCAAACGAGGAATCGGGCACAGCCATTCAAACGAGGAATCGGGCACAGCCATTCAAACGAGGAAATCGGGCCACAGCAGTTGGACTATCGAGGTTAAGCAGTTGGGAGCCAAGACATTCAAAGAGGCGCAATATGTCAAAAATACAGGTGGCATTAAATCTCTAATTCTTACGAAATATTATAACGCGCTCCACTTCCAAAGCCTCCTGATGTAAGAGTTGTAAGTTATAGTGAAATGTGCACTTTCATACCTTACATTTTATTATTATTATTATTATTATTATTATTATTATTATTATTATTATTTCTATCACAGTCATCCTATTCGACTGGTGTCTTTTTATAGTGTTGGGACGGTTCCGGGTTACATCCTGCCTCATTAGGAGTCCATCTCACTTTTCTCACTGTTTCTAGTTGCACACTCTTCTGCATAAGTCCTGGAGCTACTTCGGCATCTAGTTTTTCAAAGTTTCTTTTCGGGGATTTTGGGATCGTGCCTACTAGTGTTCCTATTATTATTTTTTATTTTTTATTTATTTATTTATTTTTTTTTTTTTTGCTCTATCACAGTCCTCCAATTCGACTGGGTGGTATTTATAGTGTGGGGTTCCGGCTTGCATCCTGCCTCCTCAGGAGTCCATCACTTTTCTTACTATGTGCGCCGTTTCTAGGATCACACTCTTCTGCATGATTCCTGGAGCTACTTCAGCCTCTAGTTTTCTAGATTCCTTTTCAGGGATCTTGGGATCGTGCCTAGTGCTCCTATGATTATGGTACGATTTCCACTGGCATATCCCATATCCTTCTTATTTCTATTTTCAGATCTGATACTTTATCCATTTTTTTCCCTCTCTTTCTCTTCAACTCTGTGGTCCCATGGTATTGCGACATCAATGAGTGATACTTTCTTCTTGATTTTGTCAATCAACGTCACGTCTGTCTATTTGCTCGTATCACCCTATCCGTTATGATACCATAGTCCCAGAGGATCTTTGCCTGATCGTTTTCTATCGCTCCCTTTGGCTGGTGCTCGTACCACTTATTACTGCAAGGTAGCTGATGTTTCTTGCACAGGCTCCAGTGGAGGGCTTTTGCCACTGAATCATGCCTCTTTTTGTACTGGTTTCTGTGCAATGCCCGGGCATTCGCTTGCTATGTGGTTTATGGTTTCATTTTTCGTATTGCACTTCCTACTATGGGAGAGATGTTATTTCCGTCATTCGTTCTTTGAATATATCTGGTTCTTAGGGCCTGATCTTGTGCCGCTGTTATCATTCCTTCAGTTTCCTTCTTTAGCTCTCCCCTCTGTAGCCATTGCCATGTGTCATCGCTGGCTAGTTTCTTTAGTCTGTCTCATGCATTGTCCATGCATTGGTTTGTTGTGCCAGTCCCTCTGTTCTGTCTGTCATTCTCCTGTCTCTGTTATATTTGTCTGGTCTTACGTCTACTTTTATTAGTCCTTCTTCCCATGCACTCTTTAGCCACTCGTCTTCACTGGTTTTCAGATATTGCCCCAGTGCTCTGTTTTCGATGTTGACGCAGTCCTCTATACTTAGTAGTCCTCTCCCTCCTTCCTTTCGTGTTATGTATAGTCTGTCCGTATTTGCTCTTGGGTGTAGTGCTATGTGTATTGTCATATGTTTTCCTGGTTTTCTGATCTATGCTGCGGAGTTCTGCCTTCGTCCATTCCACTATTCCTGCGCTGTATCTCATTACTGCACTGCCCATGTTGTTTATGCTTTTATCATATTTCCGCGTTGAGTTTTGACTTGAGTATCGCCTTGAGTCTGCATATATTCTTCCTGATCGTGTCCTTCATCTCTTGGTGTTTTATATCCCCTCCTTCCATTATTCCCAGGTATTTTGTATCCTGTCTCATCTATGTGTTTGATTTTGCTCCATCTGGTAGCTTTATCACTTCAGTTCTCGCTACTTTGCTTTTTGTATGTTGACTAAGGCGCATTTTTCTATTCCAAACTCCATCCTGATGTCCCCAGATACAATCCTTACAGTCTGGATTAGGGTATCTATTTCCTATTATTATTATTATATTATTATTATTATTTATTATTATTATTTCTATCACAGTCATCCTATTCGACTGGGTGGTTTTTATAGTGTTGGGACGGTTCCGGGTTACATCCTGCCTCATTAGGAGTCCATCTCACTTTTATCACTGTGCGCCCTGTTTCTAGTTGCACATCTTCTGCATAAGTCCTGGAGCTATTTCGGCATCTAGTTTTTCCCCGTTTCTTTTCGGGGAACAAGCCCACCACGGGGACCATTGACTTGAAAATCAAGCTTCCAAAGAATATTAAGGTGTTCATTCGAAGGAAGCAACAGTGGGTAATGAGGAATAAATAAATAAATAACTTAATAGAAACGTAGGTAAAATATTAAAATACAAGCTGAACTGTATTAAGGCAGCAATTGAATCATCTTAAGAATATACCTCTATTGTTCTCGATACGATGTGCATCCCAAGAGATACCCAAGAAACAGCAGCCCGTGCTGGCATAAGGGCAGCTTACTAATCTAGCAACGTTCAGTCCTCATTGTAAATACCTCTCTTATGCACGGAGTTATGCAAATCGTAGTTTCGAACTCCTCAATTGATGCTTTACGTAACAGGAAAACGCGAATTCCCGTCACATCTACCGTAGCCCTTACGGAGACACCCTATACACTAGAGCGGCTCACTGTCGACGGTACGAGAGCAGTTCTTGATTGCACCTAAAGCTTAAATGATATATTATTGATTCGTATTTCGATTAGTATTATTATTTCATCCCAAATGAAAACAAAACTCAATTTCAAACAAGGCACGTGATGACATATATAGGCCTACCATTTGAAGTTGAGAGAAGAGGCGTATCCCATTAAAAAAAAAGCGCAGTGACCAAATTTAACGAATCAAGAGGAACTCGACGAATGAGAGATCTTGATCAGAGGAAGACGACTACTGAGTCACATTTTAAAGTACAATGGAAGAGTGGAAGAACTTGATGTTATTCACGGAGGATGCAGGCTGAATAATAGCTTCGTCAGGGTTTGAAAATTTGAAAAATTTCAGTCGTGAAGATAAGAATGATTCGCCTCTTTCAGCGGTCTAAATTGGCAGCGCTATCAAAAGTGTTGAAGCAGTATGTTGACCTGCATCGTTGCTGTTGTTTCGATATATTATAATAATTATATAATATATATATAGATATATATATATATATATATATATATTATATATATATATATATATATATCATATATATATATTATATTCGCACGCGCGAGTGCTAGTATGTACTAATGCCGTCAAAACAACGCTAATATTTAAGCATAGTTTTCGCTTTTTTTCATAGTGTTTTCCATGCCAAGTACATTAAATTTTTATCCATCTTACGTGTTCACATTCGCCACTTCCGTAATGTTATTAAATGTTATTACCTTGGGTAGAGGAAAAGAAAAATTATAGATTGTCTATTATAACTACAAGGGGAAATAATTACCAGTATAACAAATAAAAATTATTTCAAATATATATTGTAGGTGTAAGTGAACCCAACCCTCAGAAACTACAATAATTTCCTGTAATAAAATACATAATTGGAAAGGCAAATCTTTTTTAACAGCTTGTCACGATGCAAATAAAATTATATATATCCTTTTATGTTAAAATATATTTTCAGCATTGTGTTGATATTTTTATTTTAATTGCCTGCAGCTCGTTATTTATTTATTTTTTCCTTTGATTCCTGTTATTGTCGTCTTTGTAAACGTTCTGTGCTGGATTACACGAAGTTGTTCAGCTTTAAATTGTCACAGAATGTGGACTGTGTCAGCACGAAAAACCAACCTTTCGCCGAATACTCAAAAAAAAAAAAAAAAAATGCAGTTAACGAAAGACAGATGTGTCTATTGATGTTGGTGGTGTTAAATTGAAAAAAAAAATATGGATAGACGCATTGCATCGTACGCCGTATATATATATATATATATATATATATATATATATATATATATATATATATATATATATATATATATATATTATATATTATATATATATATATATATAGATATTAATGCCTAAATACCAAGTTTATAGCTTTTCACCAATATAACTTTTTTTTTTTAATCGCAACAGATTATCTTGTACCTTTTTCTCCAAAGCCCAGCCATTTTTTTTTTACACGTAAATAGTTCCGTACAAAGTGTTTCTTCGCCAGAATCCCCCCCCATTTCTCTCTCTCTCTCTCTCTCTCTCTCTCTCTCTCTCTTCTCTCTCTCGGGTGAAAGAGCATTTGCCCATCACGCACTAAGACTACACAACAAAATACCGCCTGAAGTGGAGATCATCCCTCTAGAGAGCTGTACATAAAACCAAACAAGTAAACCGCACTTTGAGTCATGGGTCTGGTCGGGTAGTTGAGGGTAAGGGGTGCTGTTAAAAGTAAAGTAGAAAATTATTGACAGTATTTGGTAATACTGATAAGTTTAGGAACGTCTTTCAAGTGAGTGGGGTTTCATGAAGAAGGTATGTTCCTACGTATACTCTGTTTTTTTTTTTTCATCTGTCCATCCGTCCCGGGCTTTAGATAATTACATTCAGCTTACATTCAACGATTATAATAATAATCCTATTTCGAATATTAACGGTGTAATTGGCATACAGTAAATTATTAAAACACTTTTCAGTTACAAATTTACACCTAGATATCCTTTTATTTACCTACTATGAGATTCAGGGCTTCTGTAACACGGTTTTTTGGCAATAACTTTTTATCTATGCATTTCATAGATATAACGCTTATTCAAAATACACATTATATCTACATATAAATTTTGACTGTATTCTGCATTACGTAGGTTGAATAAATTTGGTACTTATAATGTAAAAGTGACTTTTTTTGAAGACGGGCCAACTTACTTAGAGATAAAGTTTCGAACGCACTCGTTACGTAACTTATGACAGCATTTCTTCCCTCTTTCTCGATGGATGATTGGCTATACGTAACGAAGGCTATACCTCTGGCAACAATGACATAAAAATTTAAATACAAGCAAAGCAGTACACCTTTATGAACTCTGAATCCTCTCCACTGATAATTGTCATAATGAACAAACCAACAAAATATGTTAATAAGTACAAAAACACTTCGATTATTAGTCTAACTCCCAAAATAAGTGTCCTAAGAAATTATAATCTACTTTATAGGTCACAATCAGATTGACAAGATGTAGGGAAGAGTTGGTAATTTTCAAAGACATAGTAGACAAGCTTGATTTGACAACTGCTGTATCCAATGTCAAGCAATTTTTATTTATCGGCTGTCTACCTATTTACTAAAAAAAAAAAAAAAAAAATAGCCGGTACCGTATTTTGGCTTTAAACCTTCACCAATAATTATCGTCAGAATGATGACTTCATGAGGCTCCACCCACTTTGGCCTCGTTGTAATTCAGGATAACACTGAAGGCTATCATGGACATTGTTGTATTAGAAGATCTAACTTCTGGCTATAAAAACTAATTTCTCGAGTAGTTGTGAGAAGTGCTAAATGATCCTCAAGGATCCCAGCAGTTGGCCTAAACGTTTAATTCATGTATATTGCTGCTATTACTAATTTTGCGGAACTACTGCTGCAGTAGTATTACTACGCTAGCACAGATACCCCACCCACATCTATGTATCGTTCCGCCATTCATAAAGTCTTTATAACATGGTCGTACAGACTAAAGAAGAAGAAAAAAATTATATCGGAGGATCCGTTGGTCTGCTGGAAATCTTAGCACATATAAGCTTGTATTTACTTTGGATAAAAATCATATTTTAACAAAAATAGTTATATAAAGACTGTTTACATACAATCTCTCTCTTTCTCTCTCTCTTGGTGGCATAGTGAATAGTTAATGGAAATGTTCAAAATCCTGAATGACATTACAAGTATTATAATCACGTTACGCTAAATACAAATCAGACCATAAACATTGGATTTAAACTAGAAACTGAATAATTACCTTTTCAGGCTATAGTAAGTATGGCCACGGGCTTTCTCTTGACTGTATAAAGTTGCAAGTCGTAAGACAAATGCAGTTTTGCAACCACGGGGACAATTCCAAATCCTGTTAGCCATTCTTGACTACTATGGGTTTCAGAGCCGATGGAATAAGATGAATGGGTTTCTGTCTGGTGGATGGGCGGGGCAACATTTCGTAAAACGATGTTTACCTTGCTTACGTAATGAATGTTTTTCGACTCTTGGCTCGCAATCATTGGCCATGGCGTCGGCTAGATCATTTTTACTCTATAAAATTAAAACTATCGGGTTTAGGTTATTGATAATGCTGACAAAATTTGTGTGTAGTTGTAAAATATACATATGTCAACTTTCAGCTACATCCGATGCTTTGATAAGGAGCAAAATCCAAAAAACCGTGTTACAGAGGCAATGAATTTCATAGTAACACTTACAATTAGCGGTACTATCTAAAGCCCAGGACGCAGTGTTACCATACAAAAACACCACAGGCCGATGGACAGATGAAAAAAAACAGAGTATAGTAGGCCTAATGGTCAAAGTTTAGAAAAGTAGGTTAATGTATGTGCCAATAAGTAGAGGAACGCTAAAGACTTTAAAAGCTATAAAGAAAACGAAGGAATTCTGTTTTAAAAATTTGATAAACAGTATGAAGGAGAAAGAGTATAAAGTAAAACATTATTGAGTTAAAAAATACTGTGCACCTCACGCGAACATTGTAGTACTCGCAACTGTGTTTTTGTGAAGTGGTCACCGTGACACTATAGATCCCTGACAGACGAGAGCGGCAAGGCGTTCCGCGTCTTCAGCTCCCTTAAACCGCAGTCCCTCGACGTATTCGTTGTGCTGCTCGCATTTCACCGCTCTGTGGTCCTTTCTGCTGCGTGCTGACGTCCTGGAATCGTCACGAGAAATCCTTTCGGTGGCGGAGAACGGTAAGCAAACCGCTTGTGCTCTCCCGTCCGAAACGATCCGATTATCGCTATTGTTTACAGGCGATGCCGATTACCCTCAGTGATCGAAGAATTCCATATAATTCTAAACTTTATTCACGTCTTGAGTGTTAGGCCGCAACTGCATCGTCGGTGTTGTCTGCGGGCTGCTCTATGAGCAAGAGCCCGTGCAGGCATAAGGCCAGCTTAATCAAACGCAAAGGTGTTGGCAATCATTGTTATTTTTTGGAAACTGCAGCCACTTCCTTCATTGTAATTTAAATTTTTTTTCTTGGGTAAAACATCAAAACAACAAATTACTTCCCAATACATGCGCTAGTACTTAATAATAGAGAAGAAAATTACTCAAATTACGATCTATAAAATGAAGACAGTAACCTCCCCACCCCCCATCAAATTACGAACAATAAGGTAAGACAGTAACACCCCCCGTCCCTACCAACACCATTACCGAATACAGCAAAATTGTAAACACCTCTAGGTTACTTTAGGTCGGTGTTTTTTAGGCCCATATCATTTCCTATCCCTGATTGCAATAGATATTGGTACGGCAGTGAATTGCGCATGCGTCAATTTCAGACTTCCTGCCGTACAAATAACATAGTGTAGATTCTGTCATGGTGCGGTATTGCGCTATTGACTTACAGTTTGCTAATCATGCAGCAGTTCCCGTACGCTGTTGCTAAGAGCTATAGGTACAGCACTAGAAGATTAGCGACAGTAGTAATAATAGTCGAAGAACTGAATTGTTTCGCTCAACAAGTTCAATTCAAAATGTCAAAGTGGAGCACCATTCTGTCATCACCAAAGCCTTTTGACAGTAAATGAAAATATAAAAAATCACAATAATACTTAAACATACTTAGATTTTGACTATATAGATGAAAAATAAAACTAAACTAATCTATCTGCGTGCTTCAAATCTTCTTTAAATCTCCTCTGAACCGTGTAATAATAGATCAGTTTTCGCCGAAAAGCAGATGTTTTCAGGTTTCAATGAGCTGAAAAAAGCAATAGACGTCTACGAAGAGTCAAACTTTCAGAAATTGTAAATCCGTTGGTTACGAACGATCGAATCGGTCATGAAAAGAGCTCCGAAGAGGAGATTCAAAGAAGACTTGAAGTACACACAAATCGTGCTCTACTGTATTCATGGTAGTAAGAAAAACGACCAAGGTCGATCCTCTGGTAACCGGCCTAATCACTCGTAAGTAATCATGCAAATTAGGTCTATATTAACATCATGTTTCCCATATTGGACGCACTACTGACTGCTGCAGTCTTACTAGCTAAGCTTCAAATCTTCTTTGAATCTCCTCTTCGGAGCTCTTTTCAGGGCCGATTCGATCGTTCGTAACCAACGGATTTACAATTTCTTAAAGTTTGACTCTTCGTAGACGTCTATTGCTTTTTTCAGCTCATTGAAACCTGAAAACATCTGCTTTTCGGCGAAAACTGATGTATTATTACACGGTTCACGTTGCTAGATCGTCATTTTCTTGCTGCCACTGATATGCCAGAGGCGGTAGACATATCTATCGCAATTAGGTATACGGCTGCCGTACCAATATCCAGTTCGTTGCTTTTTTAATCATACTAAACCCTAAGGTTGATCTCTCTCTCTCTCTTCTCTCTCTATATATATATATATATATATATTATATATATATATATATATATATATATTATATATATATATATGTGTGTGTGTGTGTGTGTGTGTGTCAGAGACTATCTTGTAGGGTGAGTTTGGTTATCAACATCAAACGCCATTCTTTTTCTCTTTTTATCAAGTTTTTCGGGGACATCTAATAGTTTATAAGACGATTTTTAGGTCTCTTTTTATGAATTGAGTTTAAGTCATTTTGTAACCCCCTTTGAGAGTTGCCTTATTTGAATTGTTTGTGGCGACTGGTAATTGTCCGATATTGGTGCTGAGCCAGCCTGGAAAGAGGATCGTTAGGCCCCGTCCACACGGCCGAGCTTTGCTCAACGAACTTTGTTCGATGTGACGTCAGAAGCGGAGAAACTATGGTAAAGTTCTGACTTTTCCCGCTGTTTCTCCGCTTCTGACGCCACATCGGACAAAGTTCGTCGACCAAAGCTCGACCGTGTGGACGGGGCCTAAGTAAATAAGAACTTAAGTTTGTTTCTGGCCCCAGGATAAAATCTAATCACAATAGATAGATAGATAATTCAAAATTAGGGATTTTACCCTAACATGGAGGGATTTGAAGGGGGAAAAAGGCACAACTATCCATGTCACATTCACACTGTGCATAGGTAGGCTAGATTGTTGATGGACCCACTGGAAAGAAAACTTTCGCTTAGCATTAGTAGCTTGTTATGTCTTCACAGTTTAACAAACCACTCACCAGCAGCATTTCAAACTCCCCACCTACATTGCACCAGTCACCTACTTCTATATTGCATGCACTCTTGTGATTCTGGGACATCAAGACCTTCCTTTCCAGTACCATTTTTGGCATCTCTGTCCAGCCCTTTCTAGGTCTTCCTCCATTTTTTCCACATGACCAAACCACCTCAGACAATCTTGACCCATCCTTTTATCAGAACTTAAATCTTTACAATTTCTATGTACCTCCATATTTCATTTTTTAATTTGTCCTATTCTAAATATGCTACACAGTTTCCCATAGGGGGTAGTACTGTCAGTACACCTCACATGGTGCTCCGTAGGTATTATTTGGTTTATTACAGCATCCCTTCAGCCCCTAGCTGCAACCTCTTTCATTCCTTATAGTACTCTACTTAACATTCAGTTTGTTTCTTCAGTCTTAACTTTCCACCCTCTCCTAACAGTTTTTTCATAGTGCAACTGTGAGGTTTACCTCCTGTTACACCTTCAAATCCTTTTTACTCTCAATTACCCTTTCAGCGCTGAATGACCTCTTAGGTTCCAACTCTTGGCCTTTGACCAAAATTTTTATGTCTTAAAATTCCTTTCCATTCCATCTTTGTACTGTCCATTTTTTTGTAATGTATTCTCTTCTGTTGCATCTGAAACAGGTTTCTGGCATTTGAACATATCCTGATATATATGCATTTCTTCATTCCATAGGTTTTCAGAATACCAAGTAGATTCTTCCCTTATTCTTACACATTAACTTAAATTTAACATTTTAATTTACTGCATAGCTTGCTTTCTTCAACTGCTATGTTGAAATTGTCTCCATAACTTCCAAGACATTTTCTTTGTCCTTGACACCTGTCTCTCAGCCAATCTTTTCAGCTTATATTTACTTCTCTACCTGTTCTCCCTTTATCTTGTTTAATTTACCCATGATTTATCTCGCCTTTATATAATGAGTAGTTTTAATATATGTTTGTTTGATAAAGTTTGATCTAATATTACTGAGTTCACTGTTTAAAGAATGATTTTCAACATTAATGCAAGGTTGATTTGCAACATTAATGCAAGGTAGTTTTATTAGATAATGCCTGTATATGTAATATTTTTAGAACCAATTCTGACCAAGTAATTGTTTTTCAGGTTAAATTTGTACCAGCAACCACAGTTATACTGGAGGAAGTGTAGATAAGATGAAGCAAGTAGTTTTAAGTTGAATTGGTTTTAAACTTCCAAGTGTTTTTAAACAATTGTTTAAGATATCAAATGAAATGGAAATTTTGAGAGGAACATTAATATTTAGAACATACTTGAGAGCTATTAAGAATTGAATTTAGACCTGAATTACATACCCTGTTATACCTAGATTGAAAGACAGTGTTGCTTGAGGAGTTTACCCTTAGTACTTTCAGGGTCTTCAGTCCGTTGAGATCAGACCCAGCATTGAGAGAGGTAATGTTTGGCATAATGTCTCCCCCTGCCTTTTAGGCTGGAGTGGCATGTCATCCAATTCCACCCCCCATGGGCGTTTCTACAGCTGAATTTTCATAAATTCCCATAGGGGGTTTGTGCCATTAGCACACCTCAAGCAGTTCACTGTAGGCTTTACTATGGTTGTTTGCAATGCCCCTTTGGCCCTTAGCTACAACCCACATATCCCTTTTGCTGTACAGCCAAACCTCGGTTTTTGTAGACTTCTTTCTACAAACTTTTGTCTCGGTTATAGTACGGCTCCTCAGTTTTCATACACCGAAATGCTCCATCCAAGGGCCAGCACATGACCAGGCCTGCATCGAGCGCCAAAACAAAGCATACCTTCTTCCCAATTCTGCTTTTGTGTTAGTAGTTTTTGTGCTTTTTGCGCTTGTTTATTAGAGTCCATTTGCTAAATAAGCCATCATGGGGACAAAGAAAGTTCCAAGTGTTAGCCCTTGTGTAAAAAAAAGGGTGAGAAACACGATAAAATTTAAGAAAGAACTTGTAGCAAAGTGTTGGAGGAAGTTGCATGCCAATCCTAGTGAAAAAATGGTTAAACCAGCACTGCTGTTAGTGAATTTAAGGCCAGCAGAGGCCGTTTTGAAAAATTCAAAAAGCGAATGGGCATACAAAATGTGTCTACTTAGGGATTAAGGACATATTTGCAAAGTGGAATGACATAAAAAATTTTGTGGACAATTATCATCCCAACAAAGAAGTTGGATTCATGTCTCCAACATGTTTGATGACATCATGTTTAACTTAGGCAAATTCTAAAGAAATGCCAGAAACAAATTTCTCTGGTTAGTTTTGTTGTGCGACATGGGTCCAGTAACTCTCAAGTTGGCCCTAGTGCCAGTAAAAAACGACGTGAGGAAGTAACCTCAGATAGTGCCGGTAAAAAAAGAAGAGAAGTAGCCCTAGATAGGTCCTTGATACCTGAAGTCCTTGTGGAGGGAGATCCCTTCCAAACATTAACCTCTCTTCCTCCCTCTCCCCTCCTCTCCATATTCCATATGCTGACAGGTGTTTTCCATAAAGGTAAATGTGGTTAAAATGATATTGTTATGATACAATAAAGTTTGTTCATACTTACCTGGCAGATATATATAAAGCTGTATTCTCCTAATGAGGTTAGTTAGATGAATGTATTATAGCCTTTCGCCAGTACTGTGAGCTTGTTCCCTGTAGGGAGGTAGTGTCATCAATATACTGTAGGCATTACTTAAGGTTCTTTTCAGCATCCCTTCCGCCCCTAACTGCAACCCCTTTTACTGTACCTCCGTTCATATTCTCGCTCTTCCATCTTACCTTCCACCCTCACCTAACAATTTTTTAATAGTGCTGCTGTGAGGTTTACCTCCTTTGAAACTACAATCCCTAGGGTGTTCCCAGTCCTACAGGCCTCTCACCAGGGAGAAGGCATGGGAACCAGCCAAGTGGCTGTCAGGCCTGTAGTCTTGACTTCTGCTTTGATAACCAGTTGCAACAGAATGAAGGCAAAAGGAAATAACACTCCCTTGCAAAATGCAATCCAAGCCTTTCAATCCGTCAGGAATTGGTGTCAGAAAGTGCAGCTGCATGTCAGGGCCGTACTTTTAAACTACCACCTTTCCTGTTCGATGAAGAGCCTTCTCATGAAATCTCTTTGTGAAGCAGTATTTTAAAAACGTCAAAGCGCTTTCACAAAGAGGAACTCCTGGGGGGGGTGGGGGTATGCTGGAAGTGATATACAAACATCCCATTCAGATAGGCAGACAGCTGTTCTACTTCTATCTCACTTTATACCTATATATAATAAACTATCTCTTACACAATTGTTTTGTGCATTAATACAATTACTACAGCAGAGTCCAGCTGGCTTTACAGCAAAGCCCACCTACTGATTATGTCACAACCATTCCTTAAAGCTGATTGGTTGGAAAGTTTCAAAAAAATTGTGAATGTGGTTCTTTTCATCTTCGTTTATTTTGCAGTGGTTGTTTTGCCGAACTAAAATATGTTGTCTCGATTATAATATAATCCAAGAGGAGGTGAAAGACAATACTAGCACAGCTGTGAAGTTCATAAACACCTGCCAGCCAGGAACTTGGGAACGTGAGGTCTTTTAAGTACAAAGACAGTCTTTTACAAGAATGTAAATAAATCCATACATGCATTGAAGTACTGAAACAAATGGACTACTAAAATATTTGAGGTGTTATACGTTCCAATACTTACATTAGTTATGTGGTTCTCTTTTGATATTACAAAAAATATACAGAAGTGATGAAGACTGCCTCATTGTTTCCAATAATTTTCACACATTACCTATGCCCTCGCCAGGAAGAGCTGCTTCGCAGCACAATAATAACATTTTAGCCACGACGAGCTTCTATATCCAAGATGTCAGTTTAAAAATATGGCCCTCAGTCTCTTGAGTGGCTAGAAGTGGAGGCAACAGTTAGGGAGCGAGGGATACTGCCTTCACTTGTCCCCAACCTTTACCTGTTTCCAAAGTTGTTATTTTTTTTTCAATTTCCAGTTTGTGCTGAAAGATATTCCTGTATAGAAGGCTGAGGTATGTATTCTTGTAGGATTGATTCCTAATTGTTTCTCTCGCATTTCATACTCATTTTTTTTTTTTTTTTTTTATATCCTGTTATTAATTATGAACTTTTGTAAAGTGAAAGGCAGTAGGCAGTATTGTTGCAAAGTAGCTTAGCCCTGATATATAGGAAGCAGTCAAATTTGGCAGTATAAAATACTACATGCTGGCAAGTTAGTTGAAAGATTATTGTAGCATGGTAACATTAGCCATTCACTTTATTTACACTGTATGCTGTTACACTTTAGACAAGGAACAAACCATTTCCTGTTAACAGATAAGTAGCCATACTGTTAGGGTTAGTATCAGTAAGATACCTATCAGTAGCAGGACAGTCCTCTCTTTAGCAAGGGGGAGAGGAATGATAACAAACCTACATTAGTGGATGAATTGGTTTGTTAGAAGAACAGATCATTTTATCTTCCTCGGACGCAGTGAACTATGACATTGTGTAGAACCCAGAAGTCTGAACCTATGATATTCATATATCTGAGATTCAGAAATACTGGTCAGTTGTTTCGTAGAATGCTGGTATTCAGAAAACTGATCAAAGGTGGCAAACTCCCAGTTGGTTAATAGTACTTACCTCCCACCAAAAGTAAGTCTATCCTAATGTCAAGACCGAAGGTTTGTTTCGTATACGAATAAACGACAAATTTTACCAATTTGTATTTTTCATAACTTACAAACCTGAGGTCTTAACATACAATGGCCCACCTCTAACCACCCTGCCATCAACTAACCTGGGTTGGAATAACAACTAATTGGGTCATGAGTTAAATAAGGGTATGTGGGTGGCTCCACATGTCTCGTGACCAAGCACAGATGCCAATAGTCCCTTGCGTACACAATTATTTTAAACTTTACCGGTTTCCAGCTCGCGCTGAGTAGTTATCCTAATGTTAAGACCGAAGGTTTGTAAGTTATGAAAAATACAAATTGGTTAAAAATTTGTCATTTTTACCTCCTTCCAAAGGCTATTGGTACCAAAGTGACTCGTCCCATATCTAAAGACAAAGCTGTAACAGTCAGGGAAGTCTCTTTACACACTGGCATGCTGATATGCAAGGCATCTTACTTTTGTTTTTCACAGAAAAGCTAATGGCTCTTTCCATAATAATATTGAGTAGCTTATCTTAGTATATTTTTACCTGAACAACAGATAGTGTAATAAGGAAAATTAAGACATTTTATGGATACTTATTATTCAATAATATCACAGTAAAGTGCATGTGATATGCATATACAATAAAGTCTCACTTGACAAAATAGAATGGCATCAGCATACCTCTCCTATGCCCCCTAAAAATAATAAAAAATAATAATTGTAGAAACAAACCAAGCTACCTCAATACCTCGGATTAAATGTCATACAATTCTCAGTAGTATATATTTGAAATTTAACTTTCATGTACTTAAACTTACCCATCAGCTTTAATAAACTATATGAATTCAACATTTGTAGAATGATTTGTTTCATAATATATAAACTTTACAATATATGAAACTTTGCTCTAAAAAAATCCATAAATTCAAATATGTAGTTTCAACCTTTGATTGAGCACTGTGATGGCCAGGTTGACAAATCAGTTAACAGCTTTTACAAAAGAGGTAATAATGAATTGCTGGTCATTACCCTTTGGGGGGGGGGGGGGGGGAGCAGGTTTTTCTACTGCATTGCACCACTCTTCCATGATTAATGATTCCTGGTTAGTTTGAGTTGTCAAGCTGTTACAAAGTACTTCAGTAAGTAAAGGCACCGTCACAAAATTCTCATAGTGCCTCATACACCTCAAAATTCATCCTCTACTTACAATTATCTTTCTAAAGATATCTTTATCCTTTCGGAAATTACTCTCATGTTTTAGAAGTCAAAACCAAGGTATGAGAGCAATGCTTGGAACTGAAGAACAGAGTTTTGACACCATTTGATCATAGGAAAATTAGAATATATATTTCCATCCATCCACTTCTATGGCTAATCTCAACCAACCAGCACTTGCACTACTGGTATGAAAATGTCTACATACTCTTGTTCTGAAAATATCTATCAATATTTTTATAAAATAGAAAAATAAAAAACTACTCAAACTATGCTTTCATATATGATTAACTGGTTACAAAAAAGTAATCAAAACTTGGGAATAAAAATTCTAACATACTGGGTTCATTTGAGAAAGAAAATCTACCCATATTCCAGAAAAAATATCCTACTGAATTTGACAATTTGACTATACAAAAACATTACAAATTTCTGTTGAAAATAAACTCTTCATACTGGACTCGCTAATCTGTAATAATGTATTACTTTTTCAGTACGATAAAAATATACTTTTTGTGCCAGGATTCAGTGATGTGAATAAATAAAGTACTGAATTTGACTATAAAATAAAATTTCAAATTTCTGTTGAAAGTAAACACTTCATACTGGACTCGATAATATATAATAATTATTACTATTTCGGTAAAAGAAAAATATACTTTTCGTGCCAGGATTCAATTCAGTGATGTGAATAAATAAAATAACTTACAATACCTGCACAAAATGACTAAATGTCTTGTTCTATGTCCATGCACAAAGTTTACCCAGTACATGATAGCAAGAGAGGGAACTTTAGTGCAGTAATTACCCAGGTCATGTTTACAATAAAATTGAGAATTAAGCAGAATACATAACAGAACTGAAAACATAAAACAATTCTCCTGATAAATCCACAAAAGCCAACAATGGCATTAATGCATATACAATGTATTCACATATATATAAGGGTAAGGCAGTCTCACACAAGCTTGAAAAGGCAGAATAGCTAGATGAATGAGTAATTCCCCAAAATGATGGGGGCACCTTTTGACTAACAAAACAAGAACACTTTCATCTGAACGCATGCAGTTACTACAGTAATTGATATATATGAATGACTTTCAGATACATTTAACCAAATATCTGAAAATTAAAAATCAATATAGTAAAGTAATTAACCAAAGTAACCAAAGAGGTTTTAAAACAAATTAAGACAATCCATCTAACATTATTCAGTTCCTCCCTTCTTCCTTTTCTTCACAGTTCTCACATACAAATTCACCCATCCTAGATTTCCTAAGCTCTTCTCTTGATACATCATAGCAACGGCTGTGAAAAGAGTCGGAACAAGCACTGCAAGTGGAAAAACGGAAAGGATAGTCACCGCGGCCACATATCTGTTGGAGAAGAGAAATTTGTTACATTCATTCACATTTTCAACCAATCATAAGTGAATTTAATGTACATTACTGGAAACACCAACACACTGCCATTTGGAAATTAAATTCACTCCAAAAACACAAATGCTGTAAAGGGAGGCCCCATATTATGCGAGTAATACATTCCAAGACACCTGTGCACCCTAAAGTAATGCTTGTGCTACTAGAGTTGCCAGCGAGGTAGAGACCTATAAGCTGGTGCACTCAAGATGATCTGTCAACGGGGGCGTGACCACGATGTGACTAGACCATTGACCATACAATGAGGGCAACAAAGTAAAAAACCACCTGGCCTAATCTACCAAAGGTATCCCACTAAACTAGACTAAAGGGAGATCCGCCTCGGGCGGGCAACCCCACAACCAAAAAACACACACAATTAAAAGCTCACCTAACCACTAAAGGAAAGGACGAGTGCTACCTCCTGCCCCCAAAACAGTGTCTGCAGCAACGTATGGTCCAAGCGACGAGCAATGTTCGTATGTCGCTTTCACCTCCCGCAGGTAGTGTGAAGCGAACACCGAGTTGCTCCGCCAATATGTGGCACTCAAAATGTCACTGAGTGCCATATTTCTGTGAAAGGCTATCGAGGTCGAAATAGCCCTCACCTCGTGGGCATTCACTTTTAAAAGCTTCATGTCACTATCACTGCATGTGGAATGAGCTTCCTTAATGGTGTCTCTCAAGAAGAAAGAAAGCGCATTCTTTGACATGGGAAGATCAGGCTTCTTGACAGAGCACCACAAGTTGCCCGAAGGTCCTCTACAGTCCTTCGTTTTGTCTAAATAGAATTTGAGAGCCCTGACAGGGCACAGGACTCTCTCTGGCTCACTACCCACGATATCTGTCAAACCCTTGATTTCAAATGTCTTGGGCCAAGGGTTGGAAGGATTTTTGTTCTTTGCTAAGAACATAGGGCTTAAAGAACAAACTGCATCGGAGTTCTTAAACCCAACATGCTTGCTTATTGCCTGGATCTCACTAACTCTCTTCGCCGTCGCCAGAGCAATTAGAAAAAGTGTCTTCCTTGTAAGGTTTCTAAGCGAAGCTAAGTTGAGCGGTTCAAATTTGCTGGACATCAAAAACTTAAGAACAATGTCTAAGTTCCAAGAAGGAACTCTTGGTTGAGATACCTTCGAAGTCTCAAAAGATTTCAGGAGATCATGAAGGTCTCTGTTATTGGCTAAGTCCAGCCCTCTATGCCTAAAGACTACAGAAAGCACACTTCTGTAGCCTTTTATCGTAGTCACCGCTAAGCGAACTTCATTTCTCAAGTAGAGAAGGAAGTCTGCGATCTGGCTCACAGAGGTAGAGGTGGAGGAAATGCCTTTCTTCCTGCACCAGCTCTGAAAAACAGCCCACTTGGATTGGTATACGGCAATAGAGGAAGGTCTCCTTGCCGTTGCGATTGCTTTAGCCACAGGTCTTGAAAAAATCCTCGCTCTGGCCAACTTCTGGATAGTCTGAACGCAGTCAGACTCAGAGCGGGGAGGTTTTTGTGATACCTCTCGAAGTGGGGCTGTTTGAGTAGATCTATCCTTGGAGGCAGAGTCCTCGGAAAGTCTACTAGGAAAGACATGACCTCTGTGAACCAGTCGGTCGCTGGCCAGAAGGGGGCGATGAGAGTCATCCTCGCTCCCTCTGATGCCGCAAATTTCCTTATTACCTCCCCTAGGATCTTGAACGGGGGAAAGGCATATACGTCTAGTCCTGTCCAGTCCCAAAGAAGAGCGTCTACTGCTACTGCTCCTGGGTCTAGAATTGGTGAGCAGTACAGCGGAAGTCTCGTTGTCCTGGAAGTTGCGAAGATGTCTACGAGCGGACATCTCCATAACTTCCACAACCTCTGGCATACTTCCTGATGAAGGGTCCATTCCGTCGGCAGTAGTTGACCTTGCCAACTGAGAAGATCTGCACGGACGTTTTCTACCCCTGATACGAATCTCGTCAGGATAGAGACGTCGTGTGCCTTCGCCAATAACAGGATTTCTTTTGCAAGGAAGAACAGGGATCGAGAGTGGGTTCCTCCCTGTTTCTTGAGGTATGCCAGGGCTGTGGTGTTGTCCGAGTTGATCTGCACCACATTGCCGGAGACTTCGTCCTGAAAGAACTGGAGCGCCAGATGAACTGCTGCCAGCTCCTTGAGGATTATGTGCCAGGACACCTGTTCCCCTCTCCAGGTGCCTGACACTTCCTCCCCCCCCAGTGTTGCTCCCCACCCCGTGGAAGACGCGTCGGAGAACAACACTAGGTCGGGGCTATGAAGCTTGAGGGAAAGACCCTCTGCGAGCTTCAAAGGGTCGGTCCACCATCTTAGATGTTCCTTCACCTCTTCCGATAACACCAGAATCGATTCCATATCGTTTTGGTGCTTCCAATTGTTCGCCAGGAAGAATTGAAGAGGTCTGAGGTGCAACCTCCCTAGGGAAACAAACTTCTCCAGTGAGGAAATGGTCCCCAGCAGACTCATCCATTCCCTCACCGAGCATGATTCTTTCCCCAGAAAGGCTGACACTTTGCTTAGGCAATCTAGTTGTCGCCCCTGGGACGGAAAAGCCCGAAAAGCCACTGAGTCCATCTGAATCCCCAGATAGACTAAGGAATGAGAAGGGTTCAAATGTGACTTTTCGAGGTTCACCAGAAGCCCCAGGGACTTAGTTAAAGACAAGGTCGTGGGAAGGTCCTCCAGACACCGGTCTTTCGAGGAGGCTCGTATGAGCCAGTCGTCCAGGTAGAGAGAGATCCTGACTTTGGAAAGATGAAGCCACCTCGCAATGTTCTTCATCAGTAGGGTGAATACCATCGGAGCAGTGCTGAGTCCGAAGCAGAGCGCCCTGAATTGAAACACTTTTCCTTTCAAGACAAACCGCGGGTATTTCCTCGACTGGGGGTGGATGGGGACGTGAAAATACGCGTCCTGGAAATCTAGTGAAGCCATCCAATCCCCCGGTCTTAAGGCTCCCATCACTGACTGAGGTGTCTCCATCTTGAACCTCTGCTTGATGACAAAGAGGTTCAGGCTGCTGACATCGAGTACCGGTCGCCATTCCCCCGACTGCTTTGGCCCCAGGAACAGTCGGTTGTAAAATCCGGGGGAATTCAGGTCGGAGAACTGTTCGGCATGTTTCACGATCATCTGATCTAGCAGATCGTATAGCACTTGTTGCTTTTCTCCCCGATAAGAAGGTGACATATCCCTGGGTGTCGTAGACAGCGGGGGTGGTTTCAGGAACGGGATCCGGTAACCCTTATTTATGATGTCTAAGGACCATTTGTCCGCACCTCTCTCTTCCCGGGCTTGCGCAAAAAGCTGAAGCCTGGCTCCA
This sequence comes from Macrobrachium nipponense, assembly GCF_015104395.2. Taxonomy (NCBI): domain Eukaryota; kingdom Metazoa; phylum Arthropoda; class Malacostraca; order Decapoda; family Palaemonidae; genus Macrobrachium; species Macrobrachium nipponense. The sequence continues at coordinate 71,319,326 of NC_087215.1, read as the reverse complement.
ACCGGTGACTGAAGGACTTCTGTCTCACTTCTTGTTCTTGGCAAGCGCAGTGGCTCTGCCTCTGGAAGTGCCTCTTCCTCGAGGGGCTGGTCTCGAGGAAGAACTACCTCGAAAGGGCTTCGATTTCTTGAGAATCGAAACTCCCGAAGACGAAGGTATCGCAGGTCTCCTTGAAGATTGTGCGAGGAGATCTTGCGTGGCCTTCTCCTGTAGACTGGTAGCAATGTCTTTTACCATAGCCTGGGGGAAGAGATGATCCGAAAAAGGAGCAAAGAGCAAATCTGCCTTTTGTGACGGAGAGACGGATTTAGCTGTGAAATTGCAAAACAGGGATCTCTTCTTCAAGAGCCCTGTGCAAAAGTGAGCTGTTAGCTCCTCCGAACCATCTCTGACGGCCTTGTCCATACACGACATTACGCTGGACAGCTCCCCCAGACTAATCGAGTCGGAACTCCTAGACTTGGCATCCAGAACTCCCAGACACCAATCTAGAAAGTTAAAGACCTCTAACGTTCGAAAGAGGCCTTTAAGGTGGTGGTCCATTTCCGTAGTAGACCAGGAAACTTTCGAAGAGGACAGGTGAGACCTCCTCGAGGCATCCACAATGCTTGCGAAGTCTCCTTGGGCTGACGAGGGAAGTCTAATACCTACGTCTTCTCCCATCTCGTACCATATGCCTGCTTTCCCACTAAGTCTTGAAGGTGGAAGAGCAAATGAGGTCTTTCCCTGAGACTTCCTTTTCTCCATCTAGTCATGGACTTTACGAAGAGCCCTCTTTGTCGAAAGGGACTTCTTCATTCTGACAAATGCCCAGACTTTGTTGATCTTAGAAGAAGAAAGTTGAGAGGGAGGAGAGCGAGGAGCTTCAGGATGAAAAGTATCTCCAAACTCCGATTGAAGAAGGCGGGTCAATACCTGGTAGTCAGAAGAGACCGCCGCCAACGGTTTCTCATCATCAACTTCAACCGAAGCGTCGCTAACCTCTGCTTCCGACACGGGTGAAGTCGGAGGAAGTAAGGCTGAACCAAGACTATCTGGTCTAAGTTTCCAAGAGGAGCGTTGCTGTGAAGTGGAAGGCAAAGCTGACTCCTTAATAGAAACTCCGGTTGCCTCTCTAAGTCCCGAAGTAACTTGCAAAGGATCCTCAAAAACAGGTGGGTGACGACGGAAATTTCCAACATCCGCGTTCCACCCCGAGTGTCCGCTGGCGCACACCTGGCGTCCACTGGCGCGCGCCTGGCTGCTACTGGCGCGGGATTGGGGTCTACTTGCGCGCTGCTGGCGTCCGCTGGCGCACGCTTGGCGTCCACTGGCGTGCGTATGATGTTCACTAAAGCGCGCTTAACATCTCGCACGCGCTCCGCTTCCACTGGTGCACTCTTAGTTGTCACTGGCGCTCGCTTGGCTTCCGACCAAGCGTCAAGATCCTGAACTTGCCCCGAAGCTTCCACGCAAATATCGAGATCGCGCACAGCAATCTTACGAGCGGGTAATACCGCTTCATGCGAAGAGCGTGTAACTTCCTCTTCGCGTCCTCTAGAGAGCCGCTGGGGAGCCGCACGAACTCTAGCAGGAGACGAAAGTGGAGAGAGACAAGCAAGGAGAAAGAGAGGGAGACCTTCTAGATCTCTTCACTGGTAGACTGTCATCCTTTCTCCGGGGACGTGGTTGCGTCCCTCTCTTAGAAAGAGCATCAGCAAGTTGTTGCTGCAACGAGTGCAGGATCTTCTCAGTAGGAGAAGATTCCCTGTCAGGTGACGGGCTGATCCTGTGAGAAGGCGAGGAGCGAGGGGACGCCTTCTTCCTTCTCCCAGGAACTGCCGCAGAACGCGCTCGGGAGCGACTGGGGCGCTCAAAAAAGTCATTATCCGATGACTCTTTACGTTTCTTCTGTGGCGGGAAGGCTGCGAACACACTCTCAGGTGAAGATCGCCGCTCGAGAGCAAAAACTGGACGTGAAGCGTCACGATCACCAACGCTCCTTTTCAGCGGGCGTGAAACTGACTGAGAGCTCCACCCCTTGTGCGGGGAGGAAGCCTCTGAAGAAGAGAAACACTCTTTGAGGAGACGTGCACGCGCACGCTCCTTGGCAGTCTGGGTAGTGTCAACAGATACTGCCGACGGCACGTCAGATCGGTGGGCGTTCCCCGTAACCCTCCTGCGGCTTTCGACATGCCCTCTCCCTGAAACCTGGGAGTCAGGCAGCGGTCTAGGCCTAGAGGCGAAATGGGGCCGATCTGACGCACCCTCCACAAACGAAGGAGCACTGTCACTGCACTTTGCACCTTCACTTTTGCCTTCTAAGGCGAGCACTTTAGATTCTAAATTACGAATCGACTCTAAGATAAGCGTAAGGGTATTACCCTCCACAGACACTGTTTCAGGGCCCGAAGGCAACACTACAGGGTTAGGAGTAGTGATTAAAGGAGGGTTAGTAGGAGAAACATGAAGTTCCTGACGTTTACCTGAAACGCTCGTGGAGGAAGACCTCCTTAACCTATCCCGTTCAAGCTTACGAAGATAGGACTCATACGCTCTCCATCCAGAATCTGAAAGACACTCACATTCCTTGCAGCGACTTTCATACATACAATCATGCTCCCTGCAACTCTTACACAAAGTATGAGGGTCTACTGATGCTTTCAGTAGCCTACCTCGACATGAATTCAATCTTGGTACAAAACCTGGCGCTAGCCGAACTAGAACCAGACATCTTATTTAAAGAGAAATCAAGCCAAATTCAATCAAATCCACAATTAACGTGTGCCTAGCCACCGATCCAAAAGTCAAGATACCAAAAAATCAAAAAGGGGTACTTATAGTAGCCAAGTTTCCTAAATTCAAGACGGAGATGCTGAAAACTGTGTTTACAACACCGGCGACAGAAAAATATGAATAGAAAATGGGAATGGTTCCTGATACCCGCCTCCCAGCGGCGGGAATGGGTACTAACCACCTGACTCCCACTACGTGTGTCGTAAGTTTTTTAATTTCTGTCGGACTTCGGGAAATACAGCTATAGTATATATATCTGACAGGTAAGTTTCATGAACATAACAGAAAGTTGAAAGCAGAAAGGAAGAACCAAGTGATGAAAAACAGAACGTTGAAAGTGGTGATGAAGTTGAAATTCTGTAAAAAAAAAAAAAAAAGCCTACGTAAAAGTAAAAAAAAAAAGTTAAAAATAAAAAAAGAAAAAAAAAATTACGTAATTTTTAGATTTTTGTAAGTTAAGTGTTACAGTTTTGTTAATGTTTTTCGTAAATTTTATTTTTATAGTTTTCCTTAAATTTTTTATGTGTTTTCGTAAAGTTAAGTGTGCGTACGTATGTACGTTATCTGCCGTTTGTCCTCCTCCTCCTCCTCTGCCGCCACTTTCGGAGATAGCCTCACTCGAAAGGTAAGCTTCGACATTTTACGTTACAGTAATAATATTTCTTGTACACTAATTATACACTTTATTTACAGGTTTGGATTTTTATTCTTAATTTAGATATTGAATGGTCCAAATTGTTATAGTATTTCATTGTTTATAGGTCAATTAAGCTTTATTATGAAATTTAATGGGGTGTTTTTGGAGGGCTTGGAACGGATTAGCCATTTTACATGTAAAATGTGTTCCAAGATACGAAAAACTCATTATACGAAGGCCGCCTCGGAACGGATTAATTTCGTATCTCGAGGTACCACTGTACTACCAAATTCAGTTACCAGAAGGAATATTCTTGAAAAATAATGAAATGTACAAATTCTTATGATTTCTGATTTATATGATACAAAATACCATTATCAGCTATGTTAAAATGTGATAGTTTTAAGACCGCCTTACTGCTTGACCACTGCAAGGCAAAAGTAAGGAATAGGTGGGGAGGAGCTTAGTTATGTCAGACCGAGCCAGCCAATCATGGCCAAGAAGCGCTTTGGGAATAATTATACTTCCTCAATTTACCTCGGCCAATAAAGAGTTAAATAAGGCGAGGTAACTCACATAAGTCATCCGCTGAATGATCGAATCCTGAACCAAAATATGACCACTACATTAGTATTTGCAATCCAATAATATGAGGATACATACAATATTGGATTATGCAGCTGGCAAGCCTACACAGTCCAACAATGCTGAAGTCCAAACAATCTGATTCTCGTTCTCGTTCAATTACATACTTGAACCGAATATTATACAATTCGATTCTCGTTTTGTGTTCAATTACTCTGGTAGCAAATCAGGTAATCTTAATAATAACTCCGTGTCGGGTATTTCTTTGGAATTACAGTTTCCTACAGTATTCGGGTTGCTTATTAACCCCTTCGCCACCGGCCTGCTGCATTGCTGCAAATGCTTGCATACCGCATGAGACGCCCTGTCGACCGCGAGTATCAATCATTACTTGCTCCCACTAAATTTTATGTTATTCATATTTTTCCTTTATATTCTTATGTGAAAACATTGTGTGTACAGATATCAATGAATATTTTTTACCCCATTGTCAAAAAATTACAAAAAATATAGTAAGAATATCGGAAAAAATAGGAACATTTAGTGGAAAAAGTAATTGCAGAAGTAGGAACTGTTATAAAGTAGTAGAAATAGTAGTAAGTAATAGAAATAAAGTAGCAGAAAAAGTAGTACAGTAGTAGTAAAATAGTAGTAGTGTAATAGCAGTACTAGTTTTCTTACTGAAACAGTTATTCCTAGGTTTCACACAGAAACTGCATATACATCAATGAATGTTTACGGCACTGGTAATAATAATAATAAAACATGTTATTGTTATAATACAATTAAGTTTGTTCATACTTACCTGGCAGATATATATATAGTTGTATTTTCTGACGTCCGACAGAATTTCAAAACTCGCGGCACACGTAGTGGGCGGCCAGGTGGTAGTACCCATTCCCGCCGCTGCGAGGCGGATATCAGGAACCATTCCCATTTTCTATTCATATTTTATTCATGACCCTTGTCTCCTGAGGGGAGGAGGGTGGGCACTCTAATTATATATATCTGCCAGGTAAGTATGAACAAACTTAATTGTATTATAACAATAACATTTTGTTCATGAAACTTACCTGTCAGATATATATATAGCTGAATCCCACCTTCGGATGGTGGGAAGAGACAGAATAGGATTTTTTAGGAAACTTAAATTAAGTAAATGATGTACTTCTTGGTTCCTTACCTGTTAGCAAAGTAGACTCTGTGATTACTGTCACTTAAGCCTGCTTCTGCTTTTATCAGAGTTGCCAGCCAGGTGTAGCTGTTAGTGCTGGTGCACTCTGGATGCTCTGTCAACGGGGACGTGACCTCAACGTGACAAGACCATCGAGCCAAACATATGGGAGTAACACAGCAACCGACCACCACCTGACCAACTAACCAAAAACCCCTGACAGTTAAACTAAAGAATGGGAGATTTCCACAGAAGATCTCACCATCAACCAAAAACACAACAATAAAACTAACCTAAACTAAGCTAAGGGATAGGGAGAGAGCTACCTTCAGCCCCCAAAACTGTGTCTGCCGAAATGTATGGCCCCAAAGAACTACAGTTCTCGTAAATCGTTCTCACATCCCGGAGGTAATGAGGCGAATACGGAATTGCTCCTCCAAAAGGTGCTATCAAGGATATCTTTGATAGACATATTCCTTTGGAAGGCAAAGAGAAGTAGCTACGGCTCTGACTTCGTGAGCTTTCACTTTTAAGAGGCTCAAATCAGTCTTCTGGCAAGATGAATGAGCCTCTTTAATGACGTCCCTCAAAAAGAAAGCCACAGCATTCTTCGACAACGGCAAATCTGGTCTTTTCACCGAGCACCAGAGATTACCTGAGTGACCTCTTATCTCTTTAGTTCTATGAACATAGAACTTGAGAGCCCTGACAGGGCACAGGGCTCTCTCTGGTTCTTGACCCACGAGACCCGACATACCTTTGATCTCAAAGCTCTTGGGCCAAGGATTAGACAGGTTCTCATTTTTAGCCAAGAAAGTTGGGCTCAACGAGCAGACAGCGTTGTCCCCCTTGAAGCCCACTAGGCTACTGAACGCTTGGATTTCACTAACTCTCTTCGCCGTCACCAGAGAAGTTAGGAAAAGCGCTTTCTTCGTCAAGTTCCGTAGAGAAGCTTCGTGGAGAGGCTCAAAGGGACTTAACATTAGATGTTTAAGAACCACATCGAGGTTCCATGAGGGTGGTCTTGCTTGTGGAATCTTGGAGGTTTCGAACGACCTTAAGAGATCGTGGAGATCCTTGTTGTAAGAGAGGTCCAGTCCTCTGTGTCGAAAAACGGCCGACAACATACTCCTATAACCCTTAATTGTAGGGACTGCCAATTTCTGCACATTTCTTAAGTAAAGCAAGAAATCTGCTATCTGGTTCACAGAGGTCGTGGAAGAGGAAATTCCTTCCTTTTTGCACCATGCCCTGAAGGAGGCCCACTTTGATTGGTAGACAGCTCTTGAAGAGGCTCTTCTAGCATTAGCGATTGCTCTCGCAGCTGCTTTCGAAAAGCCTCTCGCTCTGGCCAACTTTTCGATAGTCTGAACGCAGTCAGAGCCAGAGCGGAGAGGTTTTGGTGATACCTTTTGAAGTGAGGCTGTTTGAGTAGATCTCTCCTCCAGGGCAACGTTCTTGGGAAGTCCACAAGGAAAGTCATGACCTCTGTGAACCATTCTCTTGCTGGCCACATCGGGGCAATCATAGTCAACCTTGTCCCTTCTGAAGCTGCGAACTTCCTCATGACTTCCCCCATGATCCTGAATGGGGGAAAGGCGTAAAGATCTAGGTCTGTCCAGCTCCAGAGCAACGCATCCACCGCAATTGCTCCTGGATCCAGGACCGGGGAGCAATACAGAGGAAGCCTCTTCGTCCTCGACGTAGCGAACAGGTCGACTAGAGGATGTCCCCACAGTTTCCATAGTTGCTGACAGACTTCCTGGGCAAGGTCCACTGTTGGCAGAATTTGATTTCGACGACTGAGAAGGTCCGCCCTGACGTTCTGTACCCCTGCCACGAATCTCTTCAGGATCTTGATCTGCCTTACGTCTGCCCATAGCAGAACTTCCCTTGCTAGGAGAAAAAGGGATCGGGAGTGAGTTCCTCCCTGATTCTTCAGATATGCAAGGGCTGTGGTGCTGTCCGAGTTGACTTGAATGACCTTGCCTGACACTTTGCCTTCGAAGAACTGCAGCGACAGGAAGATCGCTGCCAGTTCCTTCACATTGGTGTGCCAGGCTACCTGTTCCCCTCTCCAGGAGCCTGACACTTCCTCCCCTCCTAGTGTTGCTCCCCAACCGGAAATGGAAGCGTCTGAGAACAACACTAGGTCGGGGCTCAGAAGATTTAGGGATAAGCCCTCTTGCAACTTCTGAGGGTCGAGCCACCATCTTAAGTGGTCTTTCACTGGGTTTGAGATCCTTAGGATCGCATTCAGGTCCTCCTTGGCTTTCCATTCTTCCGCTAGGAAAATTGAAGAGGCCTGAGGTGCAGTCTTCCCAAGGAGACAAACTTTTCCAGCGAGGAAATGGTGCCCAGCAGACTCATCCATTCCCTCGCCGAGCAAGCCTCTCTCCCTAGGAAGGCTGAGACTTTCTCTAAGCCTAGCTGCTGACGTTCCTGGGATGGAAACGCCCGAAAAGCCACTGAATCCATCTGAATCCCCAGATACACGATGGAATGTGTCGGGGTCAGATGTGACTTTTCGGAGTTGACTAAAAGGCCCAGGGACTTTGCTAGGGCTAACGTTGATTGAAGGTCCTCCAGACATTTTCTTCTCGACGACGCTCTGATCAGCCAATCGTCGAGGTATAGAGATATCCTGATCCCTGAAGAATGCAGCCACCTCGCTACATTCCTCATTATTACTGTAAAAACCATCGGGGCCGAGCTGAGACCGAAACAAAGGTCTCTGAATTGCCAAACTCTGTTGCCTAAGACGAATCTCAGGTACTTCCTTGAAAGAGGGTGGACGGGGACGTGAAAGTACGCGTCCTGCAGGTCTAGAGACACCATCCAGTCGCCAGGTCTCAAGGCTCCTAGCACTGACTGAGGCGTCTCCATCTTGAACTTGCTTTTCTCCACAAAAGATTGAGCCTGCTCACATCCAGGACTGGGCGCCAAAAACCAACCCGACGACTGATTCGGCACCAGGAAAATCCTGTTGTAGAAGCCCGGTGACCCCAGGTCCACGACTTGCTCCACCAGCTCTTTTTTTTCGACCATCTGGTCTAAAAGATCGAAAAGGATGCTTTTCTTCTCTCCCTGATAAGACGGAGAGAGGTCTCTGGGAGTTGATGTTAGAGGAGGAGGATGTAAAAAGGGGATCTTGTACCCTTGCTCTACGATCTTGAGAGTCCAAGGGTCCGCCCCTCTCTGCCTCCATGCATCCGCAAAGAACTTCAGTCTGGCCCCGACTGGCGTCTGAAGGACAAGATCTTCATTTGGTTGTTTTTGGCTTAAATGAAGCTCTTCCTCTTGAAAAACCTCTCCCTCGAGGAGCTGTTCTCGAGGGGGGTGCTCCGCGAAAGGGTTTGACTTTCTTCGGGGGTCTCACAAACGAAGATGTAGAAGGAACTGCTGGGCGCCTTGAAGACTGTGCTAAGAGGTCCTGGGTCGCCTTCTCCTGCAAATTAGTCGCAAGATCTTTCACCATAGCCTGGGGGAAGAGATGGTCCGAAAGAGGTGAAAAGAGCAATTCCGCTTTCTGAGCGGGAGAAAACCGACTTTGCGGTAAATTACAAAGAAGAGCTCTTTTCTTCTAAGAAAGCTGTTCCAAAATGAGAAACCAGCTCTTCCGAACCATCCCTGACGGCCTTGTCCATACATGACAACACGCTGGACAGCTCCCCCAGACTGAGAGATTCAGGGCTTCTAGACTGAAGGTCCAAAACTCCCAAGCACCAGTCTAAGAAATTGAAGACTCCCAACGTGCGCAGCAGTCCTTTCAAGTGGTGGTCCGTCTCCGCAGGAGTCCAGGACACCTTTGCAGATGATAAGAGGGACCTCCTCTGGGCGTCTACTAAGCTGGAGAAGTCCCCAAGTGCGGACGAAGGAACCTTCACCCCCACGTCCTCCTTGGTTTCATACCAAATGCCTCCTTTCCCGGAGAGTCTAGAGGGAGGAAGGGCGAAAGTGGTCTTGCCCTGGTCCTTCCTTCGAGACATAAAGTCTTGGAGCTTCTTGAAAGCCCTCTTGGTTGAAAGCGACGTCTTCATTTCGACAAACTCAGGAGTCTTGAATGACTTAGAAGACGAAAGTTGAGAGGGAGGAGACCTAGGGGCTGCCGGCTGAAACTTATCCCCGAAGGACGAACGTAACAGCCGCACAAGAACCTTATAGTCTGAGACAGACGAAGCTACAGGAGGTTCCTCTTCGACTGAACTTGCTGGACTACTATGTTCCCCTTCTTCTCTAAGAGGAACTGGAGATCGTCCATCCGGAGAGGGCGTACGTCCAGCAGGCTTAGGTTTAAACAAAGACTTCCGCTGATCCTTCCTTTGCTTAGAAGTTACCGCTTCAGGCACGGACTCGTCCTTACAACGATCCTTAAAACTTGTTGAAGGACGAACGTCTTGTGAGCGTTGAGCGTCCTTTGAAACGACGGGGATTGTCTTACTATTAGACACGTCCCTACGAGAGGAAGCACGAGCTTCCTGACGAGAGGCGCCAAAAGCGTCCTGCTTAGCAAGGAAAGCGTCCTGCTGAGCGTCCTCAAAAGCATCCTGCTTTTCAAAAGCGTCCTGCTGAGCGTCCTCAAAAGCGTCCTGCTTTTCAAAAGCGTCCTGCCTTGTCCGGAAAGCATCCTGCTTTGAACGGAGAGCGTCCTGCCGAGCGTCCTCAAAAGCGTCCTGCTTTGCGTAGCAAGCGTCCTGTCGAAAGCGCAAAGCGTCCTGCTGAGCGTAAGATCTATCAGGAGAACGAGAACGGTGACGATCCGGAGGAGGAGAGAGAGACGAACGAGACGAGAGAGAAGGAGACTGCTTCGTCCTCTTGACGGGCAGCTTGACCTCCTTTCTCCGCTTAGGCTCGACTGCTGCTGGGCGAGTCCTTTGAGCCATGAGAGACGAAATCTGGTCCTGAAGGGACAAAAGGATTTTCTTCGTAGGTGACGAAGTAGAAGGAGCAGGACTGACCCTGCGAGAAGGCGAGGGGACGCATCCTTCCTTCTCGCAGGTACAGCTACCTGCTTCTCAGGGGAACACGCCTGTGCGCGCAACCCAGCGTCCTCGTCGGTTGAGACTCTACCTCTCTTCTGAGGAGGAAAAGCGTCATAAACGTCACTTGAAGAAAGCGGTGATACAGGATGTGAAGCGTCCTCAAAACGAAAAGTCCTTTTCAGCGGACGAGTGTCTCTCCGAGCGCTCCACCCCTTGCGCGGGGAGGACACTTCGGAGGACGAAAAGCAATCCTTCAGGATGCGCGCCCGTGCGCGCTCCTTGACAGCCTGGGACTTAGCAACAAGGCCTGCCGAAGGGACGCCAGATCGGTGGGGAGCCCCCGTAACCCTCTTGCGGCTTTCGACATACCCTCTCCCTGAGTCCTGGGAGTCCGATAGAGGTCTCAGCCTAGAGGCATTATGGGGCCGATCTGACGCCCCCTCCACAACACTAGGGGCACGATCACAAACTTTCACAGGGCCAGTTTCTAAGGCCAACACTTTAGATTCAAGAGCGCGTATAGACTCGAGAATCAGAGAAAGGGCATTACCTTCTCCAGACACAGCAATAGGGCCCGAAGGCAACAACACAGGATTAGGTTGAACAAAATCTACCGGTGTTAGAGGAGGAGAAATGTTACATTCCTTACCTTTTGTAGAACTGCTCTTGGAGGAAGACCTCCTGACTCTATCACGCTCCAATTTATGCCGATAGGTCTCATACATCTTCCATTTATCATCTGACAAATCCCTGCATTCATTGCACCGATCATCAACCAAACAAACATGCCCCCTGCATTCCATACAAACTGTGTGAGGATCAACTGAAGGTTTAAGAAGCCTCACCTTACATTCACTCCTCACACACACTCTGAAACTCCCTGTACTTGATCCTGACATCATGTACACAGAAAAGCCAATCCAAAATCAAAAAACAATCCACTATTACGCGTGCCAATCCAACAATCCAGAGTCGATACCAAAAGTCAATCCAGATAATTTTAAGCGAGATAATCCAAAAATCCTAGACGGAGGTACTGCAAACAGTTGTTTACAGCACCGGCGACAGAAAAAATATGAATAGAAAATGGGAATGGTTCCTGATATCCGCCTCCCAGCGGCAGGAATGGGTACTACCACCTGGCCGCCCACTACGTGTGCCGCGAGTTTTGAAATTCTGTCGGACGTCAGAAAATACAGCTATATATATATATCTGACAGGTAAGTTTCATGAACAAAAGTAATAATAGTAATAATAATAATAATGATAATAGAAGCAACAGCATCTCGTGACCAATACGTATATACATATGGGGCAGTTTATTTACCCCCATTATCATCAGCAAGCTATAAAAAAACACATCTCATCACGAGTAACAGGCCTCCATAGAAGTCCTTTCCCCTTACGCTTTCCTGTTGAATGAAAGTACTACTCTGACCGAGCATTCATCCATTCACACAATTTGTCAATTACATCACCAGAAAAAAGGAAAAAAAATGCATCACGTAAGCAGGTGAAATCTGGTGTGTAAGCAGGAATCCCATTGCCACCCTCCGTGAATCAGGGGGGGCTGGGTCTGGACGCAAGTCACAAGATGGATCAGTTATGAACCGCCAGCCTTCATCGACAAGAGGTTCAATGTCTTCCAAACACTCGTTATCACTGTCAACCTCTAAGAAATTATCACTATAATCATCATCTGATAGATTTGGCAGGTACTCAGACCCTGACTCTGAAACACTATCATCTGACATGATACTGAAAAAAAAAAAACATATAAAATAACTGCAATCAAAAGGGAAAAAGGTTTAGAATTCAAATCTACATGGTTTACGGACAAAATCGTGATAATCCTTCTCAGATAATAGCCTGAGGCGCACTGGCATATGTTGGCCAGTACCCCTCCTAATATCCCATATGAAAATGACGTCACGACGTCCATCGGACACTCATTGGTTAGAATGAATTGTGGGTGGAGCTTCAGCACCTCTCTCGTACACAATACTGTGTCTGGAAACCATCCAAGCTGAAGAAAACGCATTGCTTTTCGAGAAGGGATGAAAGACGTACACGCGTATGTCCTGGTCTTTTATTACTGTACTGTAAAAGACGTATATGTGTACGTCCCAGTGCTGAAGGGGTTAAGAATTTACCGTTATTTTTGCACGGTCGACTGTAATTAACCCCCAGGGGCCAGTACTAAACACAGCGAAATACATTGGACGTCCCAATCCCTAGCGGATGTCGTATTCGCAGTTACGTTCCTTGCAGTCCGTGCGGAGTTATTCTTTAGAATTACCGCGAATCATCATAAGTCAGAATGTATTTATCTCCAAGATTGGCTAATACTTGTAATTACTATACAGATATGTATAGAGGATACTTTAAGCTGGACTACTGTGTTAATTTTATGCATTGCCTGGAGATTAACTGATATAAAAATTACTGTGCCGTATACGAATAGTGAAATAGAGACAACCTGATCACCAGGATTGCCACTACTGCAAGACAAACCAAATTTACCCACAGACAGAATAAGGTACTTCCGAAGACGACGGTGCACTATGCAAACTTTAGAACCAAACCAGAAACCACATCCAAATGATCAACCATGGACTAGAAGTTTCCATTGCAAAGAACTCGAAGCGGGAAATAAAACCAAGAATGGTTCTAAAGACGAACCTTCACACTAGATACTACAAGGGAGTCCGAACCCTAGGGAACTTAACCTGCTATTCTCTTCCCAAACACTACTTAACCTATTACCGCTACTTACCTGCCCCTGGCCTAACTTTACATTAACCTTAGAACTTACACCTCAAGGGGGAATCTGCTGCTTAACACTGCCTGCTCCGCGAGGGGGGGCCGGCAGATCCTACACTGCGCTTGCGGTTCTCCATAACCCCCGGCGCCCCTTAGGGCTGGTTCTGGAACAGGCAGGGAGCTGAAAGAGAAAGATTAGCATCACCTAAGCTACTGCTGCTATCTTTATTTCAGGCAGGGAGCTGAAAGAGAACGATTAGCATCACCTAAGCTACTGCTGCTATCTTTATTTCAATTAGCTTTGTCATGAAATAGCAAACAATTTAGGCATTTTCTATCCTCCAATTCTGAAGCGTTCCTACTTTAGCTCTTCTTGGCTTAACTCTCGCGATTTTGCCGCTATCTTCCATATATTCTTGGTAATCCTAAGTGATCTAATGAACTAATCCTTACATATAATACACCTCTGTATGACATACACTACACTTCCCTACAGCTAGAACAAAAGGAATGTCTGTCATTTGAGGGTACTCATCCTTTGTTGCACTAACACAGGAATGAAGTATGCCGACATCTCAACCAGCAACTGTTGGAGGTGAGGCTGATGAAGCAGAGATTGAAGTAAGGATTCATTGACGAGGCTCGACCATCTCACGATGATAAGAGAGAAATACGATCCAATCAGGGAAAATCGGAAGACATTGTGAACAAAAGGCAAGGATATCAAAACCCAATCAAGGCCTCAGTAAACACTGTGAGGGTCAGGCTACATGACCAAAAGTCTGCTGAGAGCAGGACCACGTCCGGCTCACCACGCAAACGAATAAAAATTGAGGGGACAAGCCACTGGTAGGCGGTTTTTGCAGCAGCGTTGCCAACAGTAACTTAGGTAACTCATATTACATACTAGATTTTACCTGCAGCGTTGGTAACGCTGACAGTAAATGTGTGAGGATATAGTTTGGGCTGGTCAGTGACCAGGGCTAATTCAGGTGTTCAGGGAGTGTATTGCAATATCATCATTTAATGTACTATCCTCAAGTGAATAAAGCATATTATCTACACCATTAACATTTTAAGCACTTACCAATCTTTGCGTAATTAAAAGCAATTTTACCTAATGTTTGTGACCATTTGAATATAATTTTGTGGTATGAGCTTAGAGGGAAAATGGACATCAATTCAAGACTCAGGATTTAATTTATGGATATTTAGAGTATCAACAAATTTATGATCGAATTCACTATACTGTATTTAAAAATGTTAATTAAATTTATTTGCCAACCCTTGGTTTTTCTTGTGATGGTCCAAAGCAAGAACAGCTTTTCTGCTTCCTACATTCTCAGTGCTGAATTGAATTGTATATATGAGGCCACTCATATATTCAATTCAAAGATTATAAGTGCTAATCTTTGAATCAATCAAAGATTGTAAGTGCTAATCTTTGATGGATTCTGACATTTACATGAAATTCTACATTGTACTTAAAGAGTAAAAGAGTATTAACAGCTTTATGAGTCCTGCCAGTAACATCAGCTTTTATAATGCCCACTAAACTACTTGTATTAGTCCTCTGTCACATGTTATATTCCAAGATCTGAATTAAATTCTTGGCAAAATCTCTTCCTCCTCTGCATGGAACCTCTCCTGTACCTTCCTAGCTATAATGAGCCTTTATTTTATTTCTGTGGAATGAAGCCAAACTGACAACTGCTAATACTAACAAATTTTTCCAAAATTTTTCTAAGCCTCTCCTATTTTGTACCACTCCCTACTTCTCCATTCTCTTCCCTACCTGCTCAGCTCCATTCTCTTCCCTACCTGGCCAGAGGGAAGACCCTCTTATGTTCAGCTCTCTGTGCATGCCAATGCAACCACCATGCTTCCCTACATTCTTTATCCAGGTCCCATTTCTGTACGAAGCACTTCATGTGCCTATTTTCAGAATTTCCCACTTTCCACTTCTTGACACTATATAAATATTTTATTGTTATTGTCTCTTACATTTATTGTTATTGTCTCTTACATTATCCTCACTTTTCAATTATAAACTTAGCTCAGAGAAGTTAATGTTGTGTAAACAGGCCTCAACTGGTGAACAGAGCAGGAGAAATGCTTTTCTTTGATGTAATCTGTAACTTTCACCACAAAATCAGTTTCAGCTCCTCATAATGTCAACTATTCCTGACTTCCTAAACATTCTATGGAGAAACTTGAAGCTCTGGATAACATTCAATAATAGTACTCCTCCTTTGGGCAAAATAAATACAGATTCAACAAAGTGGAGAAAAAAATTGTCCTCTACTTTGAAGGACGTGTAGTACCACATTTTTTACAATTTGATTGAACTAGCATCAAAATTTAGCATATCCAACCACAGATCAACAAACCCTTACCTCACAGCGTATCCACTCAGGTTCGTCAGAAAAGTCATAGTCATCATCATCATCATCATCACTGTCATCAAAATCTTCAAACTCATCAAAATCTTCAAACTCTGATGATTCATTTGGATTAAAGTAAAATTCTGATTCAAAAGAGGAATCAGATTCAGAATAATCTTCTAATTCTGATTCAAAAGAGGAATCAGATTCAGAATAATCTTCTGGTATTTTCTTTTCAACAGGAATCCTTTTGTACACTGGTTCCCCTAAGTGATGGTGTGCAAGTACCTCTGAATACTGAATTCGGTCTTTTGGACATGAGCTGTTAGCCTGGAAAAGTACAATAAAATGAGAATACCTACAGACTTTAATCTAACAACTGTATCTCAGTTTCCTATGTCATGAATTTAAAATGACAATACTTTATGAAAAACTGCTCCTAAAATAAAGGCTAACAATTGTACCCGTTTCCAATGTCATGAATTTAAAGTGACAATACTTTATGAAAAATTGCTCCTAAAACAAAGGCCGAGTGAAAAATTACACATACAATCAACTACTGAGGGCAAGAAAAATGCAAATATCTACAGGGGTAAAGCAATTTACACATCAAAAATTCCCTTCTTCCCAGAAATTGCATTTTATCTTCTAATAACTAATCACTATAGTTGCTTGTAAGTCAAAAAGTAACAGTTAAATTGTTACCAAAATCTAACAAGTAAAAAAGTAATAGTTAAATTGTTACCAAAATCTAGCCAGTCAAAAAGTAATAGTTAAATTGTTACTAAAATTTAGCCAGTCAAAAAGTAATAGTTAAATTGTTACTAAAATCTAGCCAGTCAAAAAGTAATAGTTAAATTATCAAAATCCAGGCAGTCATAATGTAATAATTACAGTTAAATTGTTGCTGAAATTTAACCAATCAAAAAGTAATTGTTATATTGTTACTCCAGCCAGTCAAAAAGTAATAATTAAATTGTTACCAGAATCTAGCCAGTCACAAAGTAATAGTTAAATTGTTAGCAAATTCTAGCAAGATGAAAAGTAATAGCTACAATGTTGCCAAAAAATAGCAAAGTCAAAAAGCATTACCAAATTCTAGCCAATCAAAAAGTAAGTTAAGTTGTTACCAAATTGTATCCAGTAAAAGAGTAACAGTTAAATTATCACAATGTAGCAAGTCAAAATGCAGCAAGGCAAAAAGTAATAGTCATTTGTTAGCAAAATCTGTCGCAATTTTCGAAGCATTTTGGTTTCCCAAGCTGGGTACATTTGGAGCAAGGCTGAGTAATTCATTCTAACAAAGGCTCTTCTCCTAAAGTTAGTAGCTACTTCTCCCAAAAAGGAATTAGCCTTTTCCAGTTAAGATGCCCGCTTTTTTATATAAACTGTTTATAAAAAAAAAATCTATCACTTTTTAAATGGTCCTGCAAACAGATAAACAAACAGGATCCTTGACTGAAGGAATTTAATATATCCTTCTCACTCATCATGGTTTGTTTGTATGGTGTTTTTACGTTACATGGAACCAGTGATTATTCAGCAACGGGACCGACGCCTTCACGCGACTTCCAACCACATCGAGAGTGAACTTTCTCACCCCTCAGTGGAACACCCGAGAATTGAACTCGCGGCCAACGAGATGGCTCGCCAACACCATACCGACCACGCCACTGAGGTGCTTTCACTCATCATGGGTAGACTACAAAACTTGATGACACATTACCTCTGACCATTTCAGAATGCATGGAAGACAAAATGCATGAGCACAACTCTCAAGTGTTCCAACTCGTCCCCTCATCTGACGCAGACAAATAGGGCAAGGGTCTGCCTTACTTTTCAGGCCATAGACATCTCCAGGTGTTTCACGTTTTATTCTGGCACAACGAAGAGAACGCCGAGGCTGTTGGAGCTTTTCACCATTTTTATCTAAAGATTGTCCTCTTGTGCTGCCACAATGATCAGGATGCCGTCCATGCTCCATTTCAGATTCCTTACCGCCTAGACCTAGATGGAAAAACCAAGTATATAATCCATGTTTCTTAAGCATCCCACTACAGTGTTCCCCCCGTATTCGCGGGAGATGTGTACCAGGGACCCCAGCAAATAGCGCAAACCTGTGATTAGTTAGAACTCCCCTCTAAAAATGCCCATATTTGCCTATCTTGAAAGTTCAAATACCAAATGTATACTTAAAGTATCATCCTACATCAAAGATACCATTGAATTGGTATTATCATTCCAAAGTCATCTTAAACATTTCACCATTAGAAATATATAAACAGCCAATAACAGAGAGAGAGAGAGAGAGAGAGAGAGAGAGAGAGAGAGAGAGAATAATTCCTTGCGATATCAATAGATTGAAAGGAACTTCTATAAGGCAACACTTATTTCCCCTCCCATAAATACACATATCTATTCCAGAGAAGGGAGAAAGAGAGGACTGAACTATTATGTTTGTCTGTATATCAATTCTTTTGCTGAGAGAGAGAGAGAGAGAGAGAGAGAGAGAGAGAGAGAGAGAGAGAGAGAGAGTTGTCCTTACAGTATTTAAAAGAGTGAAATGGAAAGATTATTGTATCTAAAATACTCACATATGAATTTTGTAATTACATTTATAGTATTATTATTACACATATAGTATCATTATTGGCTTATTACATGCATGTACCATAAAAAGAATCTCCTCAGTAAGATATAGTATTATTATTGGAAAATATAAATAATAAAAATAATATTGTCATGATACAATAAAGTTTGTTCATACTTACCTGACAGATATATATATAGCTGTATTCTCTGACGACCGACAGAATTTCGAAACTCCCGGCAAACGCAGTGGTCGGCTAGGTGGTTAGTACCCATTCCCGCCGCTGGGAGGCGGATACCAGGAACCATTCCCATTTTCTATTCAGATTTTCTCTACCACTGTCCCCTGAGGGGAGGTGGGTGGGTACTTGATTATATATATCTGTCAGGTAAGTATGAACAAACTTTATTGTATCATGACAATATCATTTTGTTCATGACACTTACCTGCCAGATATATATAGCTGAATCCCACCATTGGAGGTGGGCAGGGACAGAATAGAAGGATTTTGGAAACATTTCACATGCAGATGATTGACATCTTGGTTCCTTACCTGTTAGCATAGCTGACTTCGTGATAACTGTCACCCAAGCCTGCTTCTGCTTAACTGGAATTTCCTGTATAGCTGGATAGTTCTAGATGATCTGTCAACGGGAGCGTGACCACAATGTGACTAGACCATATTGACCATACTGAAGACAACGAAGCATAATAAATACCACCTAACCTAGCCCAACTAAAGTTAGTCCCATAACTTTCAGGCTAATTAAAGGGAAGACCGCCTCAAGCGGCCAACCCTACAACCATAAAAAACAAACCCATAATTAAAATCACACACATCCATTTTCTAAAGGATGGGGTTCGTATTGCTTCTCGTCCCCAATACTGTATCCGCGGAAATGTATGGTCCAAGCTAGTAGCAACTCTCATATGTCGCCTTCACATCTCTGAGGTAGTGTGAAGCGAACACAGAGTTGCTTCGCCAAAATGTGGCACCCAGGATATCACTGAGTGCCATATTTTTCTGAAAAGCCACCGAAGTAGCTACCGCTCTAACTTCGTGAGCATTAACTTTTTAGCAGTTTTTTTAAGATCACCATCTGTGCAGGACGAATAGAGCTTTCCCTGATGGTGTTTCTCAAGAAGAACGCCAGTGCGTTCTTAGACATTGGTAATTCCGGCCTCTTGACCGAACACCACAGGTTGTCTGACGGGCCTCTACATTGTTTGGTCTTTTCCAGATAAAATTTGAAAGCTCTGACTGGGCACAAAACTCTCTCCGGCTCTCGTCCGACGAACTCTGATAACCCCTTGATATCAAAGCTTTTAGGCCAGGGGTTGGATGGGTCTTCGTTCTTAGCTAAGAACGAGGGGCTCAGCGAACACACCGCATTGTGTTCTCTGAAACCCACGTTTACTCATAGCTTGGATTTCGCTAACCCTCTTAGCTGTTGCCAGAGCGGTTAGGAAAATAGCTTTCCTAGTTACATCTTTCAAAGAGGCAGCATGCATAGGCTCAAATGGGGCTGACATTAAAAACTTTAAGACAACATCCAAGTTCCATGAGGGAATCTTGTCTCGTGGAGCTTTTGATGTTTCAAAGGACCTCAATAGATCGTGAAGATCCTTATCATTTGATAAATCCAAGCCTCTGTGTCGAAAGACCGTTGACAGCATACCTTTGTAGCCTTTAATCGTTGACACTGAAAGTTTGTCTATATTTCTAAGATGTAGGAGGAAATCTGCAATCTGGCTCACAGAGGTCGTGGAGGAGGAAATATTTTCCCTTCTACACCAACTCCTGAAGACAGCCCACTTCGATTGGTAGACAGCTTGAGAAGATGTTCTTCTAGCGTTGGCAATAGCTCTTGCCACCGATCTTGAAAAACCTCTCGCTCTGGCCAACTTTTGGATAGTCTGAATGCAGTCAGACTGAGAGCGTTTGTTTCCGTGATACCTCTCGAAGTGGGGCTGTCTGAGTAGATCGATTTTTTCTGGAAGTGTCCTTGGGAAATCTACCAGAAATGACATGGCCTCTGGTGAACCAGTCGCTTGCAGGCCAAAAGGGGGCGACAACGTCATTCTTGCTCCTTCCGACGCCGCAAACTTCCTTATTACCTCTCCCAGGAGTTTGAATGGAGGAAAGGCGTAGAGATCCATCCCCTTCCAATTCCAAAGCATGGCGTCTATTGCTATTGCTCCTGGGTCCAGAACCGGAGAGTAGTAAATAGGAAGCCTATTCGTTTTCGCTGTCGCGAAGAGGTCTACCAGTGGGCGTCCCCAAAGTTTCCATAACTCCTTGCAAATCTCTGGATGGAGAGTCCATTCGTTTGGAAGCATTTGATGTTGATGGCTGAGGAGATCCGCATGAACGTTCTGTTGTCCTGAAACGAATCTCGTTAGAATCGTTACATTTCTTAGCTTCGCCCAAAGTAAGATTTCCCTCGTTATCCTGAACAGGGAACGAGATAGAGTTCCTCCCTGTTTTTTGATATACGCGAGCGCCGTGGTGTTGTCCGAGTTGACTTGTACAATTCGTCCCACAATCCTTGACTCGAAGCATTGAAGTGCCAAACGAATCGCCTCTAGCTCCTTGAGGTTTATGTGCCAGGACCTCTGTTCCCCTCTCCAGAGGCCTGACACTTCTTCCTCCCCCAGTGTTGCTCCCCAGCCCGTCATGGACGCGTCTGAGAACAACACTAGGTCTGGGCTCAGAACTTTGAGGGACATCCCTTCCGATAGCTTGACGGGATCGGACCACCACTTCAAATGCTCTTTGATCGATTGAGGGATTCTCAAAATCTCGTCTAGGTCTTTCTTGTTCTTCCAGTTGTCTGCTAGGAAAAACTGAAGCTGTCTGAGGTGCAGCCTTCCCAGAGAAACAAATTTCTCCAGCGAGGAAATGGTCCCAGCAGACTCATCCATTCCCTCGCCCGAGCATATTTCCTTCTCTAAGAAGACCGATACTTTCTCTAAGCATTTTAGCTGACGTTCTATGGATGGAAATGCTTGAAAAGCCACTGAATCCATCTGAATCCCCAGATACACGATGGACTGTGTGGGAATCAGATGGGACTTCTCGAAGTTGACCAGAAGGCCTAGGTCCTTCGTCAGCTGTAATGTTGTATGTAGGTCCTCCAGGCACTGTTCCTTTGACGTGGACCGGATCAGCCAATCGTCTAAATAGAGTGAGACTCTTATCTTCGAGAGATGGAGCCATCTTGCTATATTTCGCATCAGAAGCGTGAATATCATAGGGGCTGTACTCAGCCCGAAACAGAGAGCTCTGAATTGGAAGACCTGTCCTTTCAGAACGAATCTGAGGAACTTCCTGGACCGAGGGTGTATCGGAACATGGAAATAGGCGTCTTGGAGATCCAAGGACACCATCCAATCTCCTGGTCTCAGGGAAGCTAAAACAGACTGCAGTTTCCATCTTGAATTTTATTTTCCTTACAAAAAGATTCAGCCTGCTTACGTCTAGGACAGGTCTCCATCCTCTTGAGTGCTTCGGAACAAGGAAAAGCCTGTTGTAGAAGCCTGGAGAGTTCCGCGATACAACTTTTTCTACTGCTCTCTTTTCCAACATTTGATCCAAAAGGTCTAATAAGATCTGTTGCTTCGAATCCTGATAAGAGGGCGAAAGGTCTATTGGCTCTATGCTTAATGGCGGTTTCGATAGAAACGGGATTTTGTAACCTTTCTCGATCACTTCGAGTGACCAAGAGTTCGCCCCTCTTATCCTCCATGCTTCGGCGAAAAGAGCGAGTCTCGCCCCGACTGGTGTCTGGAGGGCCGAAAAGTCATTTCTTTCCCCTGGTTTTTGAGGGGGCTCTGCCCTTAGGGAAACTCCTCCCTCGAGCAGCAGCTCTCGAAGAGCCCTTCTACGAAAGGGCTTATAATTCTTCCTAGAAGCTTGCGTGGTTCTTGAAGACATCTGATCAGTAGGACGTTTCGAAGACCGAGACAATAAGTCCTGCGTCGCTCGTTCTTGGAGATTTACTGACAAATCCTTTACCATCGATTGTGGAAAAAGATGAGCAGAAAAGGGAGCGAACAACAATTCTGCTTTTTGCGCAGGCGACACTGACTTAGCTGTGAAGCTACAGAAAAGTGCGCGTTTCTTCAGGACTCCCGACGCAAAATGTGATGCCAGTTCGTCGGAGCCATCTCTTACTGCTCTGTCCATACATGACAAAATACTCGCTAAGTCCTCTAATGAAATAGAATCTGGGCTTCTAGACTGCACATCCAAGACGCCCAAACACCAATCTAGAAAGTTAAAAACTTCTAGAGTTTTGTAAAGGCCTTTGAGATGGTGATCTATCTCTGACATTGTCCAAGAAACTTTTGCTGATGCCAGGTAAGATCTTCTAGGAGCCTCCACTAAGTTGGCGAAATCCCCTTGTGCGGAAGCAGGGATTCTTAAACCTGCTTCCTCTTCTGTCTCATACCACTTCCCTGATCTTCCACTAAGCCTTGTGGGGGGAAGTGCAAAAGAAGTCTTGCCCTTTGTCTTTTTGGATTCCATCCAATCGTGGATTCTTTTAAAAGCCCTTTTAGTTGAGAGTGAGGTTGCCATTTTAACAAAATTTGGAGTCTTCCTTGCCTTCGAAGAGGTTAGTTGCGAAGGTGGAGAGAGAGGAACTGGAGCTCGAAACTTCTCGGGAAACAAATCTTTAAAAAGACGAGTTAAGGTCTTATAATCCACAGAGGATGAGGTTGTAGGATCCTCCTCCTCTTCAGAGACAGGCTCGCTTGACGATTTCTCTTCTAATGGAGACGTAGGCTTATCCTGAATTGAACGAGAAGAAACCGAAGTTTCACCTCCCTTTCGAAACGTAGGTCTTGCGCTTGAAATCAATTTTGAAGAGGAGAGCCGGCTATGTTCTCCTAACCTTGACTTTCTCTCCGAATTTTCCAAACTAACGTCATATGATTTCTCTTGACGAGCACTCATATTGTAGTTTCTACTACCTTGAAGCATATGGCGCTTAACCTTCTGACTAGCGACCTGTTCTTTTCTTCCCAGGGTGACTTTATGCATCGGACGCCTAGCGCCCTCAAAAGCGTCCTCATTTGCGTCCTGGAAAGCGTCCTCATTTGCGTCCTGGAAAGCATCCTGATATGAAGGACGACGAGCGTCCTTACTAGCACTACGCCTCGCGTCCTCAAAAGCGTCCTCATTTGCGTCCTGACGTGATGGACGTCGTGTAAACGCTCCTTTAAAACGGTCTTGAGTTGTAATACGCCTCGCGTCCTCAAAAGCGTCCTCATATGCGTCTTCATATCCTTCTTCTGAACTAATATCGTGAGTTTGAAGTCTCTCCAGCCGACATTTACGACACCGAGCGTCCCGAGAAGCGTCCTTACGAGCGTCCTGCTTAGCAAGGCGTTTCTTCTGTTGAATATTCTCTTCCTGTAAGCCAAGATCAATTCCTTCCCATTCTATTTCTGAGCGATCCTTCTGAACATTCTTCGACTCTTGGAAAAGACGACGGCCACCTGTGCGGCACCTATTGTCTCTTTTTCGCCAATACTTCTAGAGACTCTATCAGCAGGACTGCTTGCGCGTTCCTGATTGAGTCGATGAGGTCTAGAAGGCAACGAATCAGAAGATGACGAAGAACGAAGAGAAGCCGCAGGAGAACGTCTAGATTTCTTGACGGGTAGCCATAGATCTTTTTTACGACTACGTGATCTTTCTTCTTTCTTGGCGAAAAACGCATCCAACTGTTGACGAATCGCTACGAGGGTCTTTTTTGATGGTGAAGAACCATATGATGGAATGAACCTTTGAGAAGAAGATGGGCGAGGGGACGCCTTCTTCCTTCTCTCCGGACTCGAATCAGGACGCTCAGAAAGCGTCCTGAATCTCTTGTGCGGGATACTGTCTTCGAAGTCTTCCGGAGAAGACCGAAGCGTAAATCGAGGCGGAGGACGCTCTCGATCTCCCGATGAAGCGTCCTCTTCTGTAAGACCTTTCCTAAGAGGGCGAGAAAGACGACGGCCGCCAGTGCGACGTCTTACGTCTTCCTTACCACTCTCAATTGGAGAGGCTGCGTCCTCTTCCGTAAGACCTTTCCTAAGAGGGCGAGAAAGACGATGGCCGCCAGTGCGACGTCTTACGTCTCCCTTACCACTCTCAGTTGGAGAGGCCTTCCGAGATTCCCACCCACGGTGAGGTGAGGACGTCTCGGAGGAAGAGAAGCATTCCTTCAAGATTCGAGCTTGCGCACGATCTTTGGCAGCCTGGGAGGTGTCTTCAGGCTAAATACTCAAGTGACAAATAGGGTTTTCAAAATCCTAGGCGGAGGTCTGTAAACAGATGTTTACCGACTGGCGACAGAAGAAAATCTGAATAGAAAATGGGAATGGTTCCTGGTATCCGCCTCCCAGCGGCGGGAATGGGTACTAACCACCTAGCCGACCACTGCGTTTGCCGGGAGTTTCGAAATTCTGTCGGTCTTCAGAGAATACGGCTATATATATATCTGGCAGGTAAGTGTCATGAACAAATTATTACATGCATGTACCATAAAAAGAATCTCCTCAGTAAAAGAGAGAGAGAGAGAGAGAGAGAGAGAGAGAGAGAGAGAGAGAGAGAGAGAGAGAGAGAGAGAGAGAGAGAGAGAGAGATATTGCATAAAAACCATTAAATTCGTTGACCATTGTATGGCACTGTTTCCCAGCTCCGAGCGTCACTGGAGTTACGAGTAGGTAGGGAAATTGATACAGAAAAAGACGAAGGGAAGAATTTTCATTTGAAGTTAGTTATATTATTATTTGAAAATATTAATAAACACATGCATCTACCATAAAAATTCTCTTATCACAGTAAGAGAGGAGTTATCCTTACGTAAGTAAAATGGAAAGGTAATTTTTATCTCTTTAAAATACTACCACATACAAATTTTGTAATTACAGATTTATTATTATTATTATTATTATTTTTTTTTTTTTTTGCTCTATCACAGTCCTCCAATCGACTGGGTGGTATTTATAGTGTGGGGTTCTGGGTTGCATCCTGCCTCCTTAGGAGTCCATCACTTTTCTTACTATGTGTGCCGTTTTCAGGATCACACTCTTCTGCATGAGTCCTGGAGCTACTTCAGCGTCTAGTTTTTCTAGATTCCTTTTCAGGGATCTTGGGATCGTGCCTAGTGTTCCTATGATTATGGGTACAATTTCCACTGGCATATCCCATATCCTTCTTATTTCTATTTTCAGATCTTGATACTTATCCATTTTTTCCCTGTCTTTCTCTTCAACTCTGGTGTCCCATGGTATTGCAACATCAATAAGTGATACTTTCTTCTTGGTTTTGTCAATCAACGTCACGTCTGGTCTATTTGCACGTATCACCCTATCTGTTCCGATACCATAGTCCCAGAGAATCTTTGCCTGATCGTTTTCTATCACTCCCTCAGGTTGGTGCTTGTACCACTTAATACTGCAAGGTAGCTGATGTTTCTTGCACAGGCTCCAGTGGAGGGCTTTTGCCACTGAATCATGCCTCTTTTTGTACTGGTTCTGTGCAAGTGCCGGACATTCGCTTGCTATGTGGTTTATGGTTTCATTTTTCGTATTGCACTTCCTACATATGGGAGAGATGTTATTTCCATCTATCGTTCCTTGAACATATCTGGTTCTTAGGGCCTGATCTTGTGCCACTATTATCATTCCTTCAGTTTCCTTCTTTAGCTCTCCCCTCTGTAGCCATTGCCACGTGTCATCACTGGCTAGTTCTTTAGTCTGTCTCATGTATTGTCCGTGCATTGATTTGTTGTGCCAGTTCTCTGTTCTGTTTGTCATTCTCCTGTCTCTGTATGTTTCTGGGTCTTCGTCTACTTTTATTAGTCCTTCTTCCCATGCACTCTTTAGCCACTCGTCTTCACTGGTTTTCAGATATTGCTCCAGTGCTCTGTTCTCGATGTTGACGCAGTCCTCTATACTTAGTAGTCCTCTCCCTCCTTCCTTTCGTGTTATGTATAGTCTGTCCATATTTGCTCTTGGGTGTAGTGCTTTGTGTATTGTCATATTTTTCCTGGTTTTCTGATCTATGCTGCGGAGTTCTGCCTTCGTCCATTCCACTATTCCTGCACTGTATCTGATTACTGCACGCCATGTGTTTAGGCTTTTATCATATTTCGCCTTGAGTTTGACTTGAGTATTGCCTTGAGTCTCTGCATATATTCTTTCCTGATCATGTCCTTCATCTCTTGGTGTTTTATATCCCCTCCTTCCATTATTCCCAGGTATTTGTATCCAGTCTCATCTATGTGTTTGATGTTGCTCCCATCTAGTAGCTTTATCCTTTCAGTTCTTGTTACTTTGCCCTTTTGTATGTTGTTGTTGTTATTATTATTATTATTATTATTAACAGAAAATATCAATAAACATTTTACATACTAGTACCATAAAAATTCTTTCATCTCAGTAAAAGAGAGAAGAGAGTCGTTCCCACAAAGAGAGGAGAGAGTGTGTGTGTTTATATCTCTGTTCTCTAAGAAAAATACTTATATCGCTTCCAGCGAAACATAGGGAGGGAGTTACCACTATGACATACATATCCTGTGTGGCAAAAGAGAGAGAGAGAGGAGAGAGAGAGAGAGAGAGAGAGAGAGAGAGAGAGGAGGAGTTATCCTGAATTAAGAGGGAAATGGATAGATTATTGTATTTCTTTAAAATACTATCACATAATATGAATTTTGTAATTACAGTTATATTAATAATATTATTATTATTTTAAAGTATTAAAAACAAATAGTACATGTACTATAAAAATTCTCGAGTCTCAGTAAATGAGAGAGAGAGAGAGAGAGAGAGAGAGAGAGAGAGAGAGAGAGAGAGAGAGAGAGAGAGAGAGAGGGAAATTTCATGAACACTTGGTGTCAACAACCGAACAGCTGCTACCCTTCCATCCCATTACTTGATATGTTTGACAGTTTTAGTACCTGGAGTTTGAGAGAGAAGACTGGGATTTCCTTCATTCTTACATAATTTTTGAAATTTATAAACTAAAATCTTACTAATTCACTTTAGTATTTTCTTTAATGAATTGATGTTATTGCTGTATACATTAATATCAATATTTGAAAATATGAAATCAATTATTTATCATACAAAAAAAACATACATCTCTGTAGGAGAGAGAGAGAGAGAGAGAGAGAGAGAGAGAGAGAGAGAGAGAGAGAGAGAGAGAGAGAGAGAGAGAGAGAGAGAGAGAGAAATTTATTATTTTTACTATGTGATATCCTTTAATCTTATTAAACTTACAAATACAGTAATAATCAGTATTAATATTTGAAAATTAGTAAATAATTTTTGTACCATAAAAATGCATTGAGTCATGAAAATAACATCAAAATACACTAATTGGTGGTGAGTTTTGCCAGAAAATCCCGCGAATAGGTGAATCCCCCGCAAATAGTGGGTAAATTATGGTCCAGAGAGAAATCCGCGAATCAGAGAGTCCGCGAATCCGGAGAACACGAATACTAGGGACACTGTAATTTCTTATTAAATGATTTAGATTTAATTTCTAAGTTCCCTGTCAATAGTACACTACAATATTGACACAGCACTACAGTCTATAATTACCAACATACTAACTTAGCAAAGGATTCAAGAACCTTGAATTACAGTAAACATTATGAATTTAATGGAAAACATACTATATACTATTATGATATTCATAAGTGTTGTTACTAGTAATTTTTACATTTTGCAAGATAATAAGCTTACAATCATGTCAAAGATCTGGCCCTGCATTCAGACCACATTATAAGAGTAACCAGATAAAATTATAAATAATGTTAATCATGGTACTGTACAGTATACATAAATATATCTACATTCTACACAGTCAATCAGCTAATTTGCCAAACAAATCCGCTAATTTGCCAAACAACAGACTAAGTACATCAAAGCCATACTGGATAAGGTTCCTAATATCACTGAATACCTTGCAACTTATTTATTTTTCATAAAATAAAATGAAATGCAAAGTTAATTTATCACCAAACCAGTAGATAATAAAGATACTAATTAGTCGGGTTTAATTTGTAAAATTATCAATCTCAGATTCCAATCACAGAGATTGAATCTACAAACATATTTGAAACAAAAATTGTAATTTTACAGGTAACAGAAATAATTCAAGGATACACAGCACAGATTGCTGCCAAAGATTTAGTAAAATCATTGGCTTTATCTGTGGCTACTTGGCGCAGGTTCCACAAGTGTTAAAATTTAAACAATCACTAATGAGCGAAATGCTCCCAACAGTTACTCTCCCACCCTTTAGGGGGTGGTGGTAAGACAGCAAGTGTTATGGTTGATCAGTTGTTCCTAATCTCTTAAGGGGAAAGTGGAAGGGATCTTAATGATGGAGGGTAAGCACCTACAAATCATTATTTCTAAGGTGAAACTCGCCCTCCATCATTAGCCGACTCCAACATTGTGTGCTGGAGGAGGGCAAGAGATTTCTCTATAACCCAATTATCAGATATTAGAAATATCCTAATCACTGCTAACCTGATGCATACAATCCCATGGCAAGTTCTTATCAAAGGATCTTCATCAGGTGAGGTCCACTACTGCAAGGAGGTGGAATGTAGACCAAGAATACAGCCATTGGCTGAGATTGTGCAATGCAGAATGGCAAGTTTGACCTCTGTGCCTCAGGCCCACAGAGTTGAAGGGAGCTAAAACCACAACTATACATGATCCCCAGTTACCACCCACCTAACAACACCAATTATTTTCCTG
Organism: Macrobrachium nipponense; assembly: GCF_015104395.2. NCBI lineage: Eukaryota > Metazoa > Arthropoda > Malacostraca > Decapoda > Palaemonidae > Macrobrachium > Macrobrachium nipponense. The sequence goes on along the minus strand of NC_087215.1, from coordinate 71,290,663 downwards.
AAAAAAAAAAGTGGTGGTTCTAGATCAGCTTATCTACTCTAATAAACTTAGTGTGTTTCTACCTAAGAGAAACAAAGCAATAACAACTAAGCACCATACCACAGTCAAAATGGATAGTATATTACCATGTACAAACTCTGATATATTAGGTTCCTCACTTATCCAGGAAGGGGTTGATAGAGAAAACCTATACCTGTTCATAACACCAATGGGGGAAGACTAGTAGAAATCTCCCCTGCCACAACTATAGGTGCTGGTGTATGGTAGTTCCTGCTGGATAAAGACAGCTCTCAAGCAGTTGGAAGAAAACACAGTTACATCTCCACTGTGCCGCCAAGACGTGACATAAGTCTAGAGAGGGGTGCTGAAGAAAACTAATCAATGTACTAGTTGTCACTCTGACATTATGCAGTTTCACTAACAACAGGGGACAACCATCTGGAGACAATGCATGGTTAGCTTCCAGGATTAATAAAGAAAACCATGGCATCTAAGACCTATGTACCTAAGGGTCTTTAATGGTGCAAAATAGGTTCTTACGCTGCTTCCTAAACAGTTAAGATGGCAGGTATAAATCCCTATAGCCCTGAAAGGGCATCAAAGAAGCTTGTTTCCCAGTCTTTAAGGCAGGGATAGAGAAAACTCTTGGAAGAGATTTAGTCTTGAAATCTTAACATGAAAGGATGCATACCCACTTACCATTCTGGCCAAAGTCACTGGCCTCAGAATTAATGTTCTATGAAAGAGCCTTGAGAGAAGCCTCTCTCTGAGATAGAAAGGAGGGTCATTAAGGAGGCTTAAGCCAAAGACTAGGTTCCATAAAAGTGGCTTAACAGAATCTTCAGCGATCCAGTTGAAAAGCGTGAAGAGTTTCGACTAAGTCAGCCTTGATGTAGTAAACAGACAATCCTTACTCAAGAAGTGCAGACCTTTCAACAATGTAATCTTGTTAACATAGGTGTGCAGACAGGGACTGCCTCTGGACTTGCATCGTAATGTATATACAGCTCCAGTGATAATGTACTAGTATACTTTCCTTCTGTCATAGGAAAAGTCCCTAGATGACTAAGAAGTCTCTGGAGCTCAGGAGCTAGACAACAGTATCATGAGGTTAGTCGACGCTTTTTGATATTTCCATAAGGCTTCCCCTTTCCTGCCCGACAAAGCAGATTATTATAGAGGTAATGCCTAGGAATTCTCCTGAAATGTGGAAGGAATGAGACTAATGCCTCATCAGCCACCAAAGCATGATAGAAAAGTGAAGTTCCTGGTACGTATTCCTCAACCCTAGAGTACACCCTTCAACAGTGGTAACATATGGTGGCAAGGTTCCAAATTTAGGCCCCTTGCCTTCTAATATAAGCAAGAGAAGGCATGCCCAAGAGACAGAAACTACTTAAATCCCTTCTGGCTAGCCAAAAACTCTTTGCAGTTACAAAGAAGACTAGTTTCTACTGGCAACCACACCTTGGAGTGACTGGGTCCCAATAACCACACCCCCATCCTCATCTGAAGATAGACTAAATGTTCAATTCCCTAAAAATGAGGCAAAGGAGAATGCTGTAAGGAAGAGCAAGGACCAAAGTAGCACCAAAATTAATGGTCTCCCAAGACCAGGTGCTAAAGTTCTCCTAATCTACCTGATAGAGAATGCAAATCAAAAGCTCTATCAATAATAGGACTCACAGCCTTCTTGTGCAGATTCACCGAAGTGTCATGCAGGCTCAGTGAAGCTTCAAAATGCTAAAGCCTGTAAGGAGTTGCAGGCACGCAGACAACTGTTCAGAATCACAACTAACCATGTGACTCGCCAACACCCAAGCAGACTCATTGCAGGCCAAGAGGCACCTGCAGACTTGCAGACAACTGTATGGACTTGTCAACAACTGTGCGGACTCACAACTGACCATGCAGACACCTGAGGACTTCCAGACAACTGCTCAAACTGCCTGCCACCCACACTCTCAGACAACCAAGGGGACTCGCCACTGGTCCTTCGGACTCGTATGTACTCTCACTGTTTGTGGAAACTCGTGAACTTATGGGCAAAAACTAATATCTTGAAAGCCTCAAAAGAATGGGAACTAACATAACAGTGTCCAAGTCAAAACAAACTTAGAACATTGGCAATAAAAGGGGAGAACTAGCATGAATGCTGATAGCTAACTACAAACTCAGGACTGCTGGCGACGGATGTAGGAGCAACGGTGTTGGCGCTAGCTGGAGCAAAGCCTTGTGTTAGCAGGCGAGGCGCCTTGCACACTGGCAGCACCCACAACAGATCGTGATCGGGTACGTATCAGGCTCACATGAATCACTAGAATACTTGTGAAACAACGAGGTCAAACACAAGACCTAACCCTATAGTACCTGTCCAGTATGACTGCGGTCTAATTATGCCCACGGAGGACTGAAAGCAAAGGCAGGAGATGGAGGGCACAGTCCTAGAATATCCTGGGATGTAAGTCCTTGCCTGGAAACACCAGGGACTACCGGGCCTATCAGCAGGTGGGACAGGACAAGGATGCATCCGTGGAGTGGCCAATAGAACAAGGGTACACTATCCCTGCCAATGCACGGAATGCAAACAGAAAAATGCTACTCAAATAGTTGCACACAATTCAATCTAGATTTAACCGAGTCAATTTACTTGCATTAAATCTAGCCTACTACTCTGAGCTGATATAAGGCTGTAGAAGGATCTACGTATATCTCCTAAAGAAAACAATAGACTTATCTCTAACTTCTTGACCAGTAGGTGTTAATTCTAAATAGTAAAACCTACATTCAAGACTTCATTTACTCTCTCCTAAGTCTATCTTTCTCTTCTACTTCAGCAATTTATTCTCTGTAATTATCTTAAAGACAAATCTTTGCAATGATCCGGATGGCTGTCAGAATCGTAAATGACCTCTTGATGATCTTTGTAAGTTCAAGCATTAGAACATCAATTGCTCAATACTTAGAATAAAGCTTCAGACCCATTTAGCACAGTCCCATCCACTTCAAAGGGGAGGATGGGGTAGGAAATCTGTATGAGATCTGCTAATAAATGCATTTTTTATATTTTACTGTTATTCAGCCTCATACCTCCCCAACTACACCGATTAATAAAACTACTAAATCAGAGAAATGGGGTGCTACTGTAAAGTGCGAGTGTTTCATAACTTTTTATGTTGCTTAATTTTATTATACACATGTAAGCATACACAGTTCACCGATGAAACCACTGCAACTTAGTATGTTTTTGATCAGCTAAACAGTATTTTTAGAAGCAATTAATTTGTAGCTCTCTCTCCCTCTGAAATTCAATAATAACTGTAATGCATTAATTTTTCCAATCGAATGAAAATTACAAAAATACCAGTTAGGAAAAGCTATTAATGACTTAGTAGTATGTGGAATTGCTATTCACTCTACTCTAATTACTTGACAGTTGCTCATGGTGCTGTATTTTACATACCAATCTTTGTTGCTTCACAAATTTCATTACTTATCGGGGGGGCCGGACTCCTCTTACATCCAATAAAATGATATTGTTATGTTACGATAAAGTTTTGTACATACTTACCTGGCAGATATATACTTAGCTATAGACTCCGTCGTCCCCGACAGAAATTCAAATTTCGCGGCACATGCTACAGGTAGGTCAGGTGATCTACCGTCCCACCGCTGGGTGGCGGGACTAGGAACATTCCCGTTTTCTAATCATATTTTCTCTTCCACCTGTCTCCTTAGGGGAGGCTGGGCGAGCCATTTAATTGTATATATCTGCCAGGTAAGTATGTACAAAACTTTATTGTAACATAACAATATCATTTTTGTACATTCAACTTCCCTGTCAGATATATATTTAGCTGATTGGCACCCTTGGTGGAGGGTAAGAGACAGCTAACTACTGAAATAAACAGGAAAACAACATATGTTGTAGGTTAAAAATGATATTATGATACAATAAAGTTTTATGCATACTTACCTGGCAGGTATATATATATATAGCTTATCCTCTTGTCGCACTGGCAGAATTTCAAAACTCGCGGCAACCGCTAGTGCACTGGTAGTTCAGGTAATGGCCACCCCGTTCCCGTGGCGCTGGTGCTCGGAACCATTCCCGTTTTCCTCAGATTTTCTCTGAACCCTGTCTCCTGAGGGGAGGAGGGTGGGAATTTAATTATATATACCTGCCAGGTAAGTATGCATAAAACTTTATTGTATCATAACAATATGACAATTTGTCCAAAATTGCATTTTTCCTAACTACAAACCTGAGGTCCTTTTACAATAGGAAGGTATTAGCGGCAGCTCGATAGGTCGTAAGCTTTCGAACAAGGGGTTCGGTAGTTAACTGCTTGTCCGACAGGCGCGCGCGCGCGACTGGGAGGTAAACAAATCACTTTTGCTTTTGGCCCAAGCAAAAACTGCAGAGTGAGGGGTGGCATGAGGTGGGACTATGTGTAAAAGGACCTCAGGTTTGTATAGTTAGGAAAAATGCAATTTTGGACAAATTGTCATTTGTTCCGACACGGCATACAAACCTTCGGTCCTTTTACAATAGGAAGACTCACTTCTTGGTGGGAGGAATCTGAGTCTTTTGTGAACAGACTGGTGTTCGCCCAACCTTGGAAGTCTCCCTGGTCGTAAGAGCGAGGGAGGGATCCAAGCCTCTGTCCGATTGATCGGGGTGTGCACCGCAGGATCAATGGTCAGACCTCTGGACCGAGTACTAAGAGAGAGGCAAGCGTATCTCTTCGTACCAGCAATGTAAGAACTTGTTCCTGTACAGGAGCAAATATAAAGTCATGGGTTTGTCTCTTGTAGGCATCCACTTCCCCCCCCTTGTAGGAGGAAGTGGTGGATATTCTGCTCCTATCCCTAGTGAAAGGGATAGGATGGGGCTCTGTCATATAGCTCACCTGCATCTCGTCCTCATCCAGCGTAGTGACGACCGTGGCCCTCTGCCCACAGGTAGAGGAGGAGGAAAAGATGGGAAGAGGGAGCCAGTCACTCACTCACTCACACATCCATCCACACAGTCACACCAGGACTCGATGCTGTTTCAGCCTGCGAGGGTCAGGGTTAGCTACACAACTTGTTGAGCAGCCACCACGGGTCCCAAGGAAAAGGTATCCAAGGACCTGTGGGCAATATCCCGAAGGTAGAAGGAGGTGAAGGTAGTCTGGTTAGACCAGACACCTGCCTTCAGGACCTGCGCCACGGAGAAGTTCTTACGAAACGCCAACGAGGGGCCAATACTTCTGACTTCGTGAGCTCTCGGACGGGACGTACGGATGTCGTCACTACCATCAGCCTCATACGCCCTCCTGATGACCTCACGCAGCCAGAATGAAAGAGTGTTCTTGGATACTTCTTTCTTGGTTACCCCGGTGCTAACGAAGAGGCGTCGACACTCAGGCCTGAGGTGTCGAGTTTTCTTCAGATAGCGCCGTAGCGCCCTCACAGGACAAAGCAGCATCTCATCCGCATCATTATCGGTGAAGTCCATTAGGGAGGGAATCGTGAAAGACTCGAACCTGTCGTCAGGGACCGACGGTTTCTGAGTCTTCGCAACGAAGTTCGGGACGAAATTGAGCGTCACAGATCCCCATCCCCTGGAGTGTCGTACATCATAGGAAAGACCATGAAGTTCCCCTACTCTCTTCGCCGATGCCAGGGCCAGCAAGAAGAGGGTCTTGAGGGTCAGATCCCTGTCTGACGACTCTCGGAGTGGCTCAAAGGGTGTTCGAGTCAAACTCCTAAGGACGAGAGTCACATCCCACGCAGGGGGCCAGAGTTCCCTGGGTGGGCAAGACCTTTCGAAGCTCCTCATAAGCAAGGAGATCTCGAACGAGTTCGAGATGTCCAATCCCCTCAGTTTCAGGACGAGAGCCAGGGCGGCTCTGTATCCTTTGACTGTGGGGACTGAGAGGAGCTTCTCTCGGCGAAGAAACACGAGGAAATCCGCTACCTGCTGAAGAGTGGCTCTGAGAGGAGATAAACACCAACCACAGAAGACGGCCCACTTCCCCTGGTACACAGCTGCAGAGGACTGATGGACGTTTCCAGCCATCTCTGTTGCTGCGCTACGAGAAAAGCCTCTCATTCGCAAGAGATGGTGGATAACAGCCAGCCGTGAAGTCGTAGGGACTGGACTGCTTGGTGGTACCGCTCGACGTGTGGCTGGGCGAGAAGGTTGTGCCAAGGGGGAATCTCTCTCGTTCTCCTGCGAGAAGAGCCAGCAGGTCCGGATACCAAATGGCCTGTGGCCATTTGGGAGCCACCAGGATCATCCTGAGATTCGGGGTGACCAGTGCTCGACTGATCACCTTGCGAATCAGGCTGAACGGGGAAAGGCATAGGCGAAGAGGTTGTCCCACGGGTGTTGAAGAGCGTCCTCTGCAGCTGCCCATGGGTCCGGCACGGCTGAGAAGAAAACCTGAAGCTTTCTGTTGTGCCGGGTGGCGAACAGATCCACGACTGGTCGCCCCCACAGGTCGAAGAGCCTTTCCGCCACGTCCTGGTGTAGAGACCACTCGGTCCCTATCACCTGATCCCGACGGCTGAGCGTGTCTGCTACTACATTCCTCTTCCCTGGAATGTAGCGTGCCGACTGCTCTATTGAGTGTGCCTCGGCCCACTCGTGCACCTGCCGAGTCAACTGGTACAACGGGAGAGACACTAGGCCCCCCTGTTTGTTGACGTAGGCCACTACCGTGGTGTTGTCGCACATCAACACCACTGAGTGTCCCATCAAGCGGTCCTGGAACTCTTGGAGAGCGAGAAACGCTGCCTTGAGTTCCAGTACATTGATGTGAAGGTGCTTGTCGTTCTCGTCCCACACTCCTGAAGTCAGCAGCTCCTCCAGGTGTGCGCCCCATCCCTCGGTCGATGCGTCTGAGAACAGCTGCATGTCCGGGGGGGGGAGTGCGCAGAGGCACTCCTCTTAAGAGGTTCCTGTCGTCCAGCCACCAGGCTAGGTCCTGCCTCACCTCCGGTGTCAGTGACACTGGAAAGCTTGGGGGATCCGTTGCCTGTGACCAACTCTCCTTTAGTCTCCACTGGAGAGACCGCAGGTGAAGACGCCCGTGAGGGACTAACTTCTCGAGTGACGACAGGTGTCCGATCACGACTTGCCATCGCTGAGCTACCTGTTCCTGCCGAGACAGGAACTAGTTGGCTGCCTCCCTGAATCTGCTGATCCGCGAGTCTGCGGGGAAGACTCGCCCTGCTACCGTGTCGATCAGCATACCCAGGTACTTCATCCTGTGCTTGGGCTCGAGATCGGACTTTTCGAAGTTCACAACGATCCCCAGATCGCGACAGAACTCGAGTAGTCGATCCCTGTCCTGTAGCAACTGCGAGCGGGAGATCGCCAGGACTAACCAATCGTCGAGATACCTCATCAGACGTATCCCGTGCGAATGGGCCCAAGCAGACACCAGAGTGAACACTCGCATGAACACCTGTGGGGCGGTTGAGAGACCGAAACAAAGTGCCCTGAATTGGTACACCGTCCCGTCGAGGATGAAGCGGAGGTACTTTCTGGAGGACTGATGAATGGGTATTTGGAAATACGCATCCTTCAAGTCCACTGAAAGCATGAAATCGTTCTCCCTGATGGAGTCGAGCACGGAACGTGCCGTCTCCATCGTGAACCGGGTCTGGCGAACAAACCGATTCAGGGGAGAGAGATCTATCACCGAGCGCCAGCCTCCCATAGACTTTTCCACCAGGAAGAGTCGACTGTAAAAGCCCGGTGACTGATCCGTGACGATTTCTACAGCTCTCTTGCTCAGCATGGTCTTGATCTCCTGTCTCAATGCTAAGTCCTTCGATGACCCTGGAACGTACGACTGCTGTTGGACCGGGTTGGAGGTGAGGGGTGGCCGAGATTCGAAGGGTAATAGATATCCCTCCCGAAGGACATCTACAATCCAGGTCTCGGCGCCGTAGCGCTGCCAAGTTGCCCAATGGCTGGCCAGGCACCCCCCCACTTCCGGCAGCAGGTGAGGGGGAACGCCGTCCCTAGCGTTTCCCCCCTTTCTTCGACTTCTTCCCAGAGCCTCCTCGGGAGAAGGAGGGCTGGGAGGAGGGCTGGTTGCGGCTCCCCTTTGCAGAAGTCGAAGAAGACAGAGTCTTTCCCCGGGGCTTCGACGCAACTACCGTCTTAGCCACCGAGGAAGCGCTAGCCGAGCTCTTTGGATTGGCCGCAGTCCGAGGCTGCCCAGAAGCCTTCGAAACTGCCTGGTGAACCAGACGGTCACTGTCGTCAGTGCGCCGTCTGTCCACCGCAGCGTCCACCATCTCTCCTGGGAAGACAGACGTGGAACTCCGTAAAGGTCCGTTGCGGAGTCCCAATGCCGCTTCACGCCCAGCCGCCCTGGAAACTCGAGTAAGGACAGCGTCCCTACGTCGGAGAACCAGGTTGGCCCACAGGTTTACCGTCTGGTGGGCAAGGAAGGAGATGGCTCTTCCCCCAGACTGGCAAAGTCTCCTAAAGGCCGAGTCATCTTCGGGAGAAATTCCCCCGGAGTTGGCTGCGACCTTAGATACTGTGAGGGACCACAGATCTATCCAGGAGACGGCCTGGAAAGCTGCCATGGCAGTGGATTCCAGGCCGAGTGCCTCTTGCTGCGAGAACCATAGGTTCTCGGACAGGAGCTGCTGCAGACACACACCCGGCGTTAGCCTGGCTAACTCCGGGTTTCACCTGTTTGGGTTTTTGGGCGGCATCAACGGGTCCTCAGATGGCACGTAAAAACGCCGCTGTCGCAGCAGAGGAGGTGGAAGCAGCTTGCTCGACCTGCCAGACTTGAGAGAACTGTCTTGCCCGGAGACAAGAGATTCTACCTGGTCCAGCACTGAGTCGACAAGCTCAGAACGCGGCAAACCCACCGTCGGTCTGGGTTCCCTCTTCGGGCCCCAGAACGACTCGAGCCGGGACGTGGGCTCGGATGGTGGGAGCGGCGATCCTTCCCCGAGGTCGTTGTGCTGACGAATCAGCACAATTACCTCGGCAAAGTTCCTCTGAATCTCAGGAGTGACTGCATCCTGTGGAGTAGGACCATCCAGTCCCTCGAACAGGAGCAGCTCCCGAGACCCTCCCCCCTCGAGGGGGGGAACAGCGACAGACCCCTCTCGGTCTCCTCCAGCCACTTGTGCATACGACCTGGCCGGTCCGAGAACCGTGCCTGGTACGTAGGACGTCGTGGTGGGATCCTGAGGGGCGCACCCCTCACGATCACTCCTCAATACCTCGCTCTCCTGGTGTAACCCGAGGAGGTTGAAGGTATGGGAAGAGCAGACCTGACGCTCCCTCCTCGCTCGCTGGCAGAACCAGTGGGCTTGGAGGACTGCAGGCGATCGTCAACCCGTGGTGGCGATCGAGCTGCAGGCCTGGTCGAGCCGTCTCGCTGTGGAGAACGGCTGGACTGAGGACAGCGGCCCCGGTCTCGCGTGTCAGAAGAGCTGGTGCTGGTTGCCGTACCCGATCGCTCTCTGTGAGAGTGACGGTCAGGCGACCGGCAAGCTCCACTGTCACGGTGAGACCGGTGCGTATCCTCACGGCGCGTCAACGGGGGGGGGGTCGCTGGTACCAGCCGTGGCTGGTGCCAGGCGAAACAGGGGGGAACCTCTTCCCAGCCTCAGCCCGTGGCCGGTCGTGAACCGTCACGTCAGCCCGGGTAGCCAGCTGATCGCCGCGAGAGCGAGAGCTGGTCTGGTGAGAGTCATGTGAGCGGCTGTCACCAGTCTTCCGCTCCGTGCCGTGAACCTGACGCTGAGCTGGCTCAGAGGTCTGGTTCCTAGCTGCACGGTCGCTGGTAGGCGACCGTACACTCGGTACCTCTCGCGAACGAGAGGCCGAGACGGATCCTGCTGCCGTGGTCGAACCACTAACAGCAGGCGAGGAAGTGCCGGTGTCAGCCGGCACCCCTCTGGTCCCCGTAGTCTTCTTCCTTGCGGAAGAAGAGACGGGTCCTGCCCCCGAAGGAGCAGGGTGACCAGCGGAAGAACCCCCGTCTCACCGGAGCGAGACGGGCCCTTAGAAGCTCCCAGAAGGAGACTTCTTAGGGGGGGAGGAGGTGACCTTCTTCTTCTAGACGTGACCTTCCTTCTTCTTAGACTGTGGAGCCTTAGAAGATGAAGGGGAAGAGGCGGCAGACGACGAAGAAGACGATGAAGACGACGACGACACCTTCCTCCTCTTCCTCTTCTTCTTCGTCAGCTTCCTCAGGACCGATGTCAGATCTGTCATCCAGGGCGGAGCCGGGGCTGCTGTTGCCGAAGCAACAGGGCCCGGACGCACCTGTCCGAACAGATCGGCATCGGGAGCAGCGGCGCCACGAACAGGAACAACGTCAGCAGGTGCAGGCATCACAGGAACAGCAGTGGAGACGGCAGGAACAGATACAGGAACGGCAGCAGTGGTCGGCAACATCACGTCCGTACACGCGGCTGGTGGGCAGGTACGGCAGGCTGTACAGGCAGACCAGGTAGACGACCACCTCGCACAGACATCCTATGTACTGGTGGGAGGTCCAGGGGCAGCTCTTCGGGCACACGAAGTCCGGTCGAGGCAGCACGGCAAACCCAGGCGGCGGCATCACACTCCCCCGTGGTACGGCGATTGGCCCCTGCACCGATGTAGTTGGTGTAACAGAGACCGCGTGTGGGGTGTACACCAGGTGAGGAGGTGAAGCATAGCCAGGAGTTGACAGGGTCGTGGTAGTGGTCGTCACCGTAGCATGCGTGACCGCCACAGAGCCAGCGAGATGGTAGAGCAGCCCCTGGACACTCGGCATACCCTGCAGGACCCAACGATGCCCACACCTGTCCGAGGTCGTCCTTCGCGGCAACAGCACCTGAGGAAGCAAAGGTCGGGTGATTAGCAGGATCCTCTACCCGTCCGTGCGATTGTAGACGAACGGATAGAGGACCCAGAGTACAACTCAACGTCGGGGTATCTCGCGCCCTCCTCCACACTCGACAGATCGGGTGAGGAGAAGGACCTAGAAACCCCCCCCAAAGGGGAAGGCGCCAAACGTGGGAGCTGAGCGGGCGGCAGGAAAGAAGACGAAGTGTCCGTAACCAAAGGAGTCGCGGGAGAGCTTTCCGACGACTCCTTTGCAGGCCTTCGCTTCTTCCTACCTTCGTACAAGCCCCACTGCACCTCCGACCAAGACATACAAACTTCACAGGGCTCGGCTCGGGTACATTCGCGGCCCCGACAACGAAGCGCACAAAATATGGGGATCAAATTTCTGGAAAGAGCGGAAACTTACCGCATTTACGCCCTTCGGTACCCGGGCACAATCTCCGGAGGGTAGCGGGGCGTGGAGACTCCATAATTGATCAGCTTAATCACAATTGATGAAAAAGAGAGGGAATGATTGTACTTACAATGATTACTCAACACAAACACAACCATACACTCAAGGGAAAGCAAACAACGAGAAGCGGGCAGAAAGCGTCGAACACGCACGTCCACTCGCTGTGAGGCCGAAAGCAAAAGTGGTTTGTTTACCTCCCAGTCGCGCGCGCGCGCCTGTCGGACAAGCAGTTAACTACCGAACCCCTTGTTCGAAAGCTTACGACCTATCCAGCTGCCGCTAGTACCTTCCTATTGTAAAAGGACCGAAGGTTTGTATGCCGTGTCGGAACAAATCATTTTTATGCATGACACTTACCTGGCAGGTATATATATAGCTGATTGACACATTTGGAGGTGGGTCATAGACAGCAACATCGTCATAATTTAAAAATTAACTAATTTTTAAAATTACTATTAGGTTCCTTACCTGCTAAGGTAGCTGACTTCGTAGGTCCTGCCTCTTAGCCTGCTAAACCTTAGTAGCTCTCAACTAGGATGTGACCTGTTTGTTGAGAAAGCTAATAACAAGGGTCTGACAACTGGACATGACCAATTTGCTGACAGAGAACCCTAGCCCTCATTTACCACGGGCATTCATGCTAGGAAAGTTAATCACCTGAACCACACACAAACACTATAACAAAACACTACAACAAAAAACTGAGCAGGTAATAACCTTCTCAGACAACCATAAAAACACTATAACCTAATTAAAATAATAGCCTAGCATGTTAGTAGGTTATGGGGTGGAAACTCCTTTGCCCAGTACTGTACCTGAGGATACGTACGGGCCTAACGTTTGACAATTATCAAAAGTTGTCTTCACGTCTCTTAGGTAATGCGAGGCAAATACCGAATTTGTCCTCCAAAACGTAGAATCTATAATGTCCTTGAGGGCTAAATTTTTCCTGAATGCCAAGGACGTAGCTACCGCTCTCACCTCGTGAGCTTTAACTTTAAGCAATCCGAAGCATTCTTCCTGGCAAAGCAAATGTATTAGGGCTCGTGCCTTGTATGATAAGGCGCCCTATGAGGTAATGTTAGACTAGCGATAATCTTACGCTAAGTCGGTTGGTATTGCACTTCCATCTTCAATGGAGTGTCTGGGGGTTTGTAGATCACTTACGAAGTCGGTATTATCTTGTTGGTTATTACGACGATGTGTTAAACTCATGTTGGTTCGGTGAGGAGGTTCTTGTAGAAAACACGAAGTAAAAAAATTATATATTCTTCTGAAGTTTTACATGCTGAAGATCAGATATGATTGTACAAGTCTTCTAATAACGATAGCTTGATCGCTTCTGCCAATGATGATGGCTAATCCTATTCCTCTACATGATAAAGCTTAGGTAAAGAGGTACAGGTCTTCTAATGACGATAGCTAACTCTGTTCTGCCTGTCTACCATCTCTGTTACAAGTTATGAAGGAACAGACAGTAGTTCGAACATATGAACATACATACAAATGACATAGTTTCATACGAACACACAATCAAAATGAGACACGCTACAGATCACGTAGGCCGTTTGAATTATAGGTCGGGTAGGGGTTAGTTGTCTCAAGCAGGGAGCTTGGACTAATGTTTATAAACAATTGAATGACTACAGGTGACGGCATGTTATCTTAGCCTACATACTTATTGTATACGTCATCTTTAGCGTCTCTAGTCTGATCACATTCCTGCAAGCAATCTCTGGTTACCTCTTTAGTTTTTAGAATTTTATATATATGGACTAACATTCCATATTTTTATTATGTAAACACTTACATCAGCTCGGTCAGCTACCAAAACCAACTACTGAATATTACTCAAACTTGACTTGCATTTGACTTATAGGAGTGTGATACAGACACTATGTGAATATATATATATATAAGTAAATAAAAATTCATGGTGTACATGAATTGATTCAAGTAATAAAATATAAAACAATGATATTGGTAAATAATAGTGATCACGTTATATATAATGATACAGTGGGGCCTCGCTTAGTCACGGATCAGCAATCACGGATTCAGTTAATCACGGGTTTTTCCTTGGACCACTTCTCAGTCTATATATCTTGGTGTGAATCACAGCATCGCGGGCTTGTCGGTGGTAGGCTAAGCCTCGTCCGGTTCCGATAACCAACAAATGCATGAACAGATTCACATTATGATATTAACTGACAATAAAGGTAATAAAACCATTCTCACCTTATATATTATTGGCATATCTTCATAATATATGGCCTATTCATGGAATAACTCCACGTCATTGACATCAACTTGTAGTTGAGCGGCCAGCAGAAATGTAAACATTGAGTTACACTTCACAGCACCTTTGTCATTCTTAACCTTTTAGAAATGTTAATAGTAGCAGTTTAATTACAGTAGTAATAACATTTAGGAAAACATAAATTTTCAATTCGAACTTCATTATTGTTTTGGTATAACGTAATCAACTTCTCTGAACACTGCAGTCATACAAACGAATAGATTATCGTATATTGTTTGCAATCGGCGACGAAGCGTAAACGTAATAAAACCATTTTTACCTTATATATTATTGTCATATATTCATAATAAAATGCAAATCTTATATATTATTGGCATAATCTTCATAATAAAAAGCCTTTTCAAGGAATAATTCCATTCCCCGGGGAATCCATTTTTCAAAAGACAAAATACACTTTACATGTTTACAGTATACAATGAACAATGATTACTTCATTTTGATGTGATTACATTAATATTACAATATGGTTCTCTAAGCAGTACAGTAACTAGTTTTTATCATAAATGTATAGTTACATTCACGAAAAAAATACATATGACCACCGTGACGTCACCGTTCTACAAAGCACCAATGTATTTTTACGTAAGTATCCTCTAAACTCTGTCATAAATCACTTTACTTACTTTTTTGTGAAGCCCAAATGCTACGTATATTCCGGAAAGTTCAACGAAATCCACGAATTTTATCATAGAGCAAGATTCGCTGACGATTACTGTTTTCTTCTCTTTTCATGACTAAATGCATTTTTAGAATAAAACTCATTCACAAATTTTCAAATACTATGAACATAAATAGCAAAATCTCTCTCTCTCTCTCTCTCTCTCTCTCTCTCTCTCATCACTTACAGAAAAAAACTATAATACTGATCTATTATTATCGTAATAAAAGAACAAGATGGTCCCCGAAAGAATAAAAATATGTGTTGCCATATTTTTATTCTTTCTGTGATTTACGAAACTGTGCTTCAATACAACTTTTATAGTTGACTGAATGATTATCACATAACAGTATACAAGAGAATATCTTATCACTATCCATGTTTCATTTCTTATCATCATAAAATATTTAAAATACAAAATTCATTGTTATTCTCGAGCTAAGATAGTCAACAGTACTCGTCCCAAGCTGCTCTCTCAAGCTATTCTCGTCCTAAGCTGCTATCTCAAGCTACTCTCGTCACAAGCTGCTCTCTCTCTCTCTCTCTCAATGAAATATGAATTACTGTATCATAATATCATTCACTATCCATGTTTCATTTCTTATCATCATAAAATATTTAAAATACAAAATTCATTGTTATTGTCGAGCTAAGATAGTCAACAATACTCTAGGCCCAAGCTGCTCTCTCAAGCTATTCTCGTCCTAAGCTGCTATCTCAAGCTATTCAAGTTACTCTCGTCACAAGCTGCTCTCTCTCTCTCTCTCTCTCTCTCTCTCTCTCTCTCTCTCTCTCTCTCTCTCAATGAAATATGAATTACTGTATCATAATATCATAAACTATTATGTACAAAGTTAATAATAATAATAATAATTCCATTAATAAATTCGTTTCTTTTAGCAACTAAATTGTTTTCCAAAATAATTCTTTCGGTAATAAACGTCCATCAGCTGATTCTAAACGTAAACAAAAGACAAAACTAGATTTTTATTGCTGTATTTTGCTGTTTATACATTAATATTAGATTAGGTGCTGTAATCATTACAGTTAAATCATGTTTTTTTTATTATCATTTAAAATATGTTTCATTCAAACAGAAACAATAGATATAACTATGGGTACTTTTAGTTTGGTGCAGCAGCCAAATCATGAAAATAGGAAGGAATTGTTAGGTAATTATAATTTTGTTTGCTGATCAGATGCAGGGGAAATTGAAGATTGGAAAGAATAACTTTGAAACTGCTTGAATTTAGTTTAAGGGTGATAGCTATGAAGAAATATTTGGTGAGTGAACTAAATAGTCGAGGCAGCTTAATTAAACATTGAAATAGTAGTCTTGGGTGGGTTAATTATTAAAGTAGGCGGTTTAAAGCAATTTTCAGGGGGGGTTACCAGGATAACACGGGTATTTACTTATCACATGGGGGTTCTGGGCCCTATCCCCCGTGATTAACGAGGCCTTACTGTACAGTTTTTCACTTCATTTCATTAAGATACATATGCTACAGAAAATACTAATGTACTCTGACAATTGCATAGAATGAAGATTAACATGATAAAAATCATATTTTAACTGATAAAAAATTTCATATATGAATTGATAAAAATTATTAAGGTTTATGCTAACTGTTATATATCTGATTCATTAATTCATATACTAACTCATAAATAACTGCAGATATTGGTAAGATAAAAGGTAACAGATTGATTATAGGCTACCTGATTTGTTTATACATATGTATATGGATTCATATAATTATGATTAATATATGTGCACTTTAATAGAATTCCTATTGCGTACACGCAAAAGATATATTTAGATTCTGTTATTTATGATCATTTATATAAGAGATTCCTATTGCGTACACGACAAAGATATATTTGACTCTGTTATTTATGATCAATTATATATAGGATACATGATACTTTATATATATAGGTACATGACGAGGTTATACTACTTCACTTTTAACTAGCGTTCGAACAACTTTTCGTCCATTACACAGTTCCAGACAACCACCTATAGCCCAATGAAAGAAACGGCCATTTCACGGGGTTAAAACAAGGGGAAAATTTGCTGGGCGGGTCCCACGTTCTATTTTTGCGCTCATAACTTATTCTCTGCATCCTAAGCTACACGATTACGTTCGCGATGAATAGATCATCCCAGCACAGTCCTTCGCAGCAAAGTAGAGTTTGAATATCCTTCGGGTCGTAATTGTCGGAAGTGTGTCCCTTTCGTAGTCGATTCCGACAGCCGCCGGAGCATTCCGCATTAAAACGAGATTAACGACGAGATACGGTGTCGGTCGAGATTAACGACGAGATACGGTGTCGGTCGAGATTAACGACGAGATAACGACGTGGCGGTCGAAGAAGTCCATGAAATTCCATTCACATTGTAGGCGGTTGTTACTTGACTGTAGTCGTCCGCCGGGGGGGGGGGGGGTGCGACGAACGATTTTTTGAAGTTGCGATGTGAAACTCTCGTACTGCAGGATACTGTAACCAGGTTCCATTAATCAGCCTGCCAGTGAAATTATACTTGTCACAAGGGCAAAGTAATTCAGACAACATCCAAATACAGGGGAGGGAAGAGAGCCATTTAGACAGACTTAACCCACATGAATTCGCTGATATTTTGGAATTCAAAAGTCCGCTGTACAAACTTTTTTATCCATGGCATTAACAATGAGTGAACCTATCCAGGTCTATGATGACTGTAAAAATATCCATAATTATAACAAATAAACAGATATCAATACAAATCCCAAAGAAAATTCGATATTACTGGTAGTGAATTACTAGACAAAGAAAGTGGACTGAGCTATTTGTAAGATTGCCAGGCAACATAAGAGTCAAAGAGAATATTAATCATGATTCTATGTGCCCTACCCAAAAGTTTTGTTTCATATCAATAATTCTCGCGCGCATCCTCTGAGGTTAATAAAAATTTTTTTAAAAACTTTTATTAATAGGTAGGAGATGCAACGAAAAAAACCCACTATGTAACTAATTTCTAAATAAACTTTGGGGTTTTCAAGAAAGTGTGACATTTTCCCAAGAATGTTTTTACTTGAATTGTAATAGGCTAATGTTGCAAGTAAATATTTCATATCCACAACTTGAATAATTCTAAATGTCCGTTTACCCATGTCATAAGCTGAATTATTGACTCTATTGTCTATGAGGTTCAGAAAAAAAAAATTAATTCATTTTGATTGTTATAGAAATTCTATTTCCTTATTTTGTTTATTAATTTTAAAAATTATTGCAAGTTGCATTGCGCATACCGATAGACACTTGTACCTAACGCCTCTGCCTTGCCCATGAGAAGTTCGGGCTCTAAGCATTCCTTTCTCCAGTCAATCTGCTTCGCAAAGCAGAGACGACACACAGATGAAGCCTGTGCAAGCAGATTATTGAGGTTAAAAGGAACAAATGCTGATACGGCAATGATGACGTCGTCACTTGGCAGGAGATTGCTCTCAGCCAGCTAAGAGTTACGTTACTTGCTGTAATAAATACGACTTTAGGATAAATTTATTATCTTTTAATACTCGACCCACACGAAAAAGAATGTCTGAAAAAAACAGTACCAAATTGAACAATATATTAAGTTTCATGTTGGAAATCTGCATAATTGTAATTATGTTAAATTAAATATTCCTTATTCAAACTATATGAAAAAGGTTTCCATACAAATTCTATAAATATTATTATTAGCCCATGTATAAGATTCATATATTAGGATTGTTTTCATAGATAACATTTTCACTTTCTAGACTTCCTGACTTTAAAATCTCTTTTATTTTATTTTATTTATTTTATTTTATTTATTATTATTATTATTATTGTTTTTTTTTTTTTTTTTATTTTTTTTTTTTTTTTATTTTTTTTTTTTTTTTTTTTTTTTTTTGACTACGATATAAATCACCGGGACAGAAAATATTGTCAGTAGATTTTGGATATGTTGAACTTTTAGCTTATTTGTCATTACTAAAGCGTTACGTTAGAGTTCAAATCTTTACGCATATTATATTTGCATATTTTTTAATTATCTTATGGTTACGTTTTTGCTTATGATTTTATAAAATCGTGATTCCTTTTTTATTATAAAAATTTGTAACCCTTCCGACTTCTTACGGAACGGTTGTATTATATTGACTCCACTTGTATCCATATTTAATCTTATTTTTTTTATATTTATTTATTTATATATATTTTTTTATATATTTGATAAATTAATGGTTGGCTTGAATATGTGGAAAAGTGTTCTAGCGGCGTACCGTATAAGGCTACTTGCGGCAGATCATTCTATAGATACAAAGATATAAATGGATAAAGGTATTTAAAACCGCGAGAACCGCTATAATCCAGTCGTATCCATATCACGAGTTTGTAACTCGTAAGCATTGACACTTCCTATTTAATTATCCGTTATTCTACCAAACCGATTGACTCTGGGTGATAAAATATATTATTGGTTTTCTTAATAAAGGAAACGGAATTCACACAACGTGTTAAGGAGTATTATTATTGATTTACAACCACCCAAGTCAGATTATCATGTGTTGAATTCCATGTCACTGATTTAGCACTCATAAATATTCCTAACGCACTCAATTGCGGTGTTTGTTTTTAGTGCTATTAATTCTATATAACGTGTCAAAGGAACTATTGACACTAAGAAGTGTTTTATTCCCTCTGTCAGACTCGTAATTCTGTTAATAATTCTACGTATATTGTTTCAAGGATTGATTTGGCACAGGATATCTCCTAAACTGACAGGTGTCTTAGTGTATCCCTTGTTTTTCATGACACGTGTTACAATTAGTTATGTTGCTTTTTATATCTGTAAGCATTGTAGCCCAGTAAAAATAGTGATTTGGCTTTTCTGTTGACATAGTAGGGAACCTGGATGACGGAATGCAACCAGTTTATGACGATTGTAGGAAAAAGATTATTACTACTACCTGGGCGTTAGTCATCTGCTGTGTTCTTCGGGTTTTCCTCGTCACAGACCTACATTTAATAATTATTACATTTGAATTACATAATCTGATACACCTACTTTAAATATACTTTTGCTTTAGGGTTTCTGCTCGAAGTGTTTATTGTTTTTTTTTTGCTTAGCCGCTGACCCTTTTTCCGTTCGAAGTGTTTATTGTTTGGTTGGTATGTCTGTTGACTCTTGCTTTGTTCAGTTTGTAACAGTTCTGCGCTCCAACCCAGATATTCAATGCTCGCGATCTCTTGGGTTAAGGAATTTTCTTGTTTAGATACGGTTTTAACAATAGGCACGGCTATTTCTATATTTTTTAGTCTAATTAATGGTTCTTTGCAGTATGGTGCGGGATTGCGGGATAATGCGTCAGCTATGATAATTGCTTGCTTTCCCAGGTAGAATATCTATCTTGGCTCCAAAGACCTGAATGATCATTTGTCACCGAGTTCCTTTTGGACTGTGATTAAAGCCTTTTGAAAAACTCGGTAAAGGACTCATGTTCAGTAAGGACTTTATCAGGATAGCCATAGATTATGAACTTAAAATGTACTAGTGTTAAAGATACCTAGCCCTTCCTGCCTATTACTGCATATTTACTTTCAGAGGGCTTAGTTTACATGAATAAAAAGCTATAGGAAAGAACTGTTTATCATATTGCTGAAGTAGTATCCCTCTTACCCCTTGGTCTGAGGTGTCTGTTGCAATAAAAAAAATTCCTTATTTAAATCAGGGATTTTTAAGTTAGGTGAGCTGCATTATTCCGTTTTTAAGATATCGAACGCCTGTTGATGCTTTTTAGACCATAATAAATCTACGCTCTTCTTCATAAGATCTGTTAAAGGAGCTGTCATGATTGAAGAGTTACATATTTACATACGATTGTAATACCCACTACAGCGCCAAAGTGCTGTATCCCCCTTTTACGTTAAATAGGTACCGAAAGTTATGAATAGCCGACACCTTACCATGGACTACTTTAAGACCTTGACTAGACACATAAAACCTAAATAAACATGTTCGGTTTTTAAAAAATGACAATTTGTCCAAAATTGCATTTTTCCTAACTATACAAACCTGAGGTCCTTTTACAATAGGAAGGTACTAGCGGCAGCTGGATAGGTCGTAAGCTTTCGAACAAGGGGTTCGGTAGTTAACTGCTTGTCCGACAGGCGCGCGCTGCAAGCGACTGGTAGGTAAACAAAATCACTTTTGCTTTTGGCCCAAGCAAAAACTGCAGAGTGAGGGGGGGTGCATGAGGTGGGGCTATGTGTAAAAGGACCTCAGGTTTGTATAGTTAGGAAAAATGCAATTTTGGACAAATTGTCATTTGTTCCGACACGGCATACAAACATTCGGTCCTTTTACAATAGGAAGACTCACTTCTTGGTGGGAGGAATCTGAGTCTTTTGTGAACAGACTGGTGTTCGCCCAACCTTGGAATGCCTCCCTGGTCGTAAGAGCGAGGGAGGGATCCAAGCCTCTGTCCGATTGATCGGGGTGTGCACCGCAGGATCAATGGTCAGACCTCTGGACCAAGTACTAAGAGAGAGGCAAGCGTATCTCTTCGTACCAGCAAACAAGAACAAGTTCCTATTTGCAAGAGGCAACATAAAGTTATGGTTAGTCTCTTGGTTTGGCATCCACTTCCCCCCGCCCCCTTGGGTAAGGATGGAAGTGGTGGATATTCGCCATCCCAGATCCCCCTAGTGAAAAGGGATAGGATGGGGCTCTGCTGTCGATGTTAGCTCCCACCGGCATCTTCGTCCCCTTATCCCCAGCAAGGTGATGACCGTATCCCTCTACCCCACAGGTAGAGGGGGAGAAAAGATAGGAAGAGAAGCCAGTCACGTCTCTCATTCACTTATCTATTCTTACAGTCACACCGGACTCGATGCTGTTTCAGCCTGCTAGGGTCTGGGTTAGCTATACAACGTGTTGAGCAGCCACCACGGGTCCCTAAGGAAACGATCCAAGGACCTGTGGCGTCTGTTGCAATAAAAAAAAAAAAAAAAAAAAAAAAAAAAATTCCTTATCCTTATTTAAATCAGGGATTTTTAAGTTAGGTGAGCTGCATTATTCCGTTTTTAATTTTTATATCGAACGCCTGTTGATGCTTTTTAGACCATAATAAATCTACGCCTCTTCTTCATAAGATCTGTTAAAGGAGCTGTCATGATTGAGAGTTACATATTTACATACGATTGTAATACCCACTACAGCGCCAAAGTGCTGTATCCCCCTTTTACGTTAATAGGTACCGGAAAGTTATGAATAGCCGACACCTTACCATGGACTACTTTAAGACCTTGACTAGACACATAAAACCTAAATAAAACTGTTCGTTTTTAAAAAATGACAATTTGTCCAAAATTGCATTTTTCCTAACTATCAAACCTGAGGTCCTTTTACAATAGGAAGGTACTAGCGCAGCTGGATAGGTCGTAAGCTTTCGAACAAGGGGTTCGGTAGTTAACTGCTTGTCCGACAGGCCGCGCGCGCGGCGACTGGTAGGTAAACAAATCACTTTTGTTTTTTTGGCTTTTGGCCCAAGCAAAAACTGCAGAGTGAGGGGTGGCATGAGGTGGGGCTATGTGTAAAAGGACCTCAGGTTTTGTATAGTTAGGAAAAATGCAATTTTGGACAAATTGTCATTTGTTGCCGACACGGCATACAAACCTTCGGTCCTTTTACAATAGGAAGACTCACTTCTTGGTGGAGGAATCTGAGTCTTTTGTGAACAGACTGGTGTTCGCCAACCTTGGAATGCCTCCCTGGTCGTAAGAGCGAGGGGGGAGGGATCCAAGCCCTCTGTCCGATTGATCGGGGTGTGCACCGCAGGATCAAATGGTCAGACCTCTGGACCAAGTACTAAGAGAGAGGCAAGCGTATCTCTTCGTACCAGCAAACAAGAACAAGTTCCTATTTGCAAGAGGCAACATAAAGTTATGGTTAGTCTCTTGTTGGCATCCACTTCCCCCCCCTTGTAGGAGGAAGTGGTGGATATTCGCTCCCATCCCTAGTGAAAGGGATGGAGGATGGGGCTCTGTCGAGTAGCTCACCGGCATCTCGTCCTTATCCAGCAAGGTGATGACCGTATCCCTCTACCCACAGGTAGAGAAAAAGATAGGAAGGAGAAAGCCAGTCACTCTCTCATTCACTTATCTATTCTTACAGTCACACCAGGACTCGATGCTGTTCAGCCTGCTAGGGTCTGGGTTAGCTAGACAACGTGTTGAGCAGCCACCACGGGTCCTAAGGAAAACGATCCAAGGACCTGTGGCGTCTGTTGCAATAAAAAAAATTCCTTATTTAAATCAGGGATTTTTAAGTTAGGTGAGCTGCATTATTCCGTTTTTAAGATATCGAACGCCTGTTGATGCTTTTTAGACCATATAAATCTACGCTCTTCTTCATAAGATCTGTTAAAGGAGCTGTCATGATTGAAGAGTTCACTATTTACATACGATTGTATACCCCACTACAGCGCCAAAGTGCTGTATCCCCCCCTTTTACGTTAATAGGTACCGGAAAGTTATGAATAGCCGACACCTTACCATGGACTACTTTAAGACCTTGACTAGACACATACAAACCTAAATAAACATGGTTCGGTTTTAAAAATGACAATTTGTCCAAAATTGCATTTTTCCTAACTATACAAACCTGAGGTCCTTTTACAATAGGAAGGTACTAGCGGCAGCTGGATAGGTCGTAAGCTTTCGAACAAGGGGTTCGGTAGTTAACTGCTTGTCCGACAGGCGCGCGCAGGTGCGCGACTGGTAGGTAAACAAATCACTTTTGCTTTTGGCCCAAGCAAAAACTGCAGAGTGAGGGGTGGCATGAGGTGGGGCTATGTGTAAAAGGACCTCAGGTTTGTATAGTTAGGAAAAATGCAATTTTGGACAAATTGTCATTTGTTCCGACACGGCATACAAACCTTCGGTCCTTTTACAATAGGAAGACTCACTTCTTGGTGGGAGGAATCTGAGTCTTTTGTGAACAGACTGGTGTTCGCGCCACCTTGGAATGCCTCCCTGGTCGTAAGAGCGAGGGAGGGATCCAAGCCTCTGTCCGATTGATCGGGGTGTGCACCGCAGGATCAATGGTCAGACCTCTGGACCAAGTACTAAGAGAGAGGCAAGCGTATCTCTTCGTACCAGCAAACAAGAACAAGTTCCTATTTTGTGCAAGAGGCAACATAAAGTTATGGTTAGTCTCTTGTTGGCATCCACTTCCCCCCCCTTGTATGGAGGAAGTGGTGGATATTCGCATCCCATCCTAGTGAAAGGGATAGGATGGGGCTCTGTCGAGTAGCTCACCGGTCATCTCGTCCTTATCCAGCAAGGTGATGACCGTATCCCTCTACCCACAGGTAGAGGGGGAGAAAAAGATAGGAAGAGAAGCCAGTCACTCTCTCATTCACTTATCTATTCTTACAGTCACACCAGGACTCGATGCTGTTCAGCCTGCTAGGGTCTGGGTTAGCTAGACAACGTGTGAGCAGCCACCAACGGGTCCTAAGGAAAACGATCCAAGGACCTGTGGGCAATATCCAAAGGTAGAAGGAGGTGCCGGTGGTCTGGTTGTACCAGACCCCTGCCTTCAGTACCTGCGCCATGGAGAAGTTCTTGTGTAACTCGAGGGAGTGTACTTCTAGGTCATCTTGGTGCTGACGAAGAGTCTTCAACACTCATCCTGGGATGTCGAGTTTCTTCAGAAAGCGCGGTCGCGCTTTCACAGGACAAAGCAGCATCTCCTTCGCATCGAAGGCGGTGAAGTCCATTAGGGAGGGGATTGTGAAGGACTCTAACCGATCGTCAGGAACCGAAGGGTTCAGAGTCTTCGCTACGAATTCGGTACGAAATCGAGCGTCACGAATCCCCATCCCCTGGATGCTTGACTTCGCAGGAAAAGTCATGCAATTACCTCAGAGGAAAAGAAGGGAATGGTCGTATGACCTAACCCTCTTCTCGACTTCGGTGATGTCCTGTACCCATACTGGTCTATCCGTCTGCAGCGAAGTTGTTCTTCTCGGTAGTGGATAGGGACACCGACACTCAATGGTGGGTGTCGATGGGTATAGGGTACTGTGACAAGCCGTTATGGACGAAGAAAAGATTGTTATGGAACAACCGAACTAAGTCCACAGCGAAGTTCGTAACAGACTTGGGCGCTCTGACAGCTGCCGACTGACTGCGTTCGGTAGGAGCAAGTTGTCCAAGCACCCCGAGCAAGTCACGTGACCTTCGCCTTAAAAGGGTTCTGCCAAGAGACTAAACAAATAATTTGTTCGTCACCGATGCCAGAAGGCAAGGTGATGACTCTCTTAAGGCATGTGCCCAACAGGCGAAAGTCAATTGCCTTCTAGAGACCGAGTCCTTGATGGCAAGATATCTCATAGTATAGTTGATTCTCGGCTAAGGAGAAACAACACTATGTGTCGTTGAAGACGAAGGTGTACAGAAAATGCAACCTACGTCTTCGCAGCTGAACCGAGAGAAGGATTCTCAAGATTCTGAACCTGTGCTACAAAGACTGAGAACGCTAACCGCTATTCATTGCTGTCCGGTGAGGATCGTAGTTGCAATAAAAGCGGAGCGCTTTTCAGTAATGAAGACAGGGAAATACTGCCTGAAGAACTGCTTCTCATGGGCTGAACATTTGGAAGTAGGAGCTGTCAGGTCGGAGAGTAGGCGATGTCTTCTGACATATCTGTTAATTCGGGGCGAGCAATGAATAATTGCACACCTACGAATACGAGATATTTTGAAGACAAACTCAGATGTCTGCAAAAATCATTCGCATTATCGGCGGTGCGATGCAGCGGTTGACTAGTACAGACTTCTGTACCGTGCGGTAAACAGAAAGATGAAAGAGTCCCCAAGAGATATCTCTGTTGAAAATTCTCGCAATGTCGAAGGCGATGAAAATCGAGCGTCACAGCAGTAGATGGTCCTTCATTATTGCGAGAATCCCCGTTAATCAGAGACCTAAGTCCATGATTGTTGGGCAGAGATACGGTTCGGTAGTCAATCAAACCAGGGGAGAGAGAGACGTAACCGACCGTGCATCTCCGAGACCTAGCTGATACTGAGCCGCTATCAGGCAGTTCAATACGCAGTAGCTCTCGGTGACTCGTCATCCTGAGTTGCCAGTTAATCCATTATTCCACGAAGGAATGCGTTCGGCTAGAACCATCGAGCATAAAGAATACGCTCGAGCAATTATATTTAAAAAAAAACGAAACGGATTTCGGTAAATACAAAAGCTGATTTGGTGTTGTCATGACAATACCAAGTATCTAAAATCGAAACTGATAACTGCTGGGAGGTTGCAGGCAACCCCGAGTTGCAGTTCAATTAAGATACAATTCGTCTCGGTCACAACCGTAGAGTTAACTACGGTATGCGCCTACCCCCCGGACAATTCAACTGTTACAAGAATCATGTCGCGAGGGTAATATACGTAGTATATTTGTAGGTTCTGCACAACGACCTCCATCCTAAATTCTTTTCCCCTCGAGGAATGAGAATAAGATTGGAGATCGACCGCCTTCGTTCTCTAGTCAAGAGAGTGAAGGAGAAGTCTTTCCCAAAGGAAAGCTTCAATGGTGAACAGAATACCGAAGACGATAGTTCAAGCCAAACTGGAAGTTCCCGTCCGTTCTTCTCTATTCCAGGTTAATCGCCTACTGTGAGATACTCTTCTTTCAGCAGCAGTCTTCTTCCAAATGCTAGAAATTACAGGAATTCGAGCATAAGCGAGGTTCCCGATTATGGCGTAACAATTCTCGGGGATTCTCGCTCACTTTGGACCGTGGTCTCGCCTAAGTGTTTTGGAGGTCGTAAAAACTCGAACACTCTGAGTGCGCTAGAAATTCCGTAAGAATTTTCTAAGCACTCTGCCGAAACCCCACCGAATTCGTCAAACGATATCGGCTGGTGGTCCTCTCGATTCCCGTAGAAATCGAGAAAGGGGCAGGATCCCTCCTCAACGAGCGGGCTTACGTCAGGTAGGACCCGAAGGTCCCCCCAGTAGCGCAGCCCCTAACGTGGGATCTTACAGAGAAATCTCTGTAGGATCCCTCCCCTTTCCCTCGTAGCCGTAAGGAGAGAGGGAATGGGGGAGGAATGGATACTGGCTCGCCTTTCCCAGCGGAACTAGTAGTTGGATAAGAAAAGGAGAGCAAGCCATCGCCTACGGCGATGGCCTCTCAGAGCCTGGGAAAACGTATCGTCAGGAGAAAACGTTTTCCCGAGGAGGGTTACGAACTCATACTGTAGGTAAGGATCTGCCGCCACTGTGAACGTCGTCTGGGTGGGGCTGATCGACACCTGACAGGAGAGAGCCGATACCGTCCTCCGACTCATTCCAGTCCTCGTCGAGGTCGAAACCTCTCAGGAGGACCGAAGGGGTATTCAAATACGGTGTCCGAAGACACGTAGAAACGCCTCTGTCGCAGTAGAGGAGGTGAAGTAGCTTGTTCGACCGGCCGGCAGAACTGAGAGAGCCTTCTTGTACGGAGACGAGAGACTACCTGGTTCAACACAGTCGGCAAGCTCCGATCGCGGCAGACCCACCGTCGATTTGGGTTCCCTCTCGGGCCCCTAAACGACTTGAGCCGAGACGTGGCTCTGCTGGTGGGAGCAGCGATCCTTCCCCGAGGTCGTTGTGCTGACGAATCAGCCGCCATAACCTCCTGGCAAAAGTTCCTCTGGATCTCGGAAGTCACAGCATCTTGCAGAGTGGGACCGTTAAGCCCTTCGAACAAGAGCATATTCCGAGAACCTTCCTCCTAAGAAGGGGGAACAGCGACAGCCCTCTCGTCTTCCCCATCCACTTGCGCATACGTCCTGGCCGGTCCAAGAACCGTGCCTGGCACGTAGGGCGTCGTGGTGGGATCGTGAGGGGCGCACCCCTCACGATCACTCCTCATACCTCGCTCCTCCCGGTGTCCACCCGAGGAGGTTGAAGGTTACGGGAGAGGCAGACCTGACGCTCCCTCCTCGCTCGCTGGCAGAACCAGCAGGCTTAGAGGGCTTGCACGGGTGATCGTCAACATGTGGTGGCGATCGAGCTGCAGGCCTGGTCGAACCGTCTCGCTGTGGAGAACGGCTGGACTGAGCACAGCGGCCCCCCGATCTCGAGTGTCAGAAGAGCTGGTGCTGGTTGCCATACCCGATCGCTCTCTGTGAGAGCGACGGTCAGGCGACCTGCAGGGCTCCACTGTCACAGTGAGACCGGGTGCTTGTCCTCACGGCACGTCACGTCGCTGGTTCCAGCCGTGGCTGGCACCGGCGAACGGGTAGGACCTCTTCCCAGCCTCAGCCCGTGGCCGGTCGTGGACCGTCACGTCCCCGGGTAGCCAGCTGTTCGCCGCGAGAGTGATAGCTGTCTGGTGAGAGTCGCGTGAGCGGCTGTCACCAGTCTTTTCCGCCCCGTGCCGTGAACCTGACGCTGAGCGGACTCAGAGGTCTGGTTCCTGGCTGCACGGTCGCTGGTAGGCGACCGTACACTCGGTACCTCCCGCGAACGAGAGGCCGAGACGGGACCCTGATGCAGTGGCAGAACCACTGACACCAGGCGAGGAAGTACCGGTGTTAGCCGGTACCCCTCTGGTCCCCGTAGTCTTCTTCCTTGCGGAAGAAGAGACGGGCCCCGCTCCCGAAGGAGCAGGAGGACCAGCGGAATGAACCCTCCCGTCCCACCTAGGTGAGACTGGTCCCAGAGAAGCTCCCGAGGGAGAACTTCTTAGGATGGGAGGAGGCAACCTTCTTCTTCCTCGGCTGTTGAAGCCTTAGAAGTCGAAGGGGAAGAGGCGGCAGCCGACGACGATGAAGAAGATGAAGACGACGACGACGACACCTTCCTCCTCTTCTTCGTCAGCTTCCTCAGGACAGACGTAAGATCTGCTATCCAGGGCGGAGCCGGGGCTGCTGTAGCCGAAGCTACAGGGCCCGGACGCACCTGTACAGACAGACCAAAGTCTGGGGTAGTACCACCACGAACAGGGACGACATCAGCAGGTATGGGCATCTCAGGAACAGCAGGCACAGCCAGCACAGCATCGGTAGGACCGCCAGCGCAGCAACGGCAGGGAGGCAGCCAGCGCAGCAACGGCAGGGACAGCCAGCGAGCAACTGCATGGACAGTCAGCCCAGAATCGGCAGGTACGGCAGCAGCACCGGGAACACAGGAAGTGGAGCAGCAGCCAGCAACATCCTGGTACCGGCGGCAGGTCCAGGGGCGAGCTCTAGGGCAGCGGAAGTGTGGTTGCTGCA
Source organism: Macrobrachium nipponense (assembly GCF_015104395.2). Classification (NCBI taxonomy): domain Eukaryota; kingdom Metazoa; phylum Arthropoda; class Malacostraca; order Decapoda; family Palaemonidae; genus Macrobrachium; species Macrobrachium nipponense. Next base: position 71,262,069 of record NC_087215.1, on the reverse strand, counting down.
GCGCGGCAACCACGAGCGGCGGCGGCACCGCGCCCCCTCTCGGTACGGCGAACGGCACTTCACAGCGGCTGTAGGCAAGACTGTTACCACGTGAGGTGCTTACACCAGGTGAGGAGGGACGTCGTCACCTGGAGCGTGGTCACCACTCCATGGGTGACCGCAGTAGGCCCAGACATAGAACCGCAGCCCCTGGACACTAGCACGCCCTGCAAATGGAAGGACGCCCATACCTCACCAAGGTCCACCCTCGTGGCAGTAGCACCTGCGGAAATAACAGTAGTAGCGATTAGTGGGGGGGAAGTCCCCTCGCGCTGGGGGGGGTGAGCCCTCTCCCGAACGAGTGGAAGACCCCGAATACAATTGTACATCGGGCACCGAGCGCCCTCCCCGCGGGAGAAGAACGCCGATAACCTCCCCCCCCCCCAAGGGGAAGGGCCATCTGTGGGAGCTGAGCGGGGGGGGTTCTCGTTCCCCCCCCCCGCACAGCACCCATGTACCCAACAATAATATAAGAGCCCGAGAGCAATCGTGCCATCGGCCCGAATGCAAGGGCATAAGGATCAATTCCCTGACTGAGCGGAACTTGAACCAAATAAATATTGATGCAATCAATAATAAAAAGAATAAAATGAAAAAGAATCTTGCATTACGATTCACTTCACAATGAATAAGGGCTCGGATCGAGCGCATTTGCGCCCTCGGTACCGAGCGCAAGGGTAAAAGGATCCCATTCCTTACCTTTATGGATCAAGGTTTATGGAAACCTTGATCCATAATGAATTGATGCAATCAATATATATATGAAAATGAAAAAGAATACTGCGCTTGCGATTTCACTTCATACAAATAAAAAGGGGAAGGATCAATTCCCGGTAAATAGCGGAAAACATTGATCCCAGTAAACAATGCAATCTCAATAAAATATGAAAATGAAAAAGAACTGCACTTGCGATTTCACTTCATTCAAATAAAAAGGGGAAAAGATCAATTTCCGGGTAAGCTCGGAAACTGATCCAAAATGAGTATTGCTACAATCAAAATAAATATATGAAAATGAAAAAGAATACTGTACTTGCGATTCCACTTCCATACAGAATAAGTTTCCGTGCCGAGCGCATTCGCTCGGCAACGAGCATACAGGTCAAAAAAAAAAATAAATGAAAAGAGCACTTACTTACGATTTTCATCTACACATTTCCAACCAAAATATACGCTCGGAGCGAGCGCTCCCCCGCCCTCGGCACCGAGCATACACAATACGAGGATCATTTCTGGGAAAATGAATTCCCGCACTTACGCCCTTCAGTCCCGGCACTCGGGTAATCGGAGGGCGTGGTGAAACCAAGATCCTTTAATTCACAATTGAATTTAATGGAAATAAATATGAAATGATTGTACTTACAATTCAGTTTCACTAGATAAATAGAAAAAGAAAAACACAACCATGCGAAAGCAACGACGATAAAGCGGGCAGAGGAGCGATGATACACGTCCACACGCCAGCAGGCCGAAAGCAAAAGTGATTTGTTTACCTACCAGTCGCTGCTTTGCTGCGCGCCTGTCGACAAGCAGTTAACTACCGAACCCCTTGTTCGAAAGCTTACGACCTATCCAGCTGCCGCTAGTACCTTCCTATTGTAAAAGGACCGAAGGTTTGTATGCCGTGTCGGAACAACTCACATTTAGATATTTTACTCTGAGATTATTTGTCTTTGTCTCTGTAGCACTAGCTCTAGTTTATGTGAATGTACTTCTAAGGTATTAGAAAAAATTACAAGATCATCCATATAGGCATGTAGGTTATCCCCTAAAAGTCTCCAAACACTATATTGTAATTGGGGCGCAACGTAAGCCGGAGGAATACGTAAAAATTGATAATGTCCCCTGAGTGTGCTGAAAACGGTGTATGAGGTACAATCACTTAGGTAATGGTATCTGGTAAAAGCCTTTAAGTAAGTCCAAGTTGGTGAAAAAAAAAATTTATTCTAACCTAACAGAGATAAGATGTCGTCGGTACATCGCACTGGAAACTATCGGAGTCGTTTCCTTGTTTAAGCGACAGTAAGTCTACGCAGGATACGCCAAGTCCGATCTTTTATGGCATGACGTTTGAGGGAAAAATTATATGGGCTTATTTGATTTCCTAATGGCTCCTATTACTAACATTTTTCAACTTCGTCATTTATCTCTATTTTGAAATTTCATTGAGAGTCTACACGAAGGTACGTATATAGCTTTATGTTTGTCCTTAGACCGTATTTTGTGTTAAATTACATCCGTTTTTTCCCAGAGATCACTCCCTAGTAAAAGATAAAAAAAATTTCTGCTGAATCACCTCTGCTTGAATGACTTTACGGATATTACTTTAGATAGATTAACAGAGAGATTCATCCACGACTGATTGGGCGGGATTAAAAGTTAGCAACAATAAAAAAATGCGATATTTATAACTTCCGTATCCACGATATGTATACGTTTGTGGATCACTAGATTAACTTGTTGCTGTGTCAACCGTGTCTAGGGCTTTGTTCGCGGAAATCGTTATATTTCAGTGTCGGGAAGGATTAAAATTTCATTTCCCAGCAAAGTCTTTTTACACGCACTAAGACATTCGAGGGTGCATGCTTCTCGAGATTTTGCGTGCAAAGTGCGACTTCGGTTGTGGGAGAATTCTGTTGGGTCATTTGAACAATGTTTACGATTTATGAGACAAATTGATAGTTCCTTTATATAAGTTATTATTTGATTAACTGTCTCATTTTTGTTCAAACGGATTTTACTATGTTTGAAGGTTTATAGGATTTTCCTTTGATAAACACGCCTTATTTTGCAGGATGTAAGATAATATTTTGTGTATCCCTAGATGGATATCTTACAATTACACTAGATACAGATCAATGTTTTTTATAACTATAGAGGTATCTGTAAGCGCTCGCTTATCCGGACTTCTCATTAGGGAAGTTCGAACAACAGACGGTGAGTCCGTAAATACAGGATATTAAGTGTACTAAAGAAATAAAACAAGATACTCTAATTTTTACGGCGCGTACAGTTGGGCTTAATCCACCACTACTTATAATAACTTACGTATTAAAAAAAAAAACGAAAACCTGCTCTGATTACTTTATACGGTCGTGTGTTTCATAGGAAAAATCCTTTTTATTCAAAAAAGATATTGGCATGTATGAACCAACATCGCTTTTCCCCACTCTGCTAGAGTCGCTTATTGTGTGGAATTTGCTATGCTTTGAACACTCGGCAGATTTAACTAACCTTGACCGCTTGACTAGGTGACACAGTAACCGAGTTTGCTCGTTTGATTCTGAAAGGCTACTGTTTCTATTTCTTTTTGTAATAATTATTGGATCCATCTCTTTATTACCATCGGTAACGTATTGTGTGTTTTTAGCATTATGTTGCTGGTTACGTATAAAGCAATGAATGACGAACTATTAGGAACTGAGCGATTACTAATAAGACAAGTTATCACTACTGCATACAATATTAACTGTTTGTACTTCATTCTTTGCTAAAATTTGAAATAGTGAGGGATCCTGGTCAGCGCATTTAGCCTGATGAAAGTTTTTTACAGACATGTTATTCCTTGCAATCCAGCCATATTTTTAAAGTTAAGTTGAGTCATTGAGGTTCGATATTTTATATAACTCAAAAAACTCAAGGCTAAAACTGCGATCGGGACTTGCAAAGGAGCATTTATTGTCATGACCCGAAATAGTGTTACCTCTAATTTATATAGATTTGCACGGGTGTTCCACTTGTTTTTTGTGTGTTTTTCTAATCACTACGGTGCGTTACGACCCTATCCATGCATCTGTATAAATACAGACGTCCACTGCGTAAACGCATATTCACTGTTTAATATGATTTGTTACGTAAGGGATTAATAATCACCCAAAATGATAAAATTAACATAGTATATGATTATGATATTTCAGTAGAACTTCTGGAAACAGACACTCAAAGATAAAAACTCGCAGTAGCGAAATCTCAATGATGTAGATAATTTCTGTAAAAAAGTAAGATTAAGAATGTCTCGTAACTTCAGCCACAGGAATAACGAAATTCGACCTGCAAAGGAAACACTCAAAGTTACTCCAAATGAATAAAAAATTGTACTTAGCTTGCTTTTGTGGAAGTCACGGTGTTCCGATAACGACACACGGCCTTGGTCCTCCTTCTCTATTTAGGCGGATGACCTGGTTTGGCTTCAGTTTCCCCGTGCGCGTTGTTTCGATGATTCGAGCCCTTGGAAAAAAAAAAGATCCGATGCTGCAGACGCGTTCGGTTTGTTTCTTGAGTGCCGGAATAAACGCTCACTAACGATGTTTTCTTGAATGATTCTAATGAGAGACGAAGCTTGCGTTGTCGTAGGAAAAAGGACACGTCGGTTTTGTTTCTTGAAGTTATTCACTAAATGATGATACTAGGTTGCTTGAAGAATCTGCTGTTTTCGTCGTCGTTGACTTCATGATTTATTATTCTGGTTTTTTCTTCGTAGGATGTTGTAGAGTTCTTCTGGTCCACTGCCACCAATATTAGGGCTCGTGCCTTGTATGATAAGGCGCCCTATGAGGTAATGTTAGACTAGCGATAATCTTACGCTAAGTCGGTTGGTATTGCACTTCCATCTTCAATGGAGTGTCTGGGGGTTTGTAGATCACTTACGAAGTCGGTATTATCTTGTTGGTTATTACGACGATGTGTTAAACTCATGTTGGTTCGGTGAGGAGGTTCTTGTAGAAAACACGAAGTATAAAAAATTATATATTCTTCTGAAGTTTTACATGCTGAAGATCAGATATGATTGTACAAGTCTTCTAATAACGATAGCTTGATCGCTTCTGCCAATGATGATGGCTAATCCTATTCCTCTACATGATAAAGCTTAGGTAAAGAGGTACAGGTCTTCTAATGACGATAGCTAACTCTGTTCTGCCTGTCTACCATCTCTGTTACAAGTTATGAAGGAACAGACAGTAGTTCGAACATATGAACATACATATAAATGACATAGTTTCATACGAACACACAATCAAAATGAGACACGCTACAGATCACGTAGGCCGTTTGAATTATAGGTCGGGGTAGTTGTCTCAAGCAGGGAGCTTGGACTAATGTTTATAAACAATTGAATGACTACAGGTGACGGCATGTTATCTTAGCCTACATACTTATTGTATACGTCATCTTTAGCGTCTCTAGTCTGATCACATTCCTGCAAGCAATCTGGTTGACCTCTTTAGTTTTAGACTTTTATATATATGGACTAACATTCCATATTTTTATTATGTAAACACTTACAAATGCGCTTCCTTAATGACTTCTCTTAAGAAAAAAGCCATAGCATTCTTAGACATAGGTCTAGTAGGATCTTTGACAGAACACCAGAGAGAACCTGAAGTCCCTCTAATGCTTCTTGTTCTTTCTACGTAATAACGTAAAGCTCTTACTGGGCAAAGAACCCTTTCCTGTTCTTGACCTACTAGATCAGCCAGTCCTGCAATCTCAAATGACCTTGGCCATGGATGCGAAGGATTCTCATTCTTGGCTAAGAATTCCTCTTGAAACGAACAAACTGCTTTGTTGTGCTTCCATCCTACTTGTTTGTTAAAAGCTTGCAGCTCGCTAATCCTTTTAGCTGTAGCTAATGCTACCAAGAAAATAGTTTTCTTCGTTAGCTCTCGCAAAGAAGCACTGTCCATAGGTTCAAACCTATCCGTTTCTAAGAATTTGAGAACGACATCCAAATTCCAAGAAGGAGCTCTGCAAAGTCGTTCCTTCTTCGTATTAAAAGATCTGAGAAGATCTCTAAGATCTGCGTCATTGGACAGATCTAAACCTCTGTGCCTAAACACTGCAGACAACATACATTTATAACCTTTAATGGTTTGATTTGCCAAACCCACTTCCTTCTTCAGATACAGAAGGAAATCTGCAATTTGGGTCACAGAGGTACTGGATGAAGAAATCTTCCGATTCTTACACCATTTGCGGAAGTTCTCCCACTTCGACTGGTACACTTTGATAGTTGAAGGTCTTCGTGCTCTCGCAACTGCCTTCACTGCTTCTCTAGAAAACCCCCTCGCTCTGACAAGTCTTTCGATAGTCTGAACGCAGTCAGACCCAGAGCGAGGGTGTTCTTGTGGAACCTGTCGAAGTGGGGTTGTTTGAGAAGATCTACTCTCGTGGGTAGACTTCTCGGAGAATCCACTGTCCATTCCAGTACCTCTGTGAACCACGTTTGGGCTGGCCAGTATGGAGCTATTAGAGTCAGCCTTGTTCCTTGACTTTCTCTGAATTTCTTCATTACCCTTCCTAAAATCTTGAACGGGGGAAATGCGTACGCGTCTAGCCCCGTCCAATCTAGTAGGAAGGCATCTACTGCGACTGCAAGAGGGTCCGGGACTGGAGAACCGTAGTTCGGTAACCTCTTCGTTGTTGCGGTAGCGAAAAGATCCACCACTGGCCTGCCCCAAAGCTTCCACAGCCTCTGGCATACTTGATGATGCAATATCCACTCCGTGGAAAGCACTTGTCCCTCCCTGCTCAACAGGTCCGCTCTGACGTTCTTCTCCCCTTGAATGAACCTGGTGAGCAGGGTGACGTTTTCTCTCTCCGACCACAGAAGAATCTCCTTCGCTAAGTTGCAAAGAGAAAACGAGTGGGTCCCTCCTTGTTTTCGTATGTATGCCAGACTGCGGTATTGTCCGCGTTGATCTGCACCACTTTGCCGCTGATCCACGGTCTGAACGCTTTCAGAGCCAAGAAGATCGCCATCAGTTCCTTCCTGTTTATGTGCCAAGCTTTCTCTTCTTCGTTCCAAAGGCCTGACTCCTCTCGAGGGCCCAGCGTCGCTCCCCAGCCTGCGTCTGACGCGTCGGAAAATAATATCAGGTCTGGGTTCCTCTGCTGGAGTGACGTACCCTCTGCTAACCTTCCCGGGGCTAGCCACCACTTTAGTTCCTCCTTTATCTTCAAAGGAATTGGAAACAGGAAGGAATCTGGTTGCGATCTTCTTGGCCAGACTTCGTTCAGAAAGAACTGTAAGGGCCTCATGTGAAATCTCCCTAGGGAAATGAACCGTTCTAACGAAGAGTGTGTCCCCAGCAGGCTCATCCACTCTCTCGCCGAGCATTGGTCTTTCGATAGGAATTCTTGCACTTTCCGAAGGCACATGGTCTGCCTTTCGGGTGACAGAAAAGCCCGAAAAGTCACTGAGGATATCAGAATCCCCAAATAAACTAGCTCCTGTGTGGGGCTCAGATGTGACTTTTTCAGGTTCACCATCAGACCCAGCTGCTTTGTTAAATCCAATGTGAGGTCCGTGTCCTCCAGACATTGCTGCTTTGATTGTGCTCTTATGAGCCAATCGTCCAGTAGAGAGAGACACTGACTCCTAACAAATGAAGCCACTTCGCCACGTTCGTCATCATCCTTGTAAAGATTTGAGGGGCCGTGCAAAGCCCGAAGCAAAGGGCTCTGAATTGATATATCTTGTCCTGGATCACGAATCTCAAATATTTCCTGGACCTTGGATGAATCGGAATATGGAAATATGCATCCTGAAGGTCCAGCGTTACCATCCAGTCCCCTGGTCGTACCGCTGCCAGTACTGAATCGTTCGTCTCCATCGTAAACTTGGTCTTTTCTACGAACAAGTTTAGCTGACTTACGTCCAGTACTGGCCTCCAACCTCCTGATGACTTCGGTACCAGAAAAAGACGGTTGTAAAAACCTGGGGATTCGTGATCCAGAACAGGTTCTATGGCTCCCTTCTCTAACATACTGACAACTTGATGCCAAAGAGCCTCTCTCTTCTCTAAATCGACGTAATGATCCCCTAGGGCTCTCGGAGCTGTAGCGGAGTGGTTTCTTTAGGAAGGGGATCTTGTAGCCTTCCTTCGCTACCCTTACAGACCAAGGATCCGCTCCTTTGTTTTGCCAGACTTCCCAGAAGTCTAAAAGTCTGGCCCCAACACACGTCTGGAGGACTTCTAAATCATTGTTTGGTTGAGGTTTTCGAACCTCTTTTGGCTGGAACTCTTTTCCCTCTAAAGGCTGGTCGGGAAAAAGCCCTACCCCGAAAGGGCTGCTGTGCTGTCCTTGTTTCCTTCGGTGTCTTCTTCACTACCTTAGCGGGTAAATACTTCCTTACTGAAGACGTCAGCAGATCCTGCGTAGCCTTCTGAGTAAGGGAAAGTGCGATATCCTTAATGATATCCTGTGGAAAAAGTTGTCCTGAAAGTGGGGAGAACATCAACTCCGACTTTTGCGCGTTCGAGACTCCTTTCGCAGCGAACGAGCACAAAAGATACCTCTTCTTTAGAACGCCTGCTGTAAACAGTGAAGCAAGTTCATTAGCTCCATCCCTTAAGGCTTTATCCATACAGGACATGATACTTCTAGGCAAATCCGAGTCTGAAGAATCTCCCATCTCTGCAGTCCGAGCCAATGCACCCAACGACCAATCAAGAAAATTAAAAACTTCAAAAGTCCGATATATACCCTTGAGTAAATGGTCGAACTCTGAAGAAGTCCACCACACTTTGGCTGCGTGTAAGGCATGCCTACGGGAGCTGTCCACTATATTAGAGAAGTCTCCCTGGGAGGAGGCAGGAACTCCCAGGCCAAGACTTTCCCCCGTAGCGTACAAAACACCAGACTTCGAAGCCAATTTGGCCGGTGGGAAAGCAAAAGAAGTCTTCCCCGACTCTCTCTCCTCCTTCAACCACTCATTAACACATTGAAGGGCTTTCTTCGCTGAAATCGACAAGGCCATTTTCAAAAAAGAAGATTTCTTGGGTGTTTTCGTCTTCGAAAATTGAGATAGAGATGGCGGGGCTGAAGGTTGAAAATCTCCTTCAAACAATAAAAGGAGGCACTCGGTTAGCTTCTTGTAGTCCGAGGAAGGAGCTTCCACATTCTTGTCCTCTTCCGAAAACTCAACGAAGTCTTCCTCCTGAGAAGAAATATCCTGAAACCCAAGATCCTGATGACTCTCCATAGCGGGATCCTTATCCACAGTTTGCCTGGAGAGCAAATGCGGAACTGCCTCCTTGTAAAACCCCTCTCTTCCTTGTCGGAAAGATGTATCCACATGCTGCCGCCTGCGTCCTGCGTCCTCCGTAACGTTTGCGTCCACCATGCGTCCATCACTCTTCCTCTTGCATTCTGCGTCCTGCAGTGTCGGAGATACGTCCTTCCTATAGGACACACTGCGTCCTGGGTTACGAGAAGATCCCGCCTGAGAACGAGGAGGCAACTGTACGTCCTGCGTCCTCTTGGAAGACTTAACCGGGAGAGACGAGTCCTTACGTCTAGCCAAAGGTTGTTCGGGCTTTTCCCATGATTTAACAATCACTGCTAATTTCTCCTGCATGTCTCGCAGAACTTCCTTAGTCTCCGCTTCCTTACGAGACTCCTGAGGTGGAGGAGAACGAGGACGCACTGGGCTAAAACGAAGAGGCGAGCGATCCTGACGTCTACGTAGCGGAGTTTCTCTAATAGGGGAAACACCGCTCACCGCACGGTTAGTCACCTCTAAAGGACGCGAAATCCTCTTCCTCTTGATAGGGATTGCTTCTTCATCCTCCGATGAAAAAATCTCAGGGCTACTCCAACCTTCTTGTTCAAAAACCCTTTCATCCTGTGATGAGGTCGGCACGTATGACCTCTTGAGAGGACGCGATACTTCCACAAAACGCCTACTCCTTCCTGAAGTCGAACTATCCGACGAATAAACGCACTTCCCAGTATCGCCTTTCCTATGGCGTACTGCTGCAGCCTGGGACGCCACAGGACTGCCTGAAGGGACGCCTGATCGAGAGTAAACCCCTCTCGCCTCCCTTCGACTGTCGACATGCCTTCTCCCTTGGGTCTGGGAGCTTGACAGAGGTCTAGGTCTAGGAGCACGAGAGGGACGATCAGACGCCCCCTCCACAACACTGTCATTAAACACTTCCACTTTGTCCGTTAACCGTTTAATCTGATCTCCCATGGACGCAAGGGCAGCGAACACTTTCACAATTTGTGGATCAGTAGTATCCTCAGATACAGCAACGGGCGCAGGAGAAACCTGAGGGGAAGGTGCTACATCTACATGGGAATGAGCTGGAGAAGACACAGGCAAAGATTCATTCATAGGTTTACTCGAAGAACCAGATCTCTCACTTCTAGAAACTGACCTTCTCACCCGATCTTTTTCTAGTCTCTCTACATACTTAACAAGAGCCTTCCACTCTTAATCATTCAGGCACTCACATTCATTGCACCTATTATCCCACGTACATACAAACTCTCGACACTTCTTACATACAGTATGGGGATCTACCGATGATTTCGGCAGTCTCACTTTACACCCTTCTTTCACACAAACTCTAAACATACTCCCTGAATCAGACATACTAATGCAAGATCAATTGCGATTGCCAAGCTAACTTCGTGAATACGATACCAATATCCAAAAAGTCGGTCAACGAGCAGGAAATTCTATCAGAGAACCAACAACGATGTTGCCGGTTCGGCTGGCAGAGAAAATCTGAGGAAAACGGGAATGGTTCCGAGCACCAGCGCCACGGGAACGGGGTGGCCATTACCTGAACTACCAGTGTACTAGCGGTTGCCGCGAGTTTTGAAATTCTGCCAGTGCGACAAGAGGATAAGCTATATATATACCTGCCAGGTAAGTGTCATGCCTAAAAACCTTGGTTCTTACCTGGTTTGGCAGAAGACTTTATGGCTGTCTAAGAGCCTGCTTCGCCTCAAGAGCCTCAGTGAGGTAGTGACCTATGCTGAGAGTTCTTGCGGATCTGTCAATGGGGTCTTATCCACTTACTCGACAGAACCTTGAGGATCTTTGTCAATGGGTGCTATTCCACTTATACGACAAAACCTCCTGTCTCTGGCAATATCAAGGAGCACAAAACTAATCCCGACCACCTGAACCTCTAACCTGGGTTAGCACTAAGATTGAAAGAAGTTACCCCAAACATTCTTTCACACAACCATAAAAACACAACACCATAAATTAAAAAATGACAATTTGTCCAAAATTGCATTTTTCCTAACTATACAAACCTGAGGTCCTTTTACAATAGGAAGGTACTAGCGGCAGCTGGATAGGTCGTAAGCTTTCGAACAAGGGGTTCGGTAGTTAACTGCTTGTCCGACAGGCGCGCGCGCGCGACTGGGAGGTAAACAAATCACTTTTGCTTTTGGCCCAAGCAAAAACTGCAGAGTGAGGGGTGGCATGAGGTGGGGCTATGTGTAAAAGGACCTCAGGTTTGTATAGTTAGGAAAAATGCAATTTTGGACAAATTGTCATTTGTTCCGACACGGCATACAAACCTTCGGTCCTTTTACAATAGGAAGACTCACTTCTTGGTGGGAGGAATCTGAGTCTTTTGTGAACAGACTGGTGTTCGCCCAACCTTGGAAGTCTCCCTGGTCGTAAGAGCGAGGGAGGGATCCAAGCCTCTGTCCGATTGATCGGGGTGTGCACCGCAGGATCAATGGTCAGACCTCTGGACCGAGTACAAAGAGAGAGGCAAGCGTATCTCTTCGTACCAGCAATGTAAGAACTTGTTCCTGTACAGGAGCAAATATAAAGTCATGGGTTTGACTCTTGTAGGCATCCACTTCCCCCCCCTTGTAGGAGGAAGTGGTGGATATTCTGCTCCTATCCCTAGTGAAAGGGATAGGATGGGGCTCTGTCATATAGCTCACCTGCATCTCGTCCTCATCCAGCGTAGTGACGACCGTGGCCCTCTGCCCACAGGTAGAGGAGGAGGAAAGGATGGAAGAGGGAGCCAGTCACTCACTCACTCACACATCCATCCACACAGTCACACCAGGACTCGATGCTGTTTCAGCCTGCGAGGGTCTGGGTTAGCTACACAACTTGTTGAGCAGCCACCACGGGTCCCAAGAAAAAGGTATCCAAGGACCTGTGGGCAATATCCCGAAGGTAGAAGGACGTAAAGGTAGTCTGGTTAGACCAGACCCCTGCCTTCAGGACCTGCGCCACGGAGAAGTTCTTACAAAACGCCAACGAGGGGCCAATACTTCTGACTTCGTGAGCTCTCGGACGGGACGTACGGATGTCGTCACTACCATCAGCCTCATACGCCCTCCTGATGACCTCACGCAGCCAGAATGAAAGAGTGTTCTTGGATACTTCTTTCTTGGTTACCCCGGTGCTAACGAAGAGGCGTCGACACTCAGGCCTGAGGTGTCGAGTTTTCTTCAGATAGCGCCGTAGCGCCCTCACAGGACAAAGCAGCATCTCATCCGCATCATTATCGGTGAAGTCCATTAGGGAGGGAATCGTGAAGGACTCGAACCTGTCGTCAGGGATCGACGGTTTTCTGAGTCTTCGCAACGAAGTTCGGGACGAAATCGAGCGTCACAGATCCCCATCCCCTGGAGTGTCGTACATCATAGGAAAGACCATGAAGTTCCCCTACTCTCTTCGCCGATGCCAGGGCCCAGCAAGAAGAGGGTCTTGAGGGTCAGATCCCTGTCTGACGACTCTCGGAGTGGCTCGAACGGCGTTCGAGTCAAACTCCTAAGGACGAGAGTCACATCCCACGCAGGGGGCCTGAGTTCCCTGGGTGGGCAAGACCTTTCGAAGCTCCTCATAAGCAAGGAGATCTCGAACGAGTTCGAGATGTCCAATCCCCTCAGTTTCAGGACGAGAGCCAGGGCGGCTCTGTATCCTTTGACTGTGGGGACTGAGAGGAGCTTCTCTCGGCGAAGAAAAACGAGGAAATCCGCTACCTGCTGAAGAGTGGCTCTGAGAGGAGATAGACCCCGTCTACGACACCAACCACAGAAGACGGCCCACTTCCCCTGGTACACAGCTGCAGAGGACTGACGGACGTTTCCAGCCATCTCTGTTGCTGCGCTACGAGAAAAGCCTCTCGTTCGCAAGAGATGGTGGATAACAGCCAGCCGTGAAGACGTAGGGACTGGACTGCTCGGTGGTACCGCTCGACGTGTGGCTGGGCGAGAAGGTTGTGCCAAGGGGGAATCTCTCTCGGTTCTCCTGCGAGAAGAGCCAGCAGGTCCAGATACCAAATGGCCTGTGGCCATTTGGGAGCCACCAGGATCATCCTGAGATTCGGGGTGACCAGTGCTCGACTGATCACCTTGCGAATCAGGCTGAACGGGGGAAAGGCATAGACGAAGAGGTTGTCCCACGGGTGTTGAAGAGCGTCCTCTGCAGCTGCCCATGGGTCCGGCACGGCCGAGAAGAACACCTGGAGCTTCCTGTTGTGCCGGGTGGCGAACAGATCCACGACTGGTCGTCCCCACAGGTCGAAGAGCCTTTCCGCCACGTCCTGGTGTAGAGACCACTCGGTCCCTATCACCTGATCCCGACGGCTGAGCGTGTCTGCTACTACATTCCTCTTCCCTGGAATGTAGCGTGCCGACAGCTCTATTGAGTGTGCCTCGGCCCACTCGTGCACCTGCCGAGTCAACTGGTCCAACGGGAGAGACACTAGGCCCCCCTGTTTGTTGACGTAGGCCACTACCGTGGTGTTGTCGCACATCAACACCACTGAGTGTCCCATCAAGCGGTCCTGGAACTCTTGGAGAGCGAGGAACGCTTCCAGTACATTGATGTGAAGGTGCTTGTCGTTCTCGTCCCACACTCCTGAAGTCAGCAACTCCTCCAGGTGTGCGCCCCATCCCTCGGTCGTTGCGTCTGAGAACAGCTGCATGTCCGGGGGGGGAGTGCGCAGAGGCACTCCTCTTAAGAGGTTCCTGTCGTCCAGCCACCAGGCTAGGTCCTGCCTCACCTCCGGTGTCAGTGACACTGGAAAGCTTGGTGGATCCGTCGCCTGTGACCAACTCTCCTTTAGTCTCCACTGAAGAGACCGCAGGTGAAGACGCCCGTGAGGGACTAACTTCTCGAGTGACGACAGGTGTCCGATCACGACTTGCCATCGCTGAGCTACCTGTTCCTGCCGAGACAGGAACTGGTTGGCTGCCTCCCTGAATCTGCTGATCCGCGAGTCTGCGGGGAAGACTCGCCCTGCTACCGTGTCGATCAGCATACCCAGGTACTTCATCCTCTGCTGGGCTCGAGATCGGACTTTTCGAAGTTCACAACGATCCCCAGATCGCGACAACTCGAGCAGTCGATCCCTGTCCTGTAGCAACTGCGAGCGGGAGCTCGCCAGGACTAACCAATCGTCGAGATACCTCATCAGACGTATCCCGTGCGAATGGGCCCAAGCAGACACCAGAGTGAACACTCGCGTGAACACCTGTGGGGCGGTTGAGAGACCGAAGCAAAGTGCCCTGAACTGGTACACCGTCCCGTCGAGGATGAAGCGGAGGTACTTTCTGGAGGACTGATGAATGGGTATTTGGAAATACGCATCCTTCAAGTCCACTGAAAGCATGAAATCGTTCTCCCTGATGGAGTCGAGCACTGAACGTGCCGTCTCCATCGTGAACCGGGTCTGGCGAACAAACCGGTTCAGAGGAGAGAGATCTATCACCGGGCGCCAGCCTCCCGTAGACTTTTCCACCAGGAAGAGTCGACTGTAAAAGCCCGGTGACTGATCCGTGACGATTTCTACAGCTCTCTTGCTCAGCATGGTCTTGATCTCCTGTCTCAATGCTACGTCCTTCGATGACCCTGGAACGTACGACTGCTGTTGGACCGGGTTGGAGGTGAGGGGTGGCCGAGATTCGAAGGGTAATAGATATCCCTCCCAAAGGACATCTACAATCCAGGTCTCGGCGCCGTAGCGCTGCCAAGTTGCCCAATGGCTGGCCAGGCACCCCCCCCCTTCCGGCAGCAGGTGAGGGGGAACGCCGTCCCTAGCGTTTCCCCCCTTTCTTCGACTTCTTCCCAGAGCCTCCACGGGAGGAGGAGGGCTGGGAGGAGGGCTGGATACGGCTCCCCTTTGTAGAAGTCTTTCCCCGGGGCTTCGACGCAGCTACCGTCTTAGCCACCGAGGAAGCGCTAGCCGAGCTCTTTGACTTGGCCGCAGTCCGAGGCTGCCCAGAAGCCTTCGAGACTGCCTGGTGAACCAGACGGTCACTGTCGTCAGTGCGCCGTCTGTCCACCGCAGCGTCCACCATCTCTCCTGGGAAGAGAGACGTGGAACTCCGTAAAGGTCCGTTGCGAAGTCCCAACGCCGCTTCACGCCCGGCCGCCCTGGAAACCCGAGTAAGGACAGCGTCCCTACGTCGGAGAACCAGGTTGGCCCACAGGTTCACCGTCTGGTGGGCAAGGAAGGAGATGGCTCTTCCCCCAGACTGGCAAAGTCTCCTAAAGGCCGAGTCATCTTCGGGAGAAATTCCCACGGAGTTGGCTGCGACCTTAGATACTGTGAGGGACCACAGATCTAACCAGGAGACAGCCTGGAAAGCTGCCATGGCAGTAGATTCCAGGCCGAGTGCCTCTTGCTGCGAGAACCATAGGTTCTCGGACAGGAGCTGCTGCAGAGACACACCCGGAGTCAGCCTGGCTAACTCCGGGTTCACCTGTTTGGGCGGCATCGGGTCCTCAGATGGCACGTAAAAACGCCGCTGTCGCAGCAGAGGAGGTGGAAGCAGCTTGCTCGACCTGCCAGACTTGAGAGAACCGTCTTGCCCGGAGACAAGCGATTCTACCTGGTCCAGCACTGAGTCGGCAAGCTCGGAACGCGGCAAACCCACCGTCGGTCTGGGTTCCCTCTTCGGGCCCCAGAACGACTCGAGCCGGGACGTGGGCTCGGATGGTGGGAGCGGCGATCCTTCCGCGAGGTCGTTGTGCTGACGAATCAGCGCAATAACCTCGGCAAAGTTCCTCTGGATCTCAGGAGTGACTGCGTCCTGCGGAGTCGGACCATCCAGTCCCTCAAACAGGAGCATCTCCCGAGACCCTCCTCCCTCGAGGGGAGGAACAGCGACAGACCCCTCTCGGTCTCCTCCAACCACTTGTGCATACGACCTGGCTGGTCCGAGAACCGTGCCTGGTACGTAGGACGACGTGGTGGGATCCTGAGGGGCGCACCCCTCACGATCACTCCTCAATACCTCGCCCCTCCCGGGTTAACCCGAGGAGGTTGAAGGTATGGGAGAGGCAGACCTGACGCTCCCTCCTCGCTCGCTGGCAGAACCAGTGGGCTTGGAAGACTGCAGGCGATCGTCAACCCGCGGTGGCGATCGAGCTGCAGGCCTAGTCGAGCCGTCTCGCTGTGGAGAACGGCTGGACCGAGAACAGCGGCCCCGGTCTCGTGTGTCAGAGGAGCTGGTGCTGGTTGCCGTACCCGATCGCTCTCTGTGAGAGTGACGGTCAGGCGACCGGCGAGCTCCACTGTCACGGTGAGACCGGTGCGTATCCTCACGGCGCGTCACGTCGCTGGTACCAGCCGTGGCTGGCGCCGCGAACGGGGGGACCTCTTCCCAGCCTCAGCCCGTGGCCGGTCATGGACCGTCACGTCCGCCCGGGTAGCCAGCTGCTCGCCGCGAGAGCGAGAGCTGGTCTGGTGAGAGTCGCGTGAGTGGCTGTCACCAGTCTTCCGCTCCTTGCCGTGAACCTGACGCTGAGCTGGCTCAGAGGTCTGGTTCCTAGCTGCACGGTCGCTGGTAGGCGACCGTACACTCGGTACCTCTCGCGAACGAGAGGCCGAGACGGATCCTGCTGCCGTGGTCGAACCACTAACAGCAGGTGAGGAAGTGCCGGTATTAGCCGGCACTCCTCTGGTCCCCGTAGTCTTCTTCCTTGCGGAAGAAGAGACGGGTCCTGCCCCCGAAGGAGCAGGGTGACCAGCGGAAGAACCCCCCGTCTCACCAGAGCGAGACGGGCCCTTAGAAGTTCCCGAAGGAGACTTCTTAGGGGGGGGGGAGGCGACCTTCTTCTTGTTAGGCGGGGGAGCCTTAGAAGAAGAAGGGGAAGAGGCGGCAGACGACGACGACGACGAAGAAGACGATGAAGACGACGACGACACCTCCTCCTCTTCTTCTTCTTCTTCGTCAACCTCCTCAGGACCGATGTCAGATCTGTCATCCAGAGCGGAGCCGGGGCTGCTGTTGCCGAAGCAACAGGGCCCGGACGCACCTGTCCGAACAGATCAGCATCGGGAGCAGCGGTGCCAGGAACAGGAACAACGTCAGCAGGTGCAGGCATCACAGGAACAGCAGTGGAGACGGCAGGAGCAGGTACAGGAACGGCAGCAGTGGTCGGTAACGTCACGTCCGTGAACAGCGGCTGGGCAGGTACGGCAGGTACGGCAGGCTGTACAGGCGGTCCAGGTGGACGGACCAGCGGCACAGACATCCTTGGTACTGGTGGGAGGTCCAGGGGCGAGCTCTTCGGGCACACGAAGTCCGGTCGCGGCAGCACGGCAAACCCAGGCGGCGGCATCACACTCCCCCGTGGTACGGCGACTGGCCCCTGCACCGATGTAGTTGGTGTGACAGAGACCGCGTGCGGGGTGTACACCAGGTGAGGAGGTGAAGCATAGCCAGGCGTTGTAAGGGTCGTGGTGGTGGTCGTAACCGTAGCATGCGTGACCGCCACAGAGCCAGCGAGATGGTAGAGCAGCCCCTGGACACTCGGCACGCCCTGCAGACCCAACGATGCCCACACCTGTCCGAGGTCGTCCTTCGCGGCAACCGCACCTGAGGAAGCAAAAGTCGGGTGGTTAGCAGGATCCTCTACCCGCTCGCGCGAAGACGAACGGATAGAGGACCCAGAGTACAACTCGACATCGGGGTATCTAGCGCCCTCCTCCACACTCGACAGGTCGGGTGAGGAGAGGACCTAGAAACCCCCCCGAAGGGGGAAGGGAAGGCGCCAAACGTGGGAGCTGAGCGGGCGGCAGGAAAGAAGACGAAGTGTCCGTAACCAAAGGAGTCGCGGGAGAGCTTTCCGACGACTCCTTTGCAGGCCTTCGCTTCTTCCTGCCTTCGTACAAAGCCCACTGCGCCTCCGACCAATTAGAACATACTTCACAGGGCTCGGCTCGGGTGCATTCGCGCCCCCGACACCGAGCGCACAAAATGTGTGGATCAATTTCCGGGAATGAGCGGAACTTTCCGCATTTACGCCCTTCGGTACCCGGGCATAGTCTCCGGGGGGTAGCGAGGCGTGGAGATTCCATTATTGATCAATTCACAAATGAAATAAGAGAGGAAATGATTGTACTTACAAATGATTCACACACAAACACAACCAAATACTCATGAAAGCAAACGACGAGAAGCGGGCAGAGAGCGTCGAACACACACGTCCACTCGCTGTGAGGCCGAAAGCAAAAGTGATTTGTTTACCTCCCAGTCGCGCGCGCGCGCCTGTCGGACAAGCAGTTAACTACCGAACCCCTTGTTCGAAAGCTTACGACCTATCCAGCTGCCGCTAGTACCTTCCTATTGTAAAAGGACCGAAGGTTTGTATGCCGTGTCGGAACAACTAACTAAACTATTAAGGATTAGCATCAGCTCCCTGTCCCAGCACCGAATCCGCGGATACGTACGGCCCCAGAGAGAAGCATTTTTCGTAAGTAACTCTTATGTCCTTCAGGTAGTGGGATGCAAATACAGAGTTGCATCTCCAGTACGTGGCAGCCAGAATATCCTTCATAGACATGTTTCTATGGAATGATAAAGAAGTCGCAATGGCTCTTACCTCATGCGCTTTTACTCGAAGCTGCCGTAAGGAGTTGTCATCGCACGCCGCATGTGCTTCTGTGATGACACTTCTCAAAAAGAAAGCAAGGGCGTTCTTTGACATGGGCCTTCTTGGGTCTCTCACCGCACACCAGAGACTCTCTAGGTTACCCTTAAGCTGCTTTTTTCTTTGCAAATAAAACTTAAGGGTCCTGACCGGGCAAAGTGACCTTTCTATCTCTTTCCCTACCAAGGGGGAGAGTCCCTTAACCTCAAAGCTTCTAGGCCAGGGTTTCGAGGGATTTTCATTCTTTGCCAGGAATAAGGGCTTAAAAGAACGAATCGCAGAGTCTCCTTTAAACCCAACTCTTGAGTCCAGGGCTTGCAGTTCACTCGTCCTCGACAGCTTCTTCGACCTGCACCACTGTCGAAAGACTTCCCACTTCGATTGGTACACCCGTAAGGTTGAAGACCTGCGGGCTCTGGCGATCGCGCTAGCAGCCTTTCGCGAAAAGCCTCTCGCTCTGACGAGTCTTTCGATAGTCGAAAGGCAGTCAGGCAGAGAGCGGGGAGGTTTTTGTAAAACCTCTCGAAGTGGGGTTGTCTGAGCAGATCTCTCCTTAGTGGAAGAGAACTGGGGAAGTCCACCGTCCATTCCAGTACCTCTGTGAACATTCTTGAGCGGGCCAAAAGGGAGCGATTAGGGTTAGCCTCGTTCCCGTCGAGGATACGAATTTTCTCATCACTTCCCCCACCAGTCTGAATGGGGGAAAGGCGTACGCATCGATGCCTGACCAATTTAGAAGGAGGGCATCGATTGCTATGGCTCTTGGATCCTCTATCGAGGAGCAAAAGTTCTCTATTCTCCTGTTGCAAAAAGTGGCGAACAGGTCTACTTGTGGTCTGCCCCACAGGGCCCAAAGTCTTTGGCACACTTCGAGATGGAGGGTCCACTCTGTCGGTAGGACTTGGTTCCTCCTGCTCAACAGGTCCGCCCTCACATTCCTTTCTCCCTGTACGAATCTGGTAAGGAGCGTGATCCCTCTCTCCTCTGTCCAGATAAGAAGAGTCCTTGCTATTCCGTAAAGGGAGATGGAGTGTGTTCCTCCTTGCTTCCGAATGTAAGCCAGAGCCGTGGTGTTGTCTGAATTGACTTGGACCACCTTGCCTCCGACTTCCGATTCGAAAGACTTGAGGGCTAGATGAATCGCCGAAAGTTCTTTTGCGTTTACGTGCCAGGACACCTGTTCCCCCTTCCAGGTGCCTGACACTTCCTTCGCCCCTAGTGTTGCTCCCCAGCCTGACTCTGACACGTCTGAGAACAACACTAGGTGCGGGTTCGGTTTCAGAAGGGATAAACCTTTGTTCCTTTTGAGAGGAGCAAGCCACCAACTGAGGTGTTCCTTTACCTCCTGAAGGATTGGGAAGGAGTCTGACAGGTCTCCTGACTTCCGATTCCACATCCCTTTGAGGTAAAACTGAAGAGGTCTCAAGTTGAGCCTCCCTAGAGGAAAGAACTGCTCCAGCGAGGAAAGGGTCCCCGGCAGACTCGGCCATTCCCTCGTGGAGCTTTGCTCTTTCCCTAAGAAGACTGTGACTTTTTCCAGCCCTCGATCGAGCCTTTCCTGGAACGGAAAAACTCGAAAACCCCGAGAATCCATCTGAATCCCCAGGTAAACAAGGTTCTGGCTGGGGATCATCTGGGACTTCTCGAGGTTTACAAGCAGTCCAAGCGATCGTGTCAAGTTCAGCGTCGTGGACAGGTCCTCCAGACATTGCCGTTCCGACTTGGCTCTGATAAGCCAGTCGTCCAGATATAGAGAGATCCTCACCCCCTTCAAATGTAGCCATCGGGCTACATTTCTCATGAGGCCCGTGAAAACTTGCGGGGCTGTTGACAGGCCGAAGCACAAAGCCCTGAACTGGAATATCTTCCCTTGGATCATAAATCGGAGATACTTCCTTGAGGACGGATGCAGAGGTACATGAAAGTATGCATCCTGAAGGTCCAGGGAGACCATCCAATCCCCTGGACGTAGAGCCGCAAGAACCGAGGAAGTTGTCTCCATGGAGAACTTCCTTTTCTCCTTACGGAAAGGGCAGCAGGTCTCCCCTTCCTAGCGGATTGGACCAGAAGGTCTTGAGTCGCTTTCTCAGTTAATGAGTGTGAGATGTCCCTCACTAACTGTGATGGGAACAGCTGGCTTGAAAAAGGCGCGTAGAGCAACAAAGACCTCTGAACTGGAGAGACTGATTTAGTCAGAAAAGAGCTATAAACTGCTCTTTGATTTAGTCAGAAAAGAGCTATAAACTGCTCTTTTCTTTAGCACCCCTGCACCGAAGAGGGAGGCTAACTCGCCCAACCCGTCTCGGACAGCTTTGTCCATGCAAGACAGAACGCTGCGAAGGACTTCGGGACCAAGAAACTCCGGGTCCAGAGTTTTCTTGGCCAGTGCCCCAAGGGACCAGTCCAAAAAGTTGAAGACTTCCAGGACGTGGAAGAGTCCCTTGAGGAGATGGTCCATCTCGGACATACCCCATGTGGTTTTGGCCGTGGGAAGAGCATGTCTCTCAACGAATCTACCAAGGTAGAGAAATCTGCCTCGGCAGAAGAAGGAAGAGCCAGTCCCATTGGCTCTCCTGTCTCATACCATATACCCCTTCTACCTGAGAGCTTGGAGGGAGGACAGGAAAACACAGTCTTCCCTACCTCCTCCTTGGAGCTAAACCAAGCCCCTACCGACTGGAGGGCTTTTCTCATCGAGATGGTAGGGCGCATCTTCAGGAAAGGAGCTTTTAGCAGTTCTCGTACTCGAGAACAGAGAACGAGGCTAGGGAGGAGTGGCTGGACTGAGGGAGTCGCCGAACTCCTCAACTAGCAAAGCCGCCAAGGTTTTGTAGTGGGATAAGGAAGCTACTCTCGGAGAATCCTCCTCCGAAATCTCATCCAGGTCTTCCAAAGCCGACCTGCCATGAGAAGCGCGGTCACAGGAAGGAGAGAGCCTACGAGGCGAGGCGCGCCTGTCTGGTGACGCAGGCTTGCGCTCGTGAGGAGAGGTCGATGGATGGCGATCGCTTATCAAGAGTCGACCTAGAAGGCAAAGAGAGTCTGTCTGGCGCCGCGCGCCTGGAAGGTTCTTCAAGGCTGGGTGGCGCCTCGCGCCTGGTAGAAGCCTCACGGATGGAAGGAGCAGTGCTGCTGGGAGGCGCATCGCGCTTGGCTGGCGCCTCGCGTCCGAACGTGACATCCAGGTAGGAATGCGCTTCGCGCTTGGTTGACGCCTCGCACTGGGTTGGAGCCTCGCGGCTGAAAAGTGGGTCACGCCTGGGTGGCGGCTCGTGCCTGGCTGGCGGCTCGCGCTTGGATGGAGCCTCACGCTTGGCTGGTGCTTCGCGGCTGGGTGGCGCCTCATGGTTGGAAGGAGCCGAGCGCTTGGTCGCTACGTGGCCCAGAGCCTCGCGCCTGCGAGGAGAAGAGCGAGAAGAGGGAGGATCGTAAAAATCCTGATGAGAGCGCCGAACAGGAGAGAGGAGCCTGGAGCTTCTCGGCGAAAAGCTCTCTTCCCTGGGGGCGCTTATCATGTCCGGAGGACGTAAGGATCTCTTGATAGGCAGAGAAACGTCCTTCCTGCGAGGAGGATCCTTCACAAGGGCTCCCACAAGCGACGAAATCTGCTACTGCAGATTAAGAAGTATCTTCTTGGTTGTATCCTCTTGATCCGCTTCTAACGGAGGAGAAGGAGGTCTGGAAGACGAAGGAGAATCCAAACAAGGCGCTGGGCTGAAAGGGGCTCTCCTGGCTCTCTTCCTGTCCACAGGAGAATTCTCAGGAAAACGCTCGGGGCTCGAATCCAACAAGCTGGGAGCCTTCCAACTCCTCTTCAAGGGGCGCGACTGCTCAGCTGAACTCCAACCGCGACTGGGCGAAGCGGAATCGG
This sequence comes from Macrobrachium nipponense, assembly GCF_015104395.2. Taxonomy (NCBI): domain Eukaryota; kingdom Metazoa; phylum Arthropoda; class Malacostraca; order Decapoda; family Palaemonidae; genus Macrobrachium; species Macrobrachium nipponense. The sequence goes on along the minus strand of NC_087215.1, from coordinate 71,239,498 downwards.
ACAAAGAGAAGCACTCTTTAAGGATGCCTTTACAACGGCGATCCCTGGCAGTCTGGGACGGTTCTACAGATCCTGCCGAAGGGATGCCTGACCAGTGGGGATTCTCCACAACCTCCATAAGGCTTTCGACATTCCTCCTCCTCTGGACCTGGGAGTTTGGAAAAGGTCTAGGCCTGGGTACACTGCAATCACTGAGCACTGCACTCTTACCTTCATAAGCTTGCATTTGGAGCTCAATCCTTTTTAAGGCGGCTCTCATGTTAGCCAACTCCACAGACGAATCCACAGGTTCAGTGAAGGGTGAAGGAGCTGATACTGTAGGAGAGGATGCTACTGCTACGTTATGGATAGGAACTAAAGAATCCTGAACTGGCTAGTTAGACAGAGACCTACTAGAGCTTCGAGAAGAAGTTCCTAAGCCTATCCTTCTCTAATTTCCTCAAGTAGGAAGTTGGAGCACTCCATCCTTCCTCACTCAGACTCTCACACTCCTTACAAGGATTAGTAAAAATACATTCATTCTCCCTACACAGCTTACATACCGTGTGAGGATTTACCGAACCCTTCGGTAGCCTCACATTACACCCCTCATTCACACACACTCTAATTACATAAGCAGAGTCTGACATCCTAAGAAAAATCCAAAAGCGTAATCCAAAAACAGTCCACAAAAGCGTATGCCAAACCAATGATCCAGTACTTCACCAAAAGACAGTCCAGAAGATCAAAGGCGAACGAAAAGTGAAAATCAGGTCAGGAGGAACCAACAACAGTGTTGTTGGAACCGGCGACAGAGAAAATCTGATTAGAAAACAGGAATGGTTCCTAGTCCCGCCACCCAGCGGCGGGACGGTAGATCACCTGACCTACCTGTAGCGTGTGCCGCGAAATTTGAATTTCTGTCGGGGACGACGGAGTCCATAGCTAAGTATATATCTGACAGGGAAGTTGAATCTACAAAATTTAAGTGCCACTATATTTCTTTTAGCTTAATTTAACTTTCCTGTCTATATCATGCAACTTCATTATCAATAGCATACCTGAGCCAGAATCCAGTGAAATATTTTGTTCTGGTAACTTAGTATTCTTATCTTTTCTACTTCCCAAGTCATGTTTGCTGACTGATGACTCACCATCAAGACCATTCTGAAATAAAGGTTTAGGATCAGTGATAATCTAGAATGAAAGGGCATATCTGAACACCCGTAACTGCATATAATAGGACAATACAGTTTCAGAGTGCAAATTAAAAAAAAAAAAAAAAAAAAAAAAAACAATGCAGCACATATTCTATACTACTGTGTAACAGGACAACAAAAATAACGATGTCAAAAATTGTATTTTTCCTAACTATAAAAACCTGAGGTCCTTTAACAATAGGAATGGTACTTAGCAGCAGCTGAACTGGTCGTAAGCTTCGAACAAGGGAGTTCGGTAGTTAACTGCTTGTACTGCAGTTGGCGGTCAGCTCGACTGTGAGGAGAGGAGTCACTTTGCTTTAGGCCCAGGAAAACGCAGAGTGAGGGGTGGCATGAGGTGGGACTATAAGTAAAGGACCTCAGGTTTGTTTGGTTAGGAAAAATACAATTTTCGACAAATTGTTATTTGTTCCGGTACGTATACAAACCCTCGGTCTTTTAACAGTAGGAAGTCTCACTTATTGGTGGGTGGAATCTGAGTCTTATGAACAGACTGGTGTTCGTCCTACCTTGGTTCCCTCCCTGGTCGTAAGAGCAAAGGGAGGAATCCTAGCCTGTCCAGCTGATCAGACTTCTGGACCAAATTTATAAGAGGGAGGCAAGCGTACCTCTTATAAATAGCAACAAATGCAAGAACTAGTTCCTACTTCAAGAGCCAAGATGAAGTCATGGGTTTGTCTCTTGTTGGCTTCCACTCCCCCCTTGTTGGGGAGTGGTGGATAAAAACTCCTATCCCTAATGAAAGGGATAGGATGGAGCTTGGTTGTATAGCTTACTTGCATCGGCCTCCTGTTCAGCGTAGTGATGACCGCGGCCCTCTGCCCACAGGTAGAGGAGGAAGAGAAGCCAGTCACACTCTCTTACACTCGCTCATTCATGCAGTCACACATGGATGCGATGCTGTTCAGTCCGCTCGGGAGCTGGGTAAGCTACACAACATGTTGAGCAGCCACCATGGGTCCTAAGAAACAATTGTCCAAGGACCTGTGGGCTATATCCTGAAGGTAGAAGGAAGTGCTTGTGGTCTGGTTGGACCAGACCCCTGCCTTCAGTACCTGCGCCACGGAGAAGTTCTTGCAGAACGCGAAGGAAGAACCAATATCTCTGACTTCGTGGGCTCTTGGACGAAGGGTACGGATGTCGTCGCTACCATCAGCTTCGTACGCCCTCCTGATCACCTCACGAAGCCAGCAAGAAAGTGTGTTCCTGTAACTTCTTGGTCATCCCGGTGCTAATGAAGATGTGTCAACACTCAGACCTGAGGTGTCAAGTTTTCTTCAGAAGCGCCGTCGCGCCCTCACAGGACAAAGCAGCATCTCCTTCGCATCAATTTGCGACGCCAGTAAGAATTAATAAATCAATCAATCAATCCTTCGCATCGAAGGCAGTGAAGTCCATTAGGGAGGGGATTGTGAATAACTCGAACCGATCGGCAGGGACCGAAGGATTCTGAGTCTTTGCTCCGAAGTTTGGTATGAAATCGAGCGTCACAGACCCCCATCCCCTGGATGCTTGACTTCGCAGGAAAAGCCATGCAGTTCCCTCTTGGTGATGTCCAGTACCCATACTGGTCTATCCATCTGCAGCGAAGTGTCTCGCATTCTCGAATACCATTGCAGCAAAGCCTCTCGTGGTCTCGTATCCCCCTGCGTGGATAGGACACAGACACTCCATGGTGGGTGTCGATGATATGGGTACTGGGACAAGCTAGTAGGACGAAGTAATGATTGATCTGGAACAACCAAACTAAGTCCACAGCGTAGCTTGTAACTGACTTGGGCGCTTTGACAGCTGCCGACTGACTGCGTTCGGTTGTGAGATGCAAGCTGTCCATGCATCCAAGCAAGTCATGTGACTTTCTCCTTTCAAGGGTTATGCCGAGAGACCATACATATCATCAATTTGTTTGCCACCGATGCCGGACGGCAGGTGATGATTCTCTAAGGCATGTGCCCAATAGGCGAAAGTCAATTGGCTTCTAGAAACCGAGGTCCCTGATGGCAAGACAGAATTCTCATAGTGGTTGAATCTCAGCTAAGGAGAAACAACACTATGTGCCGTTGAAGACGAAGTAGAAGGTGAATGCTACCTACGTTTTCACAGCTGAATCGAGAGAAGTAATTCTCAAGATTCTGAACCTGTGTCTACAAAGGACTGAAAAAACTAAACCGGTATTTCATTGCTGTTCGGTGAGAAGTCGTAGTTGCAATGAAAGCGGGGCGCTTTTCAGTGATGAAAACACAGGTATGTACTGCCTGAAGAACTGCTTCTCATGGGCTGATCCTTCTTCTTTCAGGCAATATACTTGGAAGTAGAGCTGGCAGGGCGGGGAACAGGTGATGTCTTCCGTTACATCTGTAATTCGGGGTGAACAATGAACAATTGCACACCTACGAATACGAGATATTTTTAAAAGACAAACTCAGATGTCTGAAGAAATCATTTCGCATTATCGCAGGGGTGCGATGCAGCGGGAGACTAGGCTACAGACTTCTGTTACCGTGCGGTAAACAGAAAGATGATAGAGTCCATTGAGATATTTCTGTCTGAAAATTCTCGCAATGTCCAAGGCAAAGCAGTAGAGATGGTCATTCATGTATGCGAGAATCCCCATCAATCAGAGGCCTAAGTCTGTGATTGTCAGGCAGAGATACGGTTCAGTAGTCAATCATTGTAGGGGAAAGAGACATAAACCGACCGTGCATCTCAGAGAGCCAGCTGGTACTGGGCTGCTGATGCAGCCCAATACACAGTTAGCTCTCGCTCACTCGTCATCCTGAGTTGCCAGGTAATCCATTCCAAGAAGGAATGCGTTCGGCTATAACCATCGAGCGTAAAAAAATACGCTCGAGCAATTGTATTTAAACGAAACGGATTTCAGTGAATACAAAAGCTGAGGTGGTGGTGTTGTAACAATACCATAAGTACCTCAAAATCGAAACTGGTAACTCCTGGGAGGTTGCAGGCAGTCCCGAGTTGCAGTTCAATTAAGATACTATTCGTCTCGGTCACAATCCGTAGAGTTAACTATGGTATGTGCCTACACCCTGGACAATTCAACTGATTAACAGAATCATGTCGCGAGGGTAATATAGTACATGGTATATTTGTAGGTTCCTGTACAAAGACCTCCATCCTAAATTCTTTTCCATTCAAGGAATGAGAATAAGGATTGGAAGCCGACACCCTTCATTATTTAATCAAGAGAGTGAAGGAGAAGTCTTCCCCGAAGGAAAGCTTCAATGGTGATAACAGAATACCGAAGACGATAGTTCAAGCCAAACTTAATGTTCCCGTCCGTTCTTCTCTATCCCAGGGTTGGTCGCCTACTGTGAGATATTCTTCCTTCAGCAGCAGTGCTTCTTCCAAACACTAGAAATTCCAGGAATTCGAGCATTCCGCAAGATTCCCGATTATCGTAGTAACAATTATCGGGGATTCTCGTCTAGCCCACTCTGGACCGTGGTTTCGCCCAAGTGTCTGCAGATCGTAAAAAAAAAAAAAAATTTGAGAGTGCTAGAAATTCCGCAGAATTCTAAGCGCTCGGCGAAACCCCCACCGAATTCGTCAGACGATCATCGGTTGGTGGTCCTCCCGATTCCCGTAGAAATCAAGGATGGGGCAGGATCCTTCCTCAACGACGGGGACTTACGTTCGGTAGGACCCGAAGGTCCCCCCCCAGGAACACAGTTCCCAACGTGGAATCCTACAGAGAACTCTCTGCAGGATCCCTCCCCTTTCCCTCGTAGCCGTAAGGAGAGAGGGAATGGAGGAGGAATTGGGTACTCGCTCGCCTTCCCAGTGGAACTAGCAGTTGGAGAAGCGAGTACTAGCAGCCATCCCCTTGCGGCGATGGCCTCTCAGAGTCTGGGAAAATGACAATTTGTCCAAAATTGCATTTTTCCTAACTATACAAACCTGAGGTCCTTTTACAATAGGAAGGTACTAGCGGCAGCTGGATAGGTCGTAAGCTTTCGAACAAGGGGTTCGGTAGTTAACTGCTTGTCCGACAGGCGCGCGTGCGCGACTGGGAGGTAAACAAATCACTTTTGCTTTTGGCCCAAGCAAAAACTGCAGAGTGAGGGGTGGCATGAGGTGGGACTATGTGTAAAAGGACCTCAGGTTTGTATAGTTAGGAAAAATGCAATTTTGGACAAATTGTCATTTGTTCCGACACGGCATACAAACCTTCGGTCCTTTTACAATAGGAAGACTCACTTCTTGGTGGGAGGAATCTGAGTCTTTTGTGAACAGACTGGTGTTCGCCCAACCTTGGAATGCCTCCCTGGTCGTAAGAGCGAGGGAGGGATCCAAGCCTCTGTCCGATTGATCGGGGTGTGCACCGAAGGATCAATGGTCAGACCTCTGGACCAAGTACTAAGAGAGAGACAAGCGTATCTCTTCGTACCAGCAAACAAGAACAAGTTCCTATTTGCAAGAGGCAACATAAAGTTATGGTTTGTCTCTTGTTGGCATCCACTTCCCCCCCCTTTTGTAGGAGGAAGTGGTGGATATTCGCTCCATCCCTAGTGAAAGGGATAGGATGGGGCTCTGTCGAGTAGCTCACCGACATCTCGTCCTTATCCAGCAAGGTGATGACCGTATCCCTCTACCCACAGGTAGAGGAGGAGAAAAAGATAGGAAGAGAAGCCAGTCACTCTCTCATTCACTTATCTATTCTTGCAGTCACACCAGGACTCGATGCTGTTCAGCCTGCTAGGGTCTGGGTTAGCTACACAACGTGTTGAGCAGCCACCACGGGGTCCCAAGGAAAACGATCCAAGGACCTGTGGGCAATATCCAAAAGGTAGAAGGAGGTGCCAGTGGTCTGGTTGTACCAGACCCCTGCCTTCAGTACCTGCGCCACGGAGAAGTTCTTGTGTAACTCGAGGGAGTGTACTTCTAGGTCATCTTGGTGCTGACGAAGAGTCTTCAACACTCAGCCTGGGATGTCGAGTTTCTTCAGAAAGCGCGGAGGTCGCGCTTTCACAGGACAAAGTAGCATCTCCTTCGCATCGAAGGCGGTGAAGTCCATTAGGGAGGGGATTGTGAAGGACTCTAACCGATCGTCAGGAACCGAAGGGTTCAGAGTCTTCGCTACGAATTCGGTACGAAATCGGAGCGTCACGAATCCCCATCCCCTGGATGCTTGACTTCGCAGGAAAAGTCATGCAATTACCTCAGAGGAAAAGAAGGGAATGGTCGTATGACCTATCCCTCTTCTCGACTTCGGTGATGTCCTGTACCCATACTGGTCTATCCGTCTGCAGCGAAGTTGTTCTTCTCGGTAGTGGATAGGACACCGACACTCAATGGTGGGTGTCGATGGTATGGGTACTGACAAGCCGTTAGGACTAAGAAAAGACTGTTATGGAACAACCGAACTAAGTCCACAGCGAAGTTCGTAACAGACTTGGGCGCTCTGACAGCTGCCGACTGACTGCGTTCGGTAGGAGGCAAGTTGTCCAAGCACCCGAGCAAGTCACGTGACCTTCGCCTTAAAAAGGGTTATGCCAAGAGACTAAACAAATAATTTGTTCGTCACCGATGCCAGAAGGCAAGGTGATGACTCTCTTAAGGCATGTGCCCAACAGGTGAAAGTCAATTGCCTTCTAGAGACCGAGGTCCCTGATGGAAAGATATCTCATAGTATAGTTGATTCTCGGCTTAAGGAGAAACAACACTATGTGTCGTTGAAGACGAAGGTGTACAGAAAATGCAACCTACGTCTTCACAGCTGAACCGAGAGAGGATTCTCAGATTCTGAACCCTGTGCTACAAAGACTGAGAACGCTAACCGCTATTCATTGCTGTCCGGTAAGGATCGTAGTTGCAATAAAAGCGGAGCGCTTTTCAGTAATGAAGACAGGGAAATACTGCCTGAAGAACTGCTTCTCATGGGCTGAACATTTGGAAGTAGAGCTGTCAGGTCGGAGAGTAGGCGATGTCTTCTGACATATCTGTTAATTCGGGGCGAGCAATGAATAATTGCACACCTACGAATACGAGATATTTTGAAGACAAACTCAGAGTCTGCAAAAATCTATTCGCATTATCGCAGTGCGATGCAGCGGGTGACTAGTACAGACTTCTGTTACCGTGCGGTAAACAGAAAAGATGAACGAGTCCAAGAGATATCTCTGTTGAAAATTCTCGCAATGTCGAAGGCGATGAAAATCAAAGAGCGTCAACAGCAGTAGATGGTCCTTCATATTGCGAGAATCCCCGTTTAATCAGAGACCTAAGTCCATGATTGTTGGGCAGAGATACAGTTCGGTAGTCAATCAAACCAGGGGAGAGAGAGACGTAACCGACAGTGCATCTCCGAGACCTAGCTGATACTGAGCCGCTATCAGGCAGTTCAATACGCAGTAGCTCTCGGTGACCTTCGTCATCCTGAGTTGCCAGGTAATCCATTATTCCACGAAGGAATGGCGTTCGGCTTAGAACCATCGAGCATAAAGAATACGCTCGAGCATTATATTTAACCGACGGATTTCGGTAAATACAAAAGCTGATTTAGTGTTGTCATGACAATACCAAGTATCTAAAATCGAAACTGCATAACTGCTGGGAGGTTGCAGGCAACCCCGAGTTGCAGTTCAATTAAGATACAATTCGTCTCGGTCACGAAACCGTAGAGTTAACTACGGTATGCGCCTACCCCCCGGACAATTCAACTGTTAAAAGAATCATGTCGCGAGGGTAATATACGTAGTATATTTGTAGGTTCTATACCACGACCTCCATCCTAAATTCTTTTCCTCTCGAGGAATGAGAATAAGGATTGGCAGATCGACCGCCTTCGTTCTCTGTCAGAGAGTGAAGGAGAAGTCTTTCCCAAAGGAAAGCTTCAATGGTGAACAGAATACCGAAGACGATAGTTCAAGCCAACTGGAAGTTCCCGTCCGTTCTTCTCTATTCCAGGTTAATCGCCTACTGTGAGATACCCTTCTTCCAGCAGCAGTCTTCTTCCAAATGCTAGAAAAAAATTACAGGAATTCGAGCATAAGCGAGGTTCCCGATTATCGTGTAACAATTATCGGGGATTCTCGCTCACTTTGGACCATGGTCTCGCCTAAGTGTTTGGAGATCGTAAAAACTCGAACACTCTGAGTGGCGCTAGAAATTCCGTAGAATTCTAAGCACTCTCGCGAAACCCACCGAATTCGTCAAACGATATCGGCTGGTGGTCCTCTCGATTCCCGTAGAAATCAAGAAAGGGGCAGGATCCCTCCTCAACGACCGGGGCTTACGTCAGGTAGGACCCGAAGGTCCCCCCGGTAGCGCAGCCCCTAACGTGGGATCTTACAGAGAAATCTCTGTAGGATCCCTCCCCTTTCCCTCGTAGCCGTAAGGAGAGAGGGAATGGGGGAGGAATTGGATACTGGCTCGCCTTCCCAGCGGAACTAGCAGTTGGAGAAGAAAAAGGAGCAGCCATCGCTTACGGCGATGGCCTCTCAGAGCCTGGGAAAACGTATCGTCAGGAGAAAACGTTTTCCCGAGGAGGGTTACGAACTCATACTGTAGGTAAGGGTCTGCCGCCACTGTGAACGTCGTCTGGGTGGGGCTGATCGACACCTGACAGGAGAGAGCCGATACCGTCCTCCGACTCATTCCAGTCCTCGTCGAGGTCGAAACCTCAGGAGGACGAAGGGGTATTCAAATACGGTGTCCGAAGACACGTAGAAACGCCTCTTGTCGCAGTAGAGGAGGTGAAGTAGTTTGTTCGACGGCCATAACTGAGAGAGCCTTCTTGTCCGAGAACGAGAGCTACCTGGTTCAACACAGTCGGCAAGCTCCGATCGCAGGCAGACCCACCGTCGATTTGGGTTCCCTCTCGGGCCCCAAAACGACTCGAGCCGAGACGTGGCTCTGCTGGTGGGAGCGGCGATCCTTCCCCGAGGCCGTCGTGCTGACGAATCAGCGCCATAACCTCGGCAAAGTTCCTCTGGATCTCGGAAGTCACAGCATCTTGCAGAGTGAGACCGTTAAGCCCTTCGAACAAGAGCGTATTCCGAGAACCTTCCTCCTAAGAAGGGGGAACAGCGACAGCCCTCTCGGTCTTCTCCATCCACTTGCGCATACGTCCTGGCCGGTCCAAGAACCGTGCCTGGCACGTAGGTCGTCGTGGTGGGATCATGAGGGGCGCACCCCTCACGATCACTCCTCAATACCTCGCTCCTCCCGGTGTAACCCGAGGAGGTTGAAGGTACGGGAGAGGCAGACCTGACGCTCCCTCCTCGCTCGCTGGCAGAACCAGCAGGCTTGGAGGGCTGCAGGCGATCGTCAACCCGCGGTGGCGATCGAGCTGCAGGCCTGGTCGAACCGTCTCGCTGTGGAGAACGGCTGGACTGAGCACAGCGGCCCCGATCTCGAGTGTCAGAAGAGCTGGTGCTGGTTGCCGTACCCGATCGCTCTCTGTGAGAGCGACGGTCAGGCGACCTGCAGGCTCCACTGTCACAGTGAGACCGGTGCTTGTCCTCATGGCACGTCACGTCGCTGGTTCCAGCCGTGGCTGGCACCGGCGAACGGGAGGACCTCTTCCCAGCCTCAGCCCGTGGCCTGGTCCGGGGTGTGCACGTCCCCACGTCCCGGTAGCCAGCTGGTCGCCGCGAGAGCGAGAGCTTGACTGGTGAGAGTCGCGTGAGCGGCTGTCACCAGTCTTCCGCCCCGTGCCGTGAACCTGACGCTGAGCGAGCTCCGAGGTCTGGTTCCTGGCTGCACGGTCGCTGGTAGGCGACCGTACACTCGGTACCTCCCGCGAACGAGAGGCCGAGACGGACCCTGATGCAGTGGCAGAACCACTGACACCAGGCGAGGAAGTACCGGTGTTAGCCGGTAACCCCTCTGGTCCCGTAGTCTTCTTCCTTGCGGAAGAAGAGACGGGCCCCACGCTCCCGAAGGAGCAGGAGGACCAGCGGAAGGAACCCTCCCGTCCCACCGAGGTGACGAGGGGTCCGGAGAGAAGATCCCGAGGGAGACTTCTTAGAAGGAGGAGGCAACCTTCTTCTTCCTCGGCTGTGAAGCCTTAGAAGTCGAAGGGGAAGAGGCGGCAGCCGACGACGATGAAGAAGATGACGACGACGACACCTTCCTCCTCTTCTTCGTCAGCTTCCTCAGGACAGACGTAAGATCTGCCATCCAGGGCGGAGCCGGGGCTGCTGTAGCCGAAGCCACAGGGCCCTGGACGCACCTGTACAGACAGACCATAGTCTGGGGTAGTACCACCACAAACAGGGACGACGTCAGCAGGTATGGGCATCTCAAGAACAGCAGGCACAGCCAGCACAGCATCGGTAGGGACAGCCAGCAAGCAAACGCAAACGGCAGGGACAGCCGCAGCAACGGCGGGACAGCCAGCGCAGCAACTGCAATGGACAGTCAGCCCAGAATCGGCAGGTACGGCAGGTACGCAGGTACGCAGGCAGCACCGGAAACACAGGAAGTGGAGCAGCAGCCAGCAACATCCTGGTACCGGCGGCAGGTCCAGGGGCGAGCTCTAGGGCAGCGGAAGTGTGGTCGCGGCAGCGCGGCAACCACGAGCGGCGGCGGCACGCCCCCCGCCCCCTCTCGGTAACGGCGAACGGCACTTCACAGCGGCTGTAGGCAAGACTGTTACCACGTGAGGCGAGTACACAGGTGAGGAGGGACGTCGTCACCTGGAGCGTGGTCACACTCCATGGGTGACCGCAGTAGGCCCAGACATAGAACCGCAGCCCCTGGACACTAGCAACGCCCTGCAAATGGAAGACGCCCATACTTCACCAAGTCCACCCTCGTGGCAGTAGCACCTGCGGAAATAACAGTAGTAGCGATTAGTTGGGGGGGAAGTCCCCTCGCGCGGGGGGGGTGAGCCCTCTCCGAACAAGTGGAAGACCCCGAATACAATTGTACATCGGGCACCGCGCGCGCCTCCCCCGCGCTCGACGGATCGGGCGAGGAGAAGAACGCAGATAACCTCCCCCCCCCCCTGAAGGGGAAGGGCCATCTTTGGGAGCTGAGCGGGGGGGGGGGGGGGGGGGGGGGGGGGGGGGGGGGGGGGGGGAGGGGGGTTTCTCGTTCCCCACCCCCAGCACAGCACCCATGTACCCAACAATAATAATAAGAGCCGAGAGCAATCGTGCCCTCGGCCCGAATGCAACGGCATAAGGATCAATTCCCTGACTGAGCGGAACTTGAACCAAATAAATATTGATGCAATCAATAATAAAAGGAATAAAATGAAAAAGAATCTTGCATTACGATTCACTTCACAATGAATAAGGGCTCGGATCGAGCGCATTTGCGCCCTCGGTACCGAGCGCAAGGGTAAAAGGATCCATTCCCGATTATGAATGGAAACCTTGATCCATAATGAATTGATGCAATCAAATATATATGAAAATGAAAAAGAATACTGCGCTTGCGATTTCACTTCATACAAATAAAAAGGGGAAGGATCAATTCCCGGGAAATAGCGGAAACATTGATCCAAGTAAACAATGCAATCTCAATAAAATATGAAAATGAAAAGAACTGCACTTGCGATTTCACTTCATTCAAATAAAAAGGGGAAAGGATCAATTTCCGGGTAAGCTCGGAAACTGATCCAAATGAGTATTGCTACAATCAAAATAAATATATGAAAATGAAAAAAGAATACTGTACTGCGATTCCACTTCCATACAGAATAAGTTTTCGTGCCGAGCGCATTACGCTCGGCAACGAGCATACAGGTCAAAAAAATATAAATGAAAAGAGCACTTACTTACGATTTTCATCTACACATTTCCAACCAAAATATACGCTCGGAGCGAGCGCTCTCCCGCCCTCGGCACCGAGCATACACAATACGAGGATCATTTCTGGGAAAATGAATTCCCGCACTTACGCCCTTCAGTCCCGGCACTCGGGTAATCGGAGGGCGTGGAGAAACATGATATTCTTAGAATACAATAAAGTTTTGTACATACTTACCCGGCAGATATATACTTAGCTTATGTCTCTGACGTCCGACAGAAATTCGAATTTCGCGGCACACGCTGCAGGTAGGTCAGGTGATCTACCCCCCTGCCGCTGGGTGGCAGGAAATAGGAACCGTTCCCACGTTCTAGAACCAGATTTTCTCTTCCACCTGTCTCCTGAGGGGAGGCTGGTGCCATTCATCGTATATATCTGCCGGGTAAGTATGTACAAAACTTTATTGTATTCTAACAATATCATTTTTGTACATGCAACTTCCCCGGCAGATATATACTTAGCTGATTGACACCCTTGGTGGTGGGTAAGAGACAACTATTTACTGAATAGACAGGTAAACAACATACGTTGTAGGTAATAAAAAAATAAAACCTTGGTTCCTACTTGTTCAGGCGGAAGATTCCATGGCTAATGCCTAGGAATCTGCTTCGCCTCAAGAGCCTCAGCGAGGATGTGACCTATGGCTAAGAGTTCTTGTGGGTCTGTCGATGGGGTCTTATCCATTTACTCGACAGAGCCTCTTACATGACAATATGCCTATGCTAGTGGCATAATTAAGGAGCACAACACCGATCCCGATCACCTGATCCTAACACGAGGGTTAGTGCTTAAGTTGAAAAGAGTTATCCCCAAACTCCTTTCAAACAACCCAAAGAAAAAACACGACGTTAACATAAAATTTAACGTACTAGTTAAGGATCAGTAATCGGCTACCTATCCCAGCAATGTATCCGCAGACACGTATCAACCAAGAGAGAAGGATCTCTCGTAGGTTATCTTGACATCCTTCGGATATGGGAAGTCAACACAGAGTTGCATCTCCCGTATGTGACAGCTAATATGTCCTTATGACATATTGTTAAGGAAAGAACAAGAATACAGAAAAGCTCGCATTTCATGCGCTTTTAATTCTCAGCTGTTTGAAGGAATCATCAATGCACTTGTCAAGTGCTTAGGAGATCACATTGTCTCAAAGAAGGCCAGGGCATTCTTTGATATAGATCTCTTCTGGGTGAAGCCTGGAGCCTGGCTAGCACCTCGCGCCTGGCTGGAGCCTTGCGCCTGAATGGCGCCTAGAGCCTGGCTGGAGCCTCGCGCCTGGCTGGCGCCTCGTGACACTGGCTGGCGCCTCGCGCCTGGCTGGCGCCTGATTGGCTCCTCCCTCCTGGCTAGCGCCTCGCGCCTGGCTGGAGCCTTGCGTCTGGCTGGCGCCTTGCGCCTGGAGCTTGGCAGAAGACTTCATGATTACTGCTATGAGTCTGCATGCCTCAAGAGTTTCAGCGAGGTAGGGGACCCTATGGACTGAAACCCAAACCCTTCTGGATCAAATGTCAATGGGGGCTAGCCCGCTTACACGACAGAGCCTTCTCGGATCGTGCCAATGGGGGCTGACCCACTTACATGGCAGAGCCTTACCTGTATCATTATCAATGGGACTAGCCCTCTTACATGACAGAGCTTTAGGTTTCTCTTTACTGGAAAGGAGCCTTGCGTCTGGATGGATCCTCAATCCTGACTGGAGCCTAGCCTTGAAGGAGCCTGGCACCTGGATGGCGCCTGGCTGGCTTCTAGAGCCTGGCTGGCTCCTAGAGCCTGGCTGGCTCCTAGAGCCTGGCTGGCTCCTAGAGCCTGGCTGGCGCCTCGCGCCTGGCTTGGCTCCTCCACACTTGCTGGAGCTTCGAGCTTGGAAGAGTCTCTAGGCTGTCTGGCGATGTCCACATCGGACACTCTTATATCTGTCCGATTTGTTCGCCTCTGGCGCATTTGCGCCAGGTTGGAGGCCCGCTCCTTCTCAGTATCCGCCCATGACAGAGTTCCTTGGAACTGTCCGCCTCTGGGGGCGTTTTTTTCGCCTGTCTTGGCATTTGGGGCGCTTGGCTGGCGCTACATTGCCCTGAGGAGTCCTGAACAAACCAACATAGTTTTATTATCAGGAGACTGGAGAAGGGTGGAAGAAATTCTTCCCCTTTGAGCTTTTGGCCCCTGGCAAGGGGAGGTGATTTTAGTCAGCTACACCCAGTAGACGACAGGATATCTAACAATACGAGAGAGAAGAGTCTTCCTCCGAGGAGGATCCTTCGTGAACACTTCTTTTGCTAACGAGATCTCTTCTTACATGTTGATGAGGTTCCTCGTTGCAGAATCTTCCCTATCCTTGCCCGAAGGAAGGGAAGGAGTCTGGAAGTCGAAGGAGACTCTGAGCTGAAATTGGGCGGAACCCTTATTTCTAGCTCTTATTGTATTCTTCTGAATACCTTCTGGGAAGCATTTTGAGCCCTCATCGCACCCCGAAGACTCTGTAGGCAAACGTTTTAAAACCATCTCTTCTTCTGTAGATGAAAATGTAAGTACCCTGCCTGGGCAACTAAACTTCTATCTGAAAGCGTTGCGTCAGGAATAGAGGATTTAGTTCTTTTGCCAGACATACTATGCTGGCAAGAACCCATTGCCGAGTCTCCATTGAATCTGATGCGAGATTCCAATGCACAAAAAATTCACTTGTCTTCTTGGGTCGTTTAGGCTAAGAGAAACAAAGAATTCCTTCATAAACTTCCTCAAAGAAGTTTGATGAGGAGCAGTTCCATTTTGTCGGAACACGGAATCTGTGGCCACAAAAAAAAAATTCCATTCGAAGTACATGATATCCTACTCTTGTCGTATTACGGTATCGTATAGATCCCGAAGATACTTAATCCTCTGTTATCTCTAATTCCCCTTGTAGAGACAGAGTATAGCCTTTTACTGCGTTCTTTGATAGCAGATATATACATAGGTGATTCTTCCCTCTGAAAGTGAAGAAAAAGCCTCGCTATGTGGTTCACAGAGGTATCGGAAGAGGACAGTTTCCTCATTCCATCTAGCACGATCGCAGCAATTCTATGTCTTAGCCATGACTATTGTCATTTACCTTGAAAAATCCTCTCATTCATGTCCACTTCTGGTCAGTCTGCACGTGGAAAGACTCAGAGTGGAGAGGTTTTTCAGGTCTATTTATAATAGATTCTGATGGAATATCCAGATACTCTGGAAAAGCCTTACGAAACATGCTGTGGAGAAGAACGTGATTCTTGTTTGAATCCAACCTCTCTAAGGCCAAAATGAGGCATTCATCCTCTCTTCCTTTGACGCCCATTATCTTAATATCTGTTAAGAATTTATAACTAGGGGAAAAGACTAAAGTTATTCCCCTTCTTTAAATTAAAGATGTCGTATATTGCTACCTCTCTTGGTCGAAGAAAGGAAGCAGTCTATAGGAAGCCTGTTCGTCTTCTACTTGCGAAGAGATCTATGAAGACTTTCGCAGGTTCTCAAAACTCTTTTCAATAAATGTTAGGACATACGTTAACAGTTATTATCTTCCGATCGAGAAGGGTTCTCACGGACATGCAAAATCTTGCATCGAACCTTTAAGGATCGTTACGTTCCGTGTCTGTTCCCAAATAGGTTCTCTTTTGTTAACGCGAACAGGGGCGAAAAAAGAGATTCTCGATGCTCTTTGCGATATGAGAGAGTCGTGGAATTGGCCTAGTGATTAAAAAAAAAAGAATTCATCATTCCTTGTAAAGAGACCCCTTTCCGATTAAATGTGGGTAACGAAATCAGGAACGAATCTTGCCGTTACCGAGCCTCCGAGAGGCTACTGGTTTGTTTGTTTGTTTGTATGGTGTTTTTACGTGACTTCCGAACCACGTCGAGAGTGAACTTCTATCACCAGAAATCCACATCTCTCACTCCTCAATGGAATGGCCGAGAATCGAACCCGCGACCACCGAGGTGAGAAGCAAACACCAAACCAACCACTACTGGACTCTTAGGTTAATAACTCACTAAAACGAGAAAATATCTTGGATGGTACTTCTGGCGCATTGCGCCAGGCTGGCGCTTCTGGCGCAATTTGCGCCAGGCTGGCGCTTCTGACGCTTTGCGCCAGGCTGGCGCTTCCTTCTAGTTCTTTTAAGGTTATGTGCCAGAACATCTGTGCCCTTATGGTACCCGACATCCTTCACGTGTTAATTCCGTTCTTAGTAGGAAAAAACTTTTATATACGTAGTATAGTTCCATTCAGGGAAACAACTTCTGCCACTAAGAGAATGTTTCCCATCCGACTCACCCATCTTCTCTTGAGCAATATCGATTCTAAAAAGGTTGTGTGCGTTTCTCGAAAGGATGAGAATTATATTATTTCGTGCTCTGCCGTATTAGACTCCTTTATAATACTGTCACATTGTGGTAACAGCATTAATCTAGGAAACCTTTGTAAGGATACTAGGAATTCTGTAGTTAACCTCGGTATGCGCATAAGACTTGACCATACCGTAGTCTTAAAGTGAATTCTCTTCTACTACATTCATCTTCTCACTAAGCATGTACTCTAATAAGCCATGCTTTCGTAAGCATGAGAGCATCATATAATATAGTTCCGCTGCGTTAGAATCCTTTAATAATGTTACCTACGGTAAACAGCATTGAAAGGTTGTAATATCTTTCTTATTGAAAGCTTCTTAGCAAAAGGCAGACAATATTCTATTTATGTTTGCTTAACTATCCCCTCAATCCGAGGCTAAAACCGCGATTGTAGGGGAGAGACACGGTTAGTTAGTCCATCCCGCAGGAAGAGAGGCATGTAACCAACCACTCATGACCGACACCTACATGTTACTGCGTTGGTCTCTTAGGCGCGATAGCAGTCTCCGTTAGCCGTCTGGCCTTACTCTTCCAGAGTTGCCAGCTACTCCATTAAATAAAGGAATCTTATAAAATTATTATCGAACTTCAGGAAGTTCTTATTAATGCATATTTAAGCGAAACAAGACTTCGATAAATCTAGAAGCTAAGTAGGTGTTGTCTTAACAATCCCTTTAAGCGTAGTCCTTCCTAGGAAATTCCTGGAAGGATACTGATAATTGAGTTGCTCTACAAAGAAGTAACTACGGTATGTGTGATTTGCCGTATCGTATTCTCATACAGCAGATACTCTACTACCTTCTTTCCCTGCCGAGGCAGATAAAGGAAAATTTTTACTGTCTTCGTTCTTTCGTTAATAGAATGATAGAAAGAGTATATATATCTCCTTAAGGAAGGAAGTTAATCCAGGAACTCTTTAAATCTTCGTGATTTCCTCATAAAATCGCGGAAGAGACAGAATTCCTGTTCGTCTGTAGGGTTTACGGAAGGAAGTAGATATTTCCTATCCGCCATCATACCCAAACGTCGATGAGATTCTTATAAGAAAAACTCCCAAAGCGCTTGCCTCTTCATAACGAGGGAAGAGCATGAATGAAGGAGTGTGTCCGCATTACTCAAAGAGGAGCCTCGCGACTGACCTCTCTCTCTTAAGAAGATTTGGAATATTCTGGCGCCTGGCTCCTTGCGCCTAGCGCCTGGATAGTTCCGCGCGCCTGGAATGTTCCGCACGCTAGAAAAAAGGAGACTCGCTCCTGGAACGTTCGCTTGTGTGGAAGGTCCCGTGCGCCCTGATAGTTACGAGCGCCTACTAGACCCTTTTAGAAAGAGCCTCTTGCCCGGGAAAACGTTCATGGAAGGATCGTTCTGATTGCCACTGTACTATAAGGCTCCTTGCTCTAGCCGTCTGTTTTTCTGTTGCAATTTGCGCCAGGCTGGCGCTTCGTCTCTTTGAAGGCGCCTTGCGCCAAGAAAAATTTCCTAGAACGCGGCTCGCGCTCAGTTGCTAGAACGCGGCTCGCGTTTGGTTTTTGTGGGAACGCCGGAAACTCGCGCTAGTCTGTTTTCTGGAACGCGGCTCGCTGCTGGTGTTTGAACGTGGCTCACGCTAGCTTGCTGGAACGCGGCTTCCTAAGTTCCTGGCTGGCTCTTGCTCAGTGTTGCCAGATGCCTTTCGCCGAAATCGGCTAACTCAAGCTCTAAAATCGGCTAAATTCCGGCTAGACTTAACAGAAAATGGCTAAAAAAAACCAAAAAACCGGCTAATTTTTTTTTTTTTTTATTGTAAGGTTATTTTCTTCCTAATTTTTACAAAATCAATGCTTTTCATTTAAATCATTATAAACTACTTTTTTAGTTGCTCAGTGTTCTCTTAGTTTTCAGAGAACGCGCTAGATCATCAAAACATATACATTCTTCGTCTTTTCGGATGTAAGATGAAGAGACGCACTTTTTTAAGGATGCCTTTTTCAATGGCTATTCCTTGGCAGTCTGGGACGCTCTACAGATAAACCATGCCTAGGGACGCCTGACCGGTGGGGATTCTCTGAAAACCCCCTTTTACGGCTTTTCGACATTCCTTCTCCCCTGGGCTTGGGAGCTTGAAAGAGGTCTAGGCCTGGGAGCGAGACAGAGCCGATCAGACGCACCCTCCACTGCAATGGGGAACACTAGTAATCACTTCTTACCTTTCAATAGCTCGCATTTTGAGCCACAATCCTTGTCTTCAAATTGCAATTATGAATTTGAAGTTTCTGCGAAGTAAGAAAGTGATGAGGATGCAACACTACTAATACTGTTAATACTCTAATTGCTCGTTAGTACGAGTTTCTAAAAAACTTTTAAAAGAAACGTATCTAGTTACATGCTTTACTGACTCCCTAAAGTAGGAAGTCAGTATATTTCCTCAATCAATTCTAACACTTATTACACATATTAATGAATAAATATTAATATTTCCCTTTCTTGCAAACTATGTGAGTGTCTACCTAAAATTTCGGTAGTTACACGTCATATATTCTTCGAAATTTTCGAAGCCAAATTCCATTACAAAAAGTTAATAAAAGCGTATGCCGAACCAAAGACCCAGTACTTCCCTGCAAAAGACAGCCCAGAAGATCGATGGCGATGAAAAACGAAAATCAAGTCAGGAGGTAGCAACAACATATGTTGACACTACCGCGACAGAGAAAATCTGGTTCTAGAACGGGAACGGTTCCTATTCCTGCCACCCAGCGGCAGGGGGGTAGATCACCTGACCTACCTGCAGCGTGTGCCGCGAAATTCGAATTTCTGTCGGACGTCAGAGACATAAGCTAAGTATATATCTGCCGGGGAAGTTGCATGTACAAAACAAGATCCTTTAATTCACAATTGAATTCAATGGAAATAAATATGAAATGATTGTACTTACAATTCAGTTTCACTAGATAAATAGAAAAAGAAAAACACAACCATGCGAAAGCAACGACGATGAAGCGGGCAGAGAGCGATGATACACGTCCACACGCCAGCAGGCCGAAAGCAAAAGTGATTTGTTTACCTCCCAGTCGCGCGCGCGCGCCTGTCGGACAAGCAGTTAACTACCGAACCCCTTGTTCGAAAGCTTACGACCTATCCAGCTGCCGCTAGTACCTTCCTATTGTAAAAGGACCGAAGGTTTGTATGCCGTGTCGGAACAAACGTATTGTTAGGAGAAAAAGTTTTCCCGAGGAGGGTTACGAACTCGTACTGTAGGTAAAGCGTCTGCCGCCACCGTGAACGTTGTCTGGGTGGGGCTGATCGAGCACCTGACAGGAGAGAGCCGATACCGTCCTCCGACGCGTCCCAGTCCTCGTCAAGGCCAAAACCTCTCAAGAACACCGAAGGGGGAGCGCGCCCTGTTCTCTTGAATGCGTGGTCCAGACGGACCGTCACGTGAACAGCGTTGATGGTCCCTCCAAGAGTCTGGGAAGCGTCGTTCGTCCTTGCCAGCCCCCCCCACCACCCTCACGGTCACTCCTGCTCGCCTCGTTCCTCCCGGTGTAGCCTAAGGAGGTTGAAGGGACAGGTGAGGGTGACCTGATGCTCCTACCCTTCCTACTAGCATGCTTGTAGGCTGGGAGGACTGCAGGCGATCGCCAACCAACGGTGGCGATTGAGCTGCAGGTCTGGACCAGCGGCTTTTTGGAGAAAAGCTGGACTAAGGAATGAAGCATCGGTCTTATGTCAGAGAGCTGTTATGAGAGCTCCTCCCCTGCCTACCAGCAGAACCGGTAGGCTGGGAGGACTGTGATGATCATCAACGACGGTGATGGTCGAGTTGCTGGTCTGGACCAGCGGTTGGCGATCATTCCCCGAGGTCGTTGTGCTGACGAATCAGCACAATGACCTCAGCAAAATTCCTTTGGACCTCAGGAGTGCCCACATCTTGAGGAGTAGGACCATCAAGCCCCTCCAGCAAGAGCGAATCCCGAGACCCTCCTTCTTCAGAGGGAGGAACAGCGGCAGACCGCTCCCGGTCTCCTCCTGCCACTTGCGCATACGACCTGGTTGATCCGAGGACCATGCCTGGCACGTAGGATGTCATGGTGGGATCGTGGGGGGGCGCGCCCTTCTCGATCAATCCTTGTTATCTCGCCCTTCCCCGTGTAACCTGAGGAAGTTGGAGGAACAGGAGAGGAAAACCTGACACTCCTCCCTCGCTCACCGGCAGAACTGGTGTGCTTGGGGGGGTGCAGGCGATCGCCAATGGTGGCGATCGAGCTGCAGGCCTGGTCGTGCCGCTCCCCTGGGCGAGCGATGGACCAAGAACAGCGGCCCCTGTCCCGTGCGTCAGGGGAGCTGCTGCTGGTCCCCCTATCCATCAAGTCCCGGTGGGAGAGGCGGTCAGGGGACCTGCAGAGACCACTGTCGCGATGGGACCGGTGCCCGTTCTCACAGCACGTCGAACCTCTGGAACCAGTCCTTCGATCGAGGGGACCTCTCATCAGCCTCCGCCCGTGGTCGGTCTAGGACCGTCACGGCAACCCTGGTAACCAGCTGGTCGCTACGAGAGCGATCGCTGGTCTAGCGAGAGTCACCTGAGCGGCTCTCGCCAGCCTTCCCGCTCCGTGCCTTGATCCTGGCGCCGAGCGAGCTCTGATGTCTGGGTCTTGGCTGCACGGCCACCCGTGGGTGACCGTACACTCGGTACCTCTCGCGAACGAGAGGCCGAGCCGGAACCTGATGTAGTGGCAGAGCCTCTAGCACCAGGCGAGGAAGTACTAGTGTTGGCCGGTACCCCTCTGGTCCCCTTCTTCTTCTTCCTTGCAGAAGGAGAGACGGGCCCTACTCCCAAAGGAGCAGGAGGACCAGCGAAAGGACCCCCCGTCCCACCGGAGTGGGACAGGCCCTAAGAAGTTCCTGAAGGAGCCTTCTTAGGAGGGGAGGAGGCAGCCTTCTTCTTCCTCGGCTTGGAAGCCTTGGGAGTCGAAGGGGAAGAGGCGGCAGCAGGCGACAAAGAAGACGACGAAGACACCTTCCTTTTCTTCTTCGTCAGCTCCCTCAGGACAGACGTCAAGTCCTCCATCCAGGATAGAGCCGGGGCTGTTGTTGCCGAAGCAACAGGGCCTGGCTGCACCTGTCCAGAAGGACCAGCGTCTGGGGCAGCAACACCGCGGGCTGGAACGACGTCGGAAGGTGTGGGAACAGCAGGAACAGCAGCAGCAGCAAGCGGCAGGTACGGCAGACAGGGCAGGTACTCCAGGAGACGGGGCAGCAGCCAGCGACATCCTGGGTACCGGCGGCAGGTCCAGGGGCGAGCTCTTCGGGCAACGGAAGACCAGGGCTGGCAGCACGAAGAACCCGGAGGGGGAGGCACACCCCTCCTCGGCACGGCAGCGATCGGGCCGTGCACGGCGGCCGTAGGCGTTACTGACATCACATGAGGGGTGTAAACCAGGTGAGGAGGGGCGGCGTACCCTGAAGCCGAGATCGTGGTGTAGTGGTGGTCACCGCTCCATGGGTGACCGGCACAGGCCCCGCCAGATGCTGGAGCACCCCCTGGACGCTCAGCGTGCCCTGAAGTCCCAGCGACATCCACAACTGGCCAAGGTCGTCCCCCGCAGCAGGAGCCCTGAGGAAGCAATAGTCGGAAGTTAGGGGGGGAGGTCCCCCTCGCGCGGGGGGGCGAGCCCCACCCCGAGCGAACGGAAGACCCCGAATACAAATGCACATTGGTTAGAGCGCCCTCCTCTACGCTCGACGGATCGGGCGAAGAGAAGGACCTCGAAACACCCCCCTAAGGGGAAGGCGCCATACGTGGGAGCTGAGCGGGGGGGGGGCAAGAAAGAAGACGAGTGTCAGTTACCAAGGAAGTCGCGGGAGAGCTTTCCGACGACTCCTTGGCAGGCTTTCGTTTCTTCCTGCCCTCGTACAACAGCCACTGCACCTCCGACCAATTAGAACAAATGTTACACGGCTCGGCCCGAGTGCAAGGGCATGAGGATGTAATCCCAGAAATGAGCGGAATCCTTGATCCATAATGATAATAACAAATGAAAATGAAAAAGCATACTGCACTTAAAATTTTCACTTTCACCCAAAAAAATACAAGGCTCGGGTCGAGAGCATTCACGCCCTCGGCACCGAGCGCAAAAGGCATGATAATAAATGAAAATGATATTGTTAAGATACAATAAAGTTTTGTACATACTTACCTGGCAGATATATACGATTAATGGCCCACCCAGCCTCCCCTCAGGAGACAGGTGGAAGAGAAATTATGACTTAGAAAACGGGAATAGTTCCAGACCCCGCCACCCAGCGGCGGGAATGGTGGATCACCTGACCTACCTGTCGCGTGTGCCGCGAGTTTTGAAATTCTGTCGGGACGACCGAGTCTATAGCTAAGTATATATCTGCCAGGTAAGTATGTACAAAACTTTATTGTATCTTAACAATATCATTTTTGTACAAGTAACTTACCCAGCAGATATATACTTAGCTGATTGGCACCCTTGGTGGCGGGCAAGAGACAGCTAAAAACAAAATAATATTTAAACTACATACATTAAAAAACAGGAAAAAACAACCTATGTTCTTGGATAACATAATCCATAGTTCCTACCTTATTGGGCTGAAGACTTCATGACTACTGTCGATGAGTCTGCTTGCCTCAAGAGTTTCAACGAGGAATGAACCTATGGTTGAATAACTCTTTGGATCGTGTCAATGGGGGCTAGCCCGCTTACGCGACAGAGCCTATACTGGATCGTACCAATGGGGGCTGACCCACTTACATGGTAGAGCCTTGACCTTTTGTCATATCAATGGAGACTCGCCCTCTTACATGACAGAGTTAAGGTTATTAAACAAATCACAAAGAGCACTGAAGCCAATCCCGATCACCTGACCATGTTAGTCTTGTTACAATCTATGAATTGTAAGAGGGTCCCTATTCCCTCTGACAATTAACCAATAAAAACCACCACCAATAAACAGTAATTTAAGCCTTAACTAAATAGGAAGGATTAGCCTCAGCCCATTTCTCCCCAGCACTGAATTCGCCGAAACATACGCTCCCAGAGCAAAGCACTTTTCGTACGAAATTTTAACATCTCTTAGGTAATTCGAGGCGAACACCGAATTACATCTCCAAATGTCGACTCTATAAGAGCCTGAAGCGACCATGTTTTGTGAAATGCCATCGACGTAGCTATGGTTCTCTCATTCAGAGCTCTCACTCTGAGAACCTTGAAATGCTCTTCTTCGCATTTAAGGTGAGCTTCCCTTATTACATCTTTTATGAAGAATGTAAGGGCGTTCTTAGAAATCGCTCTTTTCGGATCTCTTACAGAGCACCAAAGACTTTCTTCTGTACCTTTCAGCAACTTCTTCTTCTCCAGGTAGAACTTGAGTGCCCTGACTGGACACAAAGTCCTTTCTAGTTCTCTCCTGTTAATGAAGATATTCCTTTATCTCAAAGCTTCTTGGCCAAGGCTTTGAGGGATTTTCATTTTTCGCTAGAAAAAAATGGTCGAAAGGAGCAAATCGCTGAATCTTTCTTAAAACCCCACTTTACTTACCTTCCAAAAGCTTGCAACTCGCTCACTCTCTTGGCTGTTGCTAACGCAAAAAGGAATAAAGACTTTCTTTGTTAAGTCCCTAACGAAGCTGCGTGAGACGGTACGAATTTTTTCCGACATTAGGAACTTGAGGACCACATCCAAGTTCCAGCTAGGCTTCTTGATTACATGTTCTTTCGTGGTCTCAAAAGACCTTTAAATGGTCATGAAGATCTTTATTGTTTGTTAGATCTATTCCTCTATGTCGAAAAAAAAACTGAGGCCAGCATACTTCTGTAACCCTTCACTGTTGAAACTGCCAGGTTACAGTCTTTTCCTCAAATATAGGAGAAAATCTGCGATTTCAGTTACAGAGGTACTGGAGGAGGATATTTTCTTTTCCCTACACATCTTCTAAACAACTCCCACTTCGACTGATATACTTAGAAGTGGAGACTCTTCTGGCTCTTGCAATAGCCTTCGCCACTTCTCGTGAAAAGCCCCTTGCTCTGACAAGTCCTTCGACAGTCTGAAGGCGGTCAGACTTAGAGCGGGGAGGTTTTTGTGAAACCTGTCGAAGTGGGGTTGTTCGAGAAGATCGTTCCTTAGTGGAAGCGATCTTGGAAAATCCACTAACCACTCCAGCACCTCTGTGAACCAATCGAGAGCCGGCCAAAAGGGAGCGATGAGGGTCATTCTTGTTCCTTCCGAGCAAGCGAACTTCCTCAACACTTCTCCTACTATCTTGAAAGGAGGGAAGGCGTACGCGTCCAAGCCCGTCCAATCTAGCAGAAAGCTGTCTACTGCTACTGCTTTGAGGATCCGAGATCGGGGAGCAATAGGTTTCTAATCTGTGGTTCTTGTTGGTCACGAACAGGTCTATATTGGGCCTTCCCCACAGATGCCACAGTTGTTGGCAAATCTGAGGATGAGAGTCCATTCCGTGGGTAGGACTTGATCTTTTCTGCTTAACAGATCTGCCCGGACATTTTTCTCTCCCTGTACAAACCTTGTGAGGAGAGAGATCTTCCTTTCCTGTGCCCAAATCAGCAGATCCTTTGCTGATTCGTACAGGGAAAGGAATGCGTCCCCCCTTGCTTCTTTATATAAGCGAGGGCTGGTTGTGTTGTCCGAGTGAATCTGAATCCCCAGACCTGAGACCTGTTCCTCGAAATGAACCAAAGCTAGATGAATGGCTGTTAGCTCTTTCTTGTTGATGTGCCAGGACACTTGTTCTCCTTCCCAAATGCCTGACACTTCTTGCGAACCTAGGTCGCTCCCCACCTGAATCTAGGCCGTCTGCAAACAACGCTAGGCGCGGGTTCTGTAAGCGAAGGAGATTCCTTTGCTTTAGTTTCTGTGGATCTAACCGGACCAACGGATATTCTTCCTTGATCCGTTTCGAGATTGGAAAAGTCTCTCCCAGATTGTTGGACTTCCAATCCCACTTCTCCTTCAGATAAATTGAAGGGGTGGGGTCGTAGGTGAAGTCTTCCTAAGGAAACGAACTGTTCCATCGAGGAGAGGGTCCCCAGCAAGCTCATCCATTCCCTCGCGGAACAATGTTTCTTTCCTTAAGAAGACTGACACCTTTTCTAGGCAGCGTTCTCTCCTTTCCTGCGAAGGATACGCTAGAAAATCCCGAGAATCCATCTGAATCCCCAGATAGACAATACTTTGCT
Source organism: Macrobrachium nipponense (assembly GCF_015104395.2). Lineage (NCBI taxonomy): Eukaryota > Metazoa > Arthropoda > Malacostraca > Decapoda > Palaemonidae > Macrobrachium > Macrobrachium nipponense. The sequence goes on along the minus strand of NC_087215.1, from coordinate 71,213,947 downwards.
GGGGAGTCAGCATGGATTTCTCGTGATTTACTAAAAGTCCTAAGGACTTTGTCAACTTTAGAGTCACTAAAAGGTCCTCCAGACATTTTTTTCTCCGATTGGGCTCTTATTAGCCAATCGTCCAGATATAACGAGATCCTGATCCCTTCCAGATGTAGCCAATAAGCTACATTCTTCATGATGTCCGTAAAGACTTGAGGGGCAGTCGAAAGTCCGAAGCACATCGCTCGGAACTGGAACACTTTCCCTTGGAACATGAACCTC
>NC_087215.1:71164188-71213183 GCF_015104395.2 Macrobrachium nipponense | reverse complement strand
CCGGGTGGCGAACAGGTCTATGACTGGACGCCCCCACAGGTTGAAGAGCCTTTCCGCCACATCTGGGTGTAGGGACCACTCGGTCCCTATTACCTGATCCCGACGGCTGAGCTTGTCCGCTACTACATTCCTCTTGCCTGGAATGTAGCGTGCTGACAGCTCTATCGAATGAGAGCCGTGGCCCACTCGTGCACCTGCACCGTCAACTGGTGTAGCGGGAGAGACACTAGGCCCCCCTGCTTGTTGACGTTAGCCACTACCGTGGTGTGTCGCACATCAACACCACTGAGTGTCCCATCAAGCGGGTCTTGGAACTCTTGGGAGAGCGTAAAACGCCGCCTTGAGTTCCAGGACATTGATGTGAAGGTGCTTGTCGTGATGGTCCCACACACCTGCAGCCAGCAACTACCTCCAGGTGTGCGCCCCATCCCTCGGTCGATGCGTCTGAGAACAGCAGCATCTCCGGGGGGGGAGTGCGTAGGGGCACTCCTCTTAAGAGGTTCCTGTCGTCGAGCCACCAGGCTAGGTCCTGCCTCACCTTCTCCGTGATGGACACGGGGAAGTAAGGTGGATCCTTTACCTGTGACCAACTCTCCCTTAGTCTCCACTGGAGAGACCGCAGGTGAAGACGTCCGTGAGGAACTAACTTCTCGAGTGACGACAGGTGGCCGATCATGACTTGCCATTGCTGAGCTGCCTGTTCCTGCCGAGACAGGAACCGGCCGGCTGCCTCCCTGAATTTGCTGATCCTCAAGTCTGCGGGGCGGACTTGAGCTGCTACCGTATCGATCAGCATACCCAGGTACTTCATCTTCTGCTTGGGTTTCGAGACGGACTTCTCGTAGTTTATCACGATCCCCAGATCGCGACAAAACTTTAGAAGTCGATCCCTGTCCTGCAGCAACTGCGAGCGGGAGCTCGCCAGGACCAGCCAATCGTCGAGATACCTCAGAAGACGTATCCGTGCGAATGGGCCCAAGCAGACACCAGCGTGAACACACTCGTGAACACCTGTGGGGCGGTTGAGAGACCGAAGCAGAGTGCCCTGAATTGGTACACCGTCCCGTCGAAGATGAAGCGGAGGTACTTTCTGGAGGACTGATGGATGGGTATTTGGAAATACGCATCCTTCAGGTCCACTGAAAGCATGAAGTCGTTCTCCCTGATGGAGTCCAGCACGGAACGTGCCGTCTCCATCTTGAACCGAGTCTGGCGAACAAATCGGTTCAGGGGAGAGAGATCTATCACCGGGCGCCAGCCCCCCGATGCCTTTTCCACTAAGAAAAGGCGGCTGTACAAAAGCCCGGTGACCGATCCACTACGACTTCTACAGCTCGTTTGGTCAGCATGGTCTTGATCTCCTGCCGAAGAGCGTCGTCCTTTGAGGATCCCAGAACATATGTCTGCAGATGGACCGGGTTGGAGGTGAGGGGTGCCGAGATTCGAAGGGTAGTAGATATCCCTCCCGAAGGACGTCTACTATCCAGGTCTCGGCACCGTAGCGCTGCCAAGTTGCCCAATGGCTCGCCAGGCACCCCCCCACTTCCGGCAGCTGGTAGAGGGGGAACGCCGTCCCTAGCGTTTCCCACCTCGCTTCGACTTCTTCCCAGCACCTCCTCGGGAAAGGAGGGCTGGGAGGAGGGCTGGTTACGGCCTCCTTTACTAGAAGTTGAAGCAGGAAGAGTCTTTCCTCGGGGCTTCGATGGAGCAGCCGTCTTAGCAGCCGAGGAAGCGCTAGCTAAACTCTTAGGCTTAGCCCGCAGATGTACGAGGTTGCCCAGAAACCTTCGTAAATAACTGCCTGGTGAACCAGACGGTCACTGTCATCAGTGCGCCGTCTTTCCACCGCAGCGTCCACCATCTCTCCGGGAAAGAGAGCGGAGGAACTCTTCATTGGTCCGTTACGTAGTCCATTTACCGCTTCACGCCCACCCGGCCCCCTTGGCTACTCGTGTAAGGACAGCGTCCCTACGACGGAGAACCAAGTTGGCCCACAGGTTTGCCGTCTGATGGGCGAGGTAGGAAATGGCCCTACCTCCAGACTGGCACAGTCTCCTGAAGTCGGGGTCGTCTTCGAGGGCAGCGCCCCCGGCGTCGGCCGCGACCTTGGATACTGTGAGGGACCACAGATCCAACCAAGAGACTGCCTGGAAAGCTGCCATAGCGGTAGCTTCCAGGCCCAGTGCCTCCTGCTGCGAGAAACCATAGGTTCTCTGACAGGAGCTGCTGCAGGGACACACCGGAGTTAGCCTAGCTAGCTCCGGGTTAACCTGTTTGGGCGGTATTTGGATCTACTGATGGCACGTAGAACTTCCGCTGTCGCTGCAGAGGAGGAGGAAGTAGCTTGGAAGACCGTCCTGACTTAAGTGAGTCCTCTCGTCCTGAGACGAAATACTCCACCTGGTCAAGGACTGAGTCTGCAAGCTCCGATCGCGGCAGTCCCACCGTCAATTTGGGTTCCCTCTTCGGGCCCCAAAATGACTCGAGCCGGGACGTGGGCTCAGATGGTGGTAGCGGCGATCCTTCCCCCAGGTCGTTGTGCTGACGAATCAGCGCAATAAACCTGGGCAAAGTTCCTCTTGGATCTCAGGAGTTTACAGCGTCCTGAGGAGTAGGACCGTCCAGTCCCTCCAACAGGAGCAGCTCTCGAGACCCTCCTCCTTCCAGAAGGAGGAACAGCAACAACAGACCCTGACGGTCGCCTCCAGACCACTTGCGCGTACGACCTGGCTGGTCCTACAACCATGCCTGGTTCGTGCGGCGTCGTGGCGGGATCGTGAGCGGCGCACCTCTCACGATCACTCCTGGGTACCTCGCTCTTCCCTGGTGTAGCCCGAGGAAGTTGAAGGTATAGGAGAGACAGACCTGACGCTCCCCCCCCCGTTCGCTGGCAGGACCAGCGTACGTGGGGGGCTGCAGCCGATCACCAACCCGCGGTGGGGATCGTGCTGCAGGCCTGGTCGTGCCGCTCACCTGTGGCGAGCGGCTCGACTGAGCACGTCGACCCGATCTCGTGCGTCAGACGAGCTGCTGCTGGCCACCGTCTCCGTCCGGTCCCTGTGGGAGCGGCGGTCAGGTGATCTGCAGAGCTCGCTTTCGCGTGAGGACCGGTGAGCGTCCTCACGGCACGTCAAACCGCTGGTACCAGCCGAAGCTGGTGCCGTTGGTCGAGGGGACCTCTTCTCCAGCCTCAACCCGTGGCCGGTCAGAGACCGTCACGTCAACCGAGGTACCGGCTGGTCGCTACGAGAGCGGCCGCTGGCCTGGCGAGCGTCACTTGCGCGACTCTCGACAGTCTTCTGCTCCGTGCCTCTGTCGTGACGGTGAGCAAGCTCAGGCGTCTTGACATTGGCTGCACGGTCGCCCGAAGGAGACCGTACACTCGGACCATTCTCGCGAACGAGAAGTCGAGCCGGTACCTGACTTAGCAGCAGTGCTACTAAGACCAGGCGCGGATGTACCAGCAGTAGCCAGCACATCCTTGGTCCCCGTCTTCTTCTTCTTCTCAGAAGAGGAGACGGGCCCCGTTCCCGAGGGAACAGGAGGACCAGCAGAAGCACCCCCCGTCACGCCAGAGCGAGACGGGCCCTTCGAAGGTCCCGTAGGAGCCTTCTTAGGGGGGGAGGAGGCAGCCTTCTTCTTTTCTTCGGCTTGGAAGCCTTAGAATCGAAGGGGAAGAGCGGCAACAGACGACGAAGAAGACGATGAAGACGACGACGACACTCCTCCTCTTCTTCCTCTTCTTCGTCAGCTCTCTCAGGACGGACGTCAGGTCTTCCATCCACGGAAAAGTCGGGCCAATTGCCGAAGCAACACGCCCCGACTGATCCTGTCCGGAAAGACCTGAGACGGTGCAGCACCTCCATGACGAGACGCGACGTGGGCAGGGGCAGGCACGGCAGGAGCGGCAGGAACATCAGCAGGCAGGACCAGCACCAATCAGGACCAGCACCAGCAGGACCAGCACCAGCAGGACCAGCAGCAGCAGGACCAGCACCCAATAGGACCAGACCAGCAGGACCAGCACCAGCAGCAACATCAACATTAGTAGTCCCGCACCGCGCGCTTCGTAGGAGCGGTGGCGCGAGGGGGCTGGGCCAGCAACACTCGCTGCAGGTACGGCAGCATAATCCGGCGTCACAGACCTCTCCATCTCAGCCAAACTCATCATTGGGACGGGCGGTAGATCCAGGGGCGAACTTTTGGGGCAGCGAAAGTCGGGCGTCGGCAGCACATAAAACCCAGGTGGCGGCGGCACGCCCCTCTTAGGCACGGCAGCGATCGGCATTTGAATTGACGCCGTTGGAGTCACTGACGCAATGTGTTGCGTATACACCACATGGAGGAGGGGCGGCGTACGCTGGTGTTGACACCGTATTGGTCGTAGTTGTAACCACACCATGAGTTACCACGCCGACCCCGCTAGCCGTTGAATCAAGCCCTGGATACTGGGGGCGCCCTGCAGTCCCAACGACGCCCACCACCTGTCCAAGGTCGTCACTCACAGAAGGCACACCTGAGGGAGGAACAGTCGGGTCAGTTAGAGGGGCACCCTCACGCCTGGGGGAGGACGAACCCCACCCAGAGCGGGACGGAAGACCCCGAATACAATTGCACATCCGGGTATCGGGCACCCTCCTCCACACTCGACGGATCGAGTGAGGAGAAGGACTCCGAAACCCCCCCCGCAGGGGAAGGCGCAAATCGTGGGGGCTGAGCTGGAGGCAAGGGAAGGATGACGAGGTATCCGTAACCAAAGGAGTCGCTGGAGAGCTTTCCGACGACTCCTTGGTCAACCTACGCCTCTTCCTACCCTCGTACAGCACCCACTGCGCCTCGACCAATTTACACATACATCACATGGTTCGGTTGGGAGCATTCTCGCCCCGACACCGAAAACATAACTCATGAGGATCAATATCTGGGTAAGAGCGGAATCCGCCGCATTTACGCCCACCCCTCCAACCCGGGACACACTCTACGGGCAGTTGGTGGGCGCGGCGAAAGCTCTTCTTGATCCATGATTAATTAATCTTCACTCAATGAAAAATGAAAACAAAGTACTTACAATTTCATTCAAGACCACACACAAACCAGTCAGAAGAAATTGTAACATCCAAAGCACACGACGAAAATAGCGGGCAGAGCGATGACGAACACGTCCTGTCACACCAGGCCGAAAGCAAAAGTGATTCTTCACCGCCCGCCTCGGCGCGCGGCGCGCGCACGATCGGACAAGCAGTTAACTACCGTTCTCCCCTTGTTCGAAGCTTACGACCGTCCCAGCTGCCGCTAGTTACCTTCCTATTGTTAAAGGACCGAGGGTTTGTATTACGTATCGGAACAACTGGATATTCCCGTCCGATCTTCTCTATTCCAGGTTGGTCGCCTACTGTGAGATAATTTCTTTCAGCAGCAGTCTTCTTCCCAATGCTAGAAATTCCAGGAATTCAAGCATAGGCGAGGTTCCCGATTATCGTGTAACATATCGGGGATTCTCGTCTCGCTCACTTTGGACCGTGGTCTCGCGTAAGTGTTTGGAGATCGTAAAAAACTCGAACACTCTTAATGCGCTAGAAATTCCGTATAATTCTAAGCAGTCTGCTGCGAAACCCCCACCGACTCGTTAAACGATATCGGCTGGTGGTCCTCTCGATTCCCGTAGAAATCGAGAATGGGGCAGGATTCCTCCTCAACGACCAGGGCTTACGTCAGGTAGGACCCGAAGGTCCCCCCGGTAGCGCAGTCCCCAACGTGGGATCCTACAGAGAAATCTCTGTAGGATCCCTCCCCTTTCCCTCGTAGCCGTAAGGAGAGAGGGAATGGGGGAGGAATTGGATACTCGCTCGCCTTCCCAGTGGAACTAGCAGTTGGAGAAGAGTAGGATCAGCCATCGCCTTGCGGCGATGGCCTCTCAGAGTCTGGGAAAACGTATCGTCAGGAGAAAACGTTTTCCCGCGGAGGGTTACGAACTCTCACTGTAGGTAAGGGTCTGCCGCCACTGTGAACGTCGTCTGGGTGGGGCTGATCGACACCTGACAGGAGAGAGCCGATACCGTCCTCCGACTCATTCCAGTCCTCGTCGAGGTCGAAACCTCTTCAGGAGGACCGAAGGAGTATTTAAATACGGTGTCCGAAGACACGTAGAAACGCCGCTGTCGCAGTAGAGGAGGTGGAAGTAGCTTGATCGACCGGCCAGAACTGAGAGAGCCTTCTTGTCCGGAGACGAGAGAGACTGGTTCGAGACAGAATCGGCAAGCTCCGATCGCGGCAGACCCACCGTCGGTTTGGGTTCCCTCTCAGGCCCCAAAACGACTCGAGCAGAGACGTGGGCTCTGCTGGTGGGAGCGGCAATCCTTCCGCAAGGTCATTATGCTGACGAATCAGCTTAATGACTTCTGCAAATTCCTCTGTATCTCGGGAGTAACCGCGTCTTGCGGAGTAGGACCGTCCAGTCCTTCCAACAAGAACAGATCCCGAGATACTCCTCCTTCAGAAGGAGGAACAGCGGCAGACCCCTGACGGTCGCCTCCAGCTACTTGCGCGTATGTCCTGGTCGGTCCTAGAACCGTGCCTGGTCCATACGGCGTCATAGCGGGATCGCGAGCGGCGCACCTCTCGCGATCACGTCATAGGTACCCAACCTCGCTCCTCCCGGTGTAGCCCGAGGAGGTTGAAGGTACAGGAGAGGCAGACCTGACGCTCCCCCCTAGCTCGCTGGCAGGACCAGCGTGCTTAGAGGGCTGCTGCTGATCGTCAACCCGCGGTGGCGATCGAGCAGCAGGCCTAGCCTTGCCGCTCGCCTGGGGCGAGAGGCTCGGCTGAGAACGTCGACGCTGATCTCTAGCGTCAGGCGAGCTGTTGCTGGTTACCGTCTCCGCTCGGTCCCGATGGGAGCGGCGTCAGGTGACCTGCTAGGCTCGCTGTCGTGGTGAGACCGGCGAGCGTCCTCTCGGCGCGTCGAGCCGCTGGTAACAGCCGTGGCTGGTACCGACGGCCGCGGGGACCCCCTTCCTCCGCATCAACCAGTGGCTGGTCAGCGACCGTCATGTCAACCCGAGCAGCCAGGGTCGCTGCGAGAGCGTCCACTGGCCTGGCGAGAGTCGTCTGCACGACACTCGCCAGTCTTCTGCTCCGCGCTTCGGTCTTGGCGGCGAGCGAGCTCGGTGTCAAGACTTGGCTGGACGGTCTCCCGCGGGAGACCGTCCACTCGGTACTTCTCACTAACGAGAAGCCGAGGCGGATCCTGGTTTAGCGGCAGAACCGCTAAAACCAGGCGAGGAAGTGCCAGCCGAAGCTGGTACTCCTCTGGTCCCCGTCTTCTTCTTCTTGGTAGAAGAAAAGACGGGCCCTGTTCCCGAGGGAGCAGGAGGACCAGCAGAAGAGCTCCCCGAATCGCCGGAGCGAGACGGGCCCTTAGAAGGTCCCAAAGGAGCCTTCTTAGGGGGGAAAACCCGGGTTACCAGCTGGTTGCTGCAAGAGCGGCCGCTGGCCTGGCAAGAGTCACCTGAGCGTCTCTCACCAGCCTTCTGCTCCGTGCCGCGTCTTGGCGCCGAGCGAACTCTGACGCCGAAACTTGGCTGCACGGTCTCCCGAGGGAGAACGTACACTCGGGATCTCTCGCGAACGAGAGACCGAGCCGGAACCTGGCGTAGCGGCATCGCCGCTAGCACCAGGCGAGGAAGTACCAGAGCTAACCGATACTCCTCTGGTCCCCGTCTATCTCTTCCTTACGGAATGGGAGACGGGCCCCGCTCCCGAAGGAGCAGGAGGACCAGCAGAAGGACCCCCCCGTCCCACCGGGGTGGGACGGGCCCTTAGAAGTTCCCGAAGGAGACTTCTTAGGGGGAAGGCAGCCTTCTTCTTCTTCGGCTTATGGGCCTTAGAAGTCGAAGGGGAAGAGGCAGCAGCAGACGATGAAGACGAAGATGACAGCTTCCTCTTCTCCTCTTCCTCGTCAGCTCACGCAGGACAGTCGTCAGGTCCTCCATCCAGGCCGGAGCCGGGGCTATTGCCGAAGCAACACGGCCCGACTGCACCTGTCCGGAAGGACCTGGGACTGGGGGAAGGGGACACACCGTGGGCAGGACCAGCACGGACAGGCTCAGGAACTAGGAGCGACAGGAACAGCAACCAGCTCAGGAGCGGCAGGAACAGCGGCAGCGGTAGACCCAGAAGGGACAGCCAAGCCAACAGGAATCACATCAGCGGCAGGTACGGCAGGCCCAGCGATCGCCTCGTAGAATCATCGGCAGCCAGCGGAACCTGGGTACTGGCGGCCGGTCCAGGGGCGAGCTGCTGGAACGCCAGAAGTCTGGGGCAGGCAACACGAAGAAAACAGGCGGCGGCGGCAACACCCCCTCGGTACGGCGGCGGCCCTAGTAGCGGCAGACGGCGTCACCGACACAGCATGGGGAGTGTAGACCAGGGAGGGGGGGAGCAGCATAAGCGGCCGTGGTAGTAGTGGAGACCGCCCCAGACCTCGCTAGACTCTGCAGCAGCCCGTGGATGCTAGGCACGCCCTGCCGCAGCGGTGGTCCATACCTGTCCAAGGTCGTCTCCCACGGATGTAGCACCTGCGGTAACATAGATAGATTAGTAAGAGGGGTTCCCTCACGCACGGGGGAAGACATGCCCCACCCCGAACGCAAGGAAGACCCCAAATACAAAATACAACGAAGAAGCTGAGCGGGGGGCAGGAAGGAAGACGAAGAATCGGATACCAAGGGAGTCGCGGGAGAGCTTTCCGACGACTTCCTGGCAGACCTTCACTTCCCCTACCCCCGCACAGCAGTGAAAAGTAATATGAAAATGAAACAGAATACTGCCCTTGCGATTCACTTCATAGAACTTAAAGGGGAAAAGATCAATTCCCGGTAAGAACGGAAACTTGATCCAAATAATATGATGCTATCATAAAATATATATGAAAATGAAACAGAATACTGCACTTGCGATTTCACTTTCACATATAATAATCGTAAGGATCAATTCCCGGGTAAGAACGAAAATTGATCCAAATTAAATTCATGCAAATAAATAAATGAAAATGAAAAGAATATTGCAATTGCGAATCCACTTTCATTGCATTCTATTATACAAAATAAAAGGCTCTTGCCGAGCGCAATCACACTCTCGGTAACGAACGCACAGGGCAAAAATATAATGAAAAGAGTACTTACATTTTTCAATTACACACTTTCGCCCAAAATACATGACTCGGCGCGAGCGCGTCCCGCCCTCGGCACCGAGACATAATTCAAGGGTTCAATTCATGAAAAGAGAGGAAATCGCCGCATCTACGGCAATAGCTCCATGTTGGTTCATAATTAAGTAATGAAAATGAAAACAGTCTACTTACAGTTTCATTTTCAAGTCAAACCATTAGTAGAAAACACAATATAAACAAAGCATACGACGATGAAGCGGGCAGAGAGCGATGACGAACACGTCCTTCACACCCGCGGCCGAAAGCAAAAGTGATTTGTTTACCTCCCAGTCGCGCGGCGCGCGACTGTCGGACAAGCAGTTAACTAGGCTACCGTTCTCCCCTTGTTCGAAGCTTACGACCGTTCCAGCTGCCGCTAGCTACTTCCTATTGTTAAAGGACCGATGGTTTGTATTACGTATCGGAACAACTACGGTTTAGGTAATTAGTACAGTCGACCGAATAAATATTACTTTAAATTCTTGTTCAGCAGGTAAAATAACATAGGAAAACGTCAACTGCCATAGTCTACTGTACCACGGAATGCGGGCTTAGAATTACCAAAAATAATAATTTATGACATACTACTATACGATCGTATTCTAGGCCTTAGTAGGTAGCCTATACTATAGTAGGTACCTGCTCCGGGGGGATCGAGTTGCCCTTCGGTCTGCCACGTCGCCCACCGGAATAGAAAAAACCCGGTGTCAAACAGGTCCTCTTGGCCACGTCTCCCGAATGACCTGCTTCTTCCTCCTCAGTCACCTCTGACCCGACGGGGGGGGCCTCGTCCCCGCCTTCACTGTCCGTCTTTCCGTGTGGGTCATCTCCTCCTATGGCTGCCGAAGACGACCTAGCCATGTCCTTCGCTTCAGTTCGATTAAACTTAGGCCCAGACACCGCGGGAGGATTTGTCGACTCGCAGTCTTTCTTTGCGGCCATGACACGTTTACGATGGCGGCCCATTTTTCCGATAAAAGGAGATAAAGCACCACCAGGAGAGCGATATCTTATAACCTACAGAGAGAAGGACACTTTCCATAATCACCCGCCTTGTCAGTTTTCAGAATTCCTCGTCTCTTTGCTAATCAACATATCGTACCCTATGTTTAAGAATTATCGTTTATCCATCAAAACTTTGGATTATTAAGTTGATATTTCCTGTTATTAATTTCGTATGCGCTCTTACTGCTAATAATAATTTTTAAAATACTACTATAAATTAGTATAGAAAGTGCTCTTAGTGCGTTCTAAGCTGATTAGCGAAAATGACTATCCACAGCTATGTTTTGCATTGCCATTAAAACTAACGTATTTCAGTTATCTTGTCAATATTTAGTAGCTTTTGCATTATCAGAAAGTTACGGGTGATACATGATTTACCTTACAAAGGCATACGACACCCATAGTTGGTACTGTTCATCGTACTACGATGATGTTACTGGAGAATGTACTATCACCTATATGATAATTATCATATATCTGACAACACTACATCAACATGTGAGTTCATGCAGGAATAGTAGTAGTAATAGAGGGATTTGTTGTTGTAACATTTTTCATGTGCGCTTTAATTGATTTGCCTTTGGTTGTTTTATTTAAATATATTATTTTCACTAGGATACATATTATTAAGACAAATCTTTCCAGTTTGCAAACAAATTTGGGTAATCCTATACAGTTTAGGGGTTTAAATTCACTGCTCCCTTGTGTGTGTGTGTGTGTGTGTGTGTGTGTGTTTGGGTTATCTTTCCTACTATTTTCGATATATTCTGCCGAAGAAAAGTAAGCAGTTTATTTGCTTACGGAAGAAGAGATTGTAAAGAAGAAGGGGGGTTAATTAATGCTCTGCACCTCACGCGAATATAGTATAGTGTGCTCACAGCTGGTACGTGCTCTTGCTCTTCAACAGCCACTTTTTGATAGATCTAAAAAGACATAAGCAGTTTATCTGCTTACAGAAGCAGAGATTTACCATTTTCGCATAATTCTATGGGTCCGTTCTCCTAATCCATGTTTTTGTTTATTTACGTTCCCACTTTATCCCTTTTGATTATTTATTTATTTATTTATTTGGTAATTTAGGCAATAACTCCACACGGACTGCAAAGAACTTTCCCACGAATACGACAGCCACTAGGGATTGAGGCATCAAATGTATTTCGCCGGGTTTAATACTTGCTCCTGGGGGTTTTGCAGACAACGCCCCAAAAATAATGGTAAATTCTTAATATTCAACCCAAATACTACTAGAAATTGTAATTTCCAAAAGAAATACCCGAAGCTGAGTTATACCTAGATCTGCCATTTATTTATTTTACAATCACTGCTTCTGTAAGCAAATAATCTGCTGATTTTTCAATTGTTTTTCCTGATTCAATTAATACTCGATAAATCTGTTCGCCAATATTGACTATACGTAATACAGCGAATGTGGATCCCTAAACTGTAGGGTTACCCAAATTTGTTTATTTGCTTATTTCATAATGTGCTACTCACCGAGTATCTAAGTTCTTGGCCACGAGGGCTCGTCAGAGAAACCACGGGAGTTACCCTCTCCAAAATTAGTTTTCTTTAATATGTCAATGATTGTAATATAGAAAACTATAAATGTATAACTATAATAAACTTTTCTTGGTCTGTAAAGGGCTAAATCTGTACCAAAAATATGTGGAAATAAATATATATAGCTAAATTACAAAACAAATTATCTTTAGTTGGAAGAATATGTAAATAAGCAACCCTCATTTGTACTTGGAGATCCCTGTCTAAAGAAATCACTAAATTGTCAACAACAGAGATGTCGCTCACAAATGTTTGAAAACCTCGCGTATATTTTTAAGGTAGCTTTCTTTGGGTTATGGAAAACCTTCAAACGACTATATATTATCTGGTGTTACGCCTACCATGGTCACTGACGCCCTTCAGACAAAGGACCTGATCCTGACGCACAAATGCAATCTCCATGCAACTACTTCTTACTACGTTGAAAAAAAGCAGTATTTTCTCCAAAGGATAAAAAAAAGTCTACAGTTTTTATAATGTATTTATCAGTTGTATTGACAATGTTAAAACTGAATCTTATCTTCCATAGCGTGATGAAATTGGATTGACTGTTGATTATACTTAATTACTTAGCCCTTTGAACTATGTAGTTACCATTTATCTTCAGAGGGCTGCAAAAGAATGATATCCAGTTCCCTTCGTAACTTCGGAATAGCTCTTTCATATTCAGTTCAGCAGATCCAGAAGAGCTCTACAGCATTAACAACGGCCCATGTATTCTCTTGGAATACATGGGAGTTTCAACGTTAGCCAACAAGCTGAAGTAAAACCTATCTATATCTTGCATCAATCAAATTGATGCAATGAAGGAATCTTCCGCCGTTCGTGTTTGGCTAAGTGGAGCAATGTAATGTTTCAGACCTGAGCACAGAGACTTGGAAAAAAGGCCATCACAAATACATGACGAAAGTCCCAAGAGGAAATGAAACTCCCAGGAAGATGTGAAAGTCGCCAGAGACGACGAAAGGCCCAAGAAGATATGAAAGTAAAAGAGTGACGGTCTAGTTTCCCACTTCGGACTTTCGTTTCCTCTTATGACTCTCATTATGTATTCATAAAGACCGCACAACATTCTCGTATCCGGAAATGTTAGGCCACACAAACAAACACAAGCACCTTGCGATTAATAAAAATCTGGCAGGTTAAGAGTTATGCTCAAACAAGAGAACACTTCCCCAAAGCACTGTAGAGTTTATTGCATGTGAAAATCAAATTTCCTGTGTGTCTTATACTGTGTTTTCATATTTCATATCTGGAGTTACTCTCACTGCCATATCAGCTGACAAATATGATATATCACTTTTATTAATGAAAAATTAAATATAAAGTTTTTTCTAATTCATGGATGAACATATACACACACACACACACACACACACACACACACACACACACACACACACACACACACACACACATATATATATATATATATATATATATATATATCTATATATATATATATATATATATATAATTTACAGCAGCAAATATCGGTACAAAAGCCAGATGATAGAGTCAGCCTTGATTAAACAAAGGCAGGTAATGAACATATCAAAGGGCGCCTGGGATTCAGATATCATACATAAAGTCTTCCTTCAACCAACGCCTAAGAAGATTAAAGAGGAATTATCAGTGGGGGTGACCTAAAATGGCTTACCTTTGGTATAAATACGACCTTTTCTGTAACTTTTATCATTCATTACCTACCTGAAGAGAGAAACAACAGTCTGAAATATAGTACTTACTTTCTATATTTTGGCGTTTTTATGAGCTCCTTTCATTAGATGTGATTCTATTGGAACAGAACATTTTTACCAGTCAATATATATATATATATATATATCTATATATAGATATATATATATATACTTAATATATATATATATATATATATATATATAAAGGTATATGCCACGAGGGAAAATAAACAACGGAGTCTCCGCTTTAATACAACTTACTTCTCATTGTAATTTCAATATTAGTCGTAGCCTGTTTCATTTAGACCCTTGTATTTGTAACATGTTTAAGAATGACCTCAAAGATATAATTACAGACTTAAATAAAAATTAGTTGCCTTAGAGATATCTTCATTGTATATGTATGTTTAATATGTATTGTGAATGTTTTTGTTTACCAAAGTTCTGAATAGCTGTCACCTATAATAATCCTTTAATTGGCTTCACCTTATGTTTGAGCAGATTGTCTTAAACTTTTAATTGTACCCATGTTTTTGCTTGTTTGGGAAGGTTACTCATCTTCCAGGTGTGTCGGATTCTAGGTACTAATCTCTTTATAATCCCTATCTGTCAGTTATACGACCTTTCGTGTATTGTCATTTCCTCATGTAAGTCAGTTCATCTGCTAAGTAAAGGACGTTTGGACGTCGAAAGATCTCGCGGATACTCCGTTGTTTATTTTCCCTCGTGGCATATACCTTTATTTATGGATTTACCACGTTCTTAACTTTCTTGATTCAGTTTATAAATATATATATATATATATATATATATATATAGATATATATATATATATAATATATATATATATATATATATATATATATATATCTATATATATATATAAATATTTATATATATATATATATATATATATATATATATATATCAGCTAGTTTTCACTCACAATTTTATTGAGAGTACCCAGATCCTGTTTAACCAAATAGTGAATTGTGTATCTGGTAGTGAGCTGAGTGTGGTGAGTCAAGGCTGAGTCAGGAGCAGAGCAATTGAGTTAGCGACCTCATTCTAAAATATAAGTCAGAAATCAAAAAGGTCCACCTTCTGGAGCCACAGCCTTTAAAAGGAGACGTCTGCATAGCTAATTTCACACGTGATAACTACTTATGGGGCTGCCTCCACTATTTTCTTCGTAAAGCCTAGGAGATGAGAGACATTTTTCTATCTTGAGAATGGCTCATTAATCACAGATCACTTCTGCTGCGTCTGAATGGCATTTTTCGATCTGTATAGGCAGGATAATGCCACAGACCGTGATAGAAACTTTAGTCACATCTTCATGTTCGGATATGGCCGTTAACAACACGCTAAGACCTTCTTCAATTTTCCCAATATACTTACCACTGGAGCAGGTGCTCGAAGTTTCTCCTGTTTTGATGGTGAAATGGAGACCCTCTCCTTCAGACTCAACAGCTTCTACCAAACCTGCACCAGATGGTAACTCGGGTACATCTTGCTCTTCGGTCTGCAAGGCATTCAAACCCGGCCAGTCTTTCCAGTTGGTGACCTTAAAAAGTACCCGTTCTTCATCCGAGTCACCTTTGTTTAGCACTTCTATGACGCTCGCATCAAGAAACTGACATTCCTTGTCACCAGTGCGAAACAGAGGAAAGGTACTCGCTGTCTTGTTGCTCGGAGACAGACGAATGAAGAGTCGGCCTAGTGATTTTCCCTCAGCTCCAATCTCGAGGAATGACAACGGCTCCGGGGTTTCCGCAGCCTCCATAATGTCCTCATGCTAGAAGTGAAAGGGGAACACATGATTCAGTTGAGCATTTCACAACTGTTTAAGGAAACTGGTAAACACTTCAAGTCTTACACCTCGATTAAAGACGCGCTTATTATTATTAAGACCCTCTTGGACTACCATAAGATTACTCCTTGACCTTCTGCATTGGCATCATCAACTGCACTGCAATTTTCACCCTGCCTGTCTCTTCTTTTCGGAATCTGCTCATGTTCAAGCCGTATATTTTCTCTCAAACTCAATACCTTCTCCATTTCATCGACATCTCTGTGTTCAACAGTCTTCACTTGGTGCATATGCCTCACTGTCGATGTAGTGGGGTTTTAGAAATAATGCTTTCATCGCGTTATTTACCTTTCTCTGAAATATGCCTTTCCCGTACCAAATTTCTCATACATTTACACATGCAATAATACAAATGTACACGCAAACATATCCGTCTATACCTGTGTGTGTGTGTGTGTGTGTGTGTCTATGTATGAATAAATCGTCTGTGCACTTATACAGGAAAGACGCTATTTATTCTCGAACCTGCAGTTCATGTAAATTTTACTTAGATATCAAACAGAAGCCATTAAAAATACAATGCTGCAATCACAGCGTTGGACTGAGTGGATGCAACACAAGTAAATACTAGCAGTATACGTCACCATCTTACCCCAGACGAGTCAGCATGTTGGGAAGATGTTAGGTTGCGCCAACATTACAGTAGAACATACCATACACTTATCACTCACTGTCACAAACTGTCACAAACATTTTGAACACCAGTCAGTGACTCGACCGCCTATGACCAATAGCCAAGCACGAATGCTATCCAACTCTTTAACTGTGCCAAAGTACTACTACCATTACATAGCAAATACGTAAAAGAGTATCAAGTGAAAGAAAAATTACGTTTTTGCTGAAAACTCACACTGACAACGCAGGAGTTTGGCGGCAAAGGTCCCTCTGTCACGTATTGTAAACAGATCCTGTCATCGTCGGTCAGAGAAACCAATGCGCGTCGCTCCATGCTTTTGTCTACGGTGAATACCTTTTCCTGGAGCACCCTACGTCTTACCGGCCGTTCCATGGTTCTAAGGTCGTCAACCTGAAGGAAGAAGAAGAAGAAGGTGATGTGTCGAAAGAGAGCCACAGGGTGACAGAGCTACACTTCTCCAGTTACAATAACACCGAAGGTTAGGGGAAGGTAATTCCTACGAATAAATAGACTGTTTTGCATTAAGCTGGCCTTATGCCAGCATGGACTCTTGCCTTTAAAAGGGGCATATAACTCATGAAGCTTTGATAAGGAGAAAATTGTCAGCGCTGTCAAATTTGATTAAGCAGATTTCGTAAGCTATGTATGATCCTTTTAATTCACTCATAGTTCTTTTTAGATTTTGAAATGCGTCAGTCATGGGTAAATAATACAATTCTTGTGTTTTAACAAACTACTTATATTTTTCTATCTATTTATTAATTGGATAATATATTTTTTAGTAAGTGGTCTCTTCTTTCTGTTTTTCGTATTACCTTCTGTTACTTCTTTCTAATTAGCACTATATTCTTTGGAAGCTTGAATAGCAAGTCAGCGGACCTGTGGTGGACTTGTTCCATACGAATAAAGCTCATATTCTGAATAACAATAATAAAAGTTACCTGTTACTATGTTGTTATTGGTATATTTTTTCTAGTAAGACTGCAATCGTGCCAAAATTAGTCAAACTGAATCTAACATGCAGTTCATCGTCGTTATACACAGTTCTGAACATAATTCAATGTGCGACAAAGAATGGAAAAGATAAAATTGAGACAGTTTTCAATCGCATAAAACTAAAAGATGCTTATCAAGGTGTCACGAGTTATCATTTCAATTTAATTTTGTATTACTTTGTAGACAGTTTTCGTAGGAAATCGTCTGCAATAAAATTCTAGACGTGTCGAACCCATCGATTTTCGCGTCAGCGAGTAAAGAGGTACTATAAGAAAAGGTGAATGGCTTACTGTGAGGTGCTGTGGCCCATGTTGCATCGTTACGAACACCTTTCCAGGGCACAAGTCGATGTCAGGCTCCTTCTCGAGGAATCCTATGACTACCAGGAAGGCGTTGATCTTCCCCTCCGTCTTATGAAAGGTCTGTTGGAAGAAGAAAATAACTCAAGTGGACAGTAAGATTTACATGGAGAAGGTACGCTTGAAACGCCAATTATTAGCATTATTATATTCACACCTGCACATGCAGCTGTAGATAAACACCCGCAAACACATACATGGAATGGAAAAAAATTTATTATGCAATAAATGCACGAGTTTGCTTGTGGCATTCACAAGGTAAAGTGATTTCAATATCTTACTTTTGGGTTAATATTTCAAAGTATGAAAATGTTGTGCGTATAACTGACAAATTTTCACTTCTACACACACACACACATAAGTAGGCCTACCTCGCTAATGGTGCGACTCACTCCCTTATCCCTCGACAGAAAGTCGTTCACGTCCTCTTCCAGATCTTGCAGCTCCTTGTCAGTATCCTCAAACAAGTCGAGGAACGGAGCCGCCTCCGTGAAGTTCTTCGCTGCTTCAAGGCCGTCGTCGGCATCTTTCATGTCCTTTTCCTTCTGCAGGATGACGTCCAGCTGCCCTTGCAGCTTATCGTTTTCCAGAGCCAGGTATTCTACCTTGCTGGTGTTTTTCTCCTGTATGGCCCTGAGCTTAGGTATGGCCTCATTGGTGATCTTCTCATTCTGGGCCATCATGCCTTCCATCAGCCTGGAATTGAATTTCATGTTATCTTCTATCTTGGCCTTGGCATTTTCGCTCTTGGGAAGGCTCTCCCTTTTCACGTCCTTTCTAAAGTCTTCTCTCCACCTGGTGAAGGACACAGTGTTCTTCCCGCGGTTCGGCAGAGAGACCATGGCCTCCAGCATCGACACGTACTGCAGGATTTCCATGAGGTTCCTGTTCTTGGGAAAGTCGTTTGCAGCCTTGTCATGGAAATCGGCCCGGCAGAATGGGCAGGCCTTGCTCGTCCACATCACCTCCGATATGCAGAAGGAGCACAGGCAGTGGGAACAAGGGAGTAGCCTGGGACAGTGCCGTTTGGTGTCGAAGGGTTCATTGCAGATGGAACATTCCTTGCAGGCTCTTTTGTTCTGGAAAGAAACAGTGATTGTCAAGAATTTACACTGTATTTCCTTTTAATCTTATTGTTGATTGTAAACCTGAGTGGTTTTTATGTGTAGTTTGCTTGAAAATATCTTGGTGTAAAGAAAAAACATCATGCACTTTGTTGATTCATATGTGTAGATATAATATATATATATTATATATATATCATATTATATATATATCTAAGATAAAGCATCAGGTCCAAAGAAGAACCGCATGAAATTTTAAATGGCCGGGTGAGATCTGATCTATCATCCGGAATATCAGATCGAGACAACGTTACCCACTTGACCACAAAGAATGGTATATAAGTCTATTCCCGCTTATATGTACATACATCTTTCCAATTTAGATACATTTGTTAGAGCTTGACTAGACCCATATTCTTCATCACAGCCAAGTGTTTATAATCGAGTTTTGCTTTTGAAGCTGCAGTATATATTTAGAATATACTGGTGTCTTTCTGCCAAATAAATTTGCATTTCTGATAACCATAATGCCCACTTAACTTCTAGATTTCTTTACATTTTAGATGTGCTTGTAGCTCTATAGCTTCAGGTACAAAGACAAGTTCTGTCAGAGACTGAATTAACACGGAGGATGGATCTGACGGCTAGATTCAGTTAGGCTGACGGGCAGGTTTCGTCGGCTTCTGTAGGTAAGCCAGCTATAGCCTATCGATAAGACCCAATCTTCTTGCCCATGTACTATATTTGTATTTTGAACACTTATAGTATTCAAAATAAGATACTTTATCTCTACATTCAAGGACGGAGTGTAGAATTTCTCTCTAGAAATGGCTAAATGTCAATTGATGTAGGTAATAAACAAACATAGGCCTATATAGTTTAAGCATCTTGCATGCCACCTGCATAGTTGCTGATTAACCTTGGTGCAAAATGATGGAGTTTGTGGGCATCATTTTGCAGCAAGATAAAACGGCAACTATGCAAGTGGCAGGCAAGATGCTAAACTACATAGGCATATGTTTATTTATTACCTACAGCACTTCATATGTTTAGCAATTTTTAGTGGAGAAAATCCATTTATGGGGATAACTTGACCCGGTGAGACTAAGGTTGCACATCAGCGTAAATTAAATTTTCCCTTTTTTAAACATAGCAGCGGCAGGAACACCTTGCTGTTGAGAATTTTTCTGTCACTTGGGTTGCTGAAAATATTGCCTCTAAACGTAGCACTTACATTGGGAAAATTAGATGTTTTTTTATGAGTCTCTCAAAGTGTTGATATGAGAGTCGTATTTATTAATATAGCACACACACACACAATATTATATACCTCACTGCGACTGCATGGAAACTGAACTCCAGTATTGTTTAACATTTCGTACGGATCAATTTTCGCACTTGGCAACAATCACAGAAGCGAGAGTAATGATAAAAAAAAAAAAACGCACCTTAATCCTTTCGTCCATCCTGACAGCCTTCAGGATGGGCTTCCTGAAGGTAAACATGCTGAAGGAGGAGACTCCAGGGGTGAGACCAGTCGGCGCGAAGACTAGAAATCCTCGTACTAAAACTCTCCACGAAGGGAGAAGACTCTTGCTTTCTCTGAACTTGACACGAGGGGCGCGTGCAAGACTACTGGCATTCCTCCCTCCTCTCGCCCACAGTAGCTACAGCAAGTCGAAGCGAATCGATGGCAATAAGCTGCTACCTATCGATACTAAAGTTTGTATTCATGTCGATACACTCCACATTCTATTTATTCTCACATTCGACAACATTCTTCCATGCGTTAATTTTCTGACGAAAACTAAACATCAATATTTACCGTTAATATAAACCAGAAAACGATGGAAATACTTTGCACCACGTGAGACAACTCTTCGTTGATCATGGCGACAGCATAACACTATGTGTTGTTCACGTTTTTATTAGACACATTAGTCCCACCCGCAGTGGCCGAAGCGAACTTCTTCCTTTCTCCGGGAAGAATTCAAGGCCTACAACGCTTTGCATGTGTAGTGTAGGCAGAGATACTGATGCATACACTTTTACATGCTGTGCATGGATAAGTTCGAACAGCTAAGTTATGCAACGCTGCGGTCTGGCTAGGTATACTGGATATATGGTTGGACAAATACCTGACAGTGTTATTTCCTTCTTAATGTTTTCTGATAATTAAAACGGATATATCTGTGATATACATACACACACTTATATATATTATATATATATATATATATATATATATAGATATATATATATATATATATATATAGATATATATTATAATATATATATATATATATATATATATATATTATATTATTTGTGTGTGTTCGTGTGTTTACTTATATATAAAAGTTATACCCCCTTGGCTGAGGATATGTAACTTTAAATTTCCTTGGAAGCATAAGCTGGCGTTGGTGGTGGGGTGGATTGCGGGGGGGGGGGGGGGGGAGTGTATGAGGCCAGGGGGAGAACACCTCTACGTTTTTATGTCCCCCCGCTTATCGAGGATTTATCAATAACACCGAAGCAGTTCTAAATTGTGTGACAGTCACGAAACTGCCACATGGTAAAACGCTGCGGACACACGACGATAAAGAAAAAAATATATATACTGCTTTCAACGGGGATGGCCCTTCCGTGTAGGGATACACTGAGGAAAGGAATATACTGAGGAAGGGAATATGCTGAAGAAGGGAATATACTGAAGAAGGTAATATGCTGAAGAAGGGAATATACTAAAGAAGGTAATATACTCAGGAAGGGAGTATACTGAAGAGAATATTTTCCTCAGAGAGAGAGAGAGAGAGAGAGAGAGAGAGAGAGAGAGAGAGAGAGAGAGAGAGAGAGAGAGAGAGAGAGAGAGAGAGAGAGAGGAAAGTAAGCTGCTTCAAATCTGGTCACACTTTGAAATATAATATATTTATGCTGGAAGTGAATTCGCAGATGGATGAACTCACATATTCACACCGTTTTCTCTGACTATTTGAAATGTCCGATTTTTCTCTGATTCACATTCCATAACTGATTATTCGCAGCTGATTTATGATAGAAAGTTCATCCCTCTGATGATAATAATGACCGCCCGAGGCAATGATGATAAAAGTCAGCTCACCCTTGGTGCATTGGTGCTGCCATCTTTTGAGCGACAACAGAACATTCTGGCAGTCCAGGAAAGTTCATTCCAGTCATCACTCATCAGGGTTACCTTCCGGTCCGGCAATCGCTCATGTGGTTCTCTCTGTGAATCTGTCGATTTAACTTGAGCAATCGATCATGGAGAAAGCATTCTCTTCCCGACGTGTGTTGGTCGTTCTTCTGCATTTACTTTGCGTTCTTATGGTAAGGATTTATAGCTGTTAGTCGCTGATGTAGGTCGAAGGGCTAGGACTCTGAAGTGAGTTAAAATTCTTAGCTTGGCAGCGTCTTGGCCACATGACTGACGAAATAATATACTTCTGGTTTTGTCTAAAGTTTCAATTGCATGTGGCAGAGAAGACCAGAGAAGACAAGATGCTGAAAACTCGCAAATTCGAGAAGTTGCTTGGGAAATAGCCACAGATCATTAAGGCTTTCAAGTAGCTGAGCCAATATTCATGTTAACTGTTGTGGTATTGAGGCATTACTATTAAGCATTTGGTAGGATCCAGGGAGAACGATTACGAACGTGTCTGAAAATAAGGAGTAAAGAGTCCTGCAAGGCGCCCTCGGCCAAGACAGGACTTTTTAATCACTAGACGGACTAAATACCGTTGAGGGTCTACAGTGGTTCCTGGGGTTTTGGTTGGATGGATACAAAAAGTAAATGTAATTGAAAGCATCCGAATCTAGCTTCCAGTCCTACTGGATCAGGAGATGAAGGGAGAGCGCTACATAACGGATAACTGTCCGAAGTCTTAAGTGAAATGGAAGCGTTAATCCATCCTGTCTTTAACAAGGGGTATTGGGAGTGGAATGGCTGATAAGAGAGCGCGATCTCTCAATCTAGGATGCAAATGCCATCCATCAGCCTTTATATAATATACTCTAAATGGGAAAGATAGGATTTTTCTTAACCTCTCCTCGAGGGACGGGTTGACGTAGTGAACTAAACTCTTAAACAGGGAAAACACCTCCTTCATTCATTTGCCAGGCTATATAGGAAGTGAGGAGGTGCCTGCTCTTTCAGTTCGTGCACATGGCAAGGAATTCAACAGTTGCAGGTGGTTTACTGACAGGTAAGTGGGCGGGGCCCCACAGTTCACCTATCTGTCACCAATTCTGTAGGAATAATCCTGGGTATACCCAATGTTCTGCTTTGTACTCGTATGTTTGAAAAAATATAAATTATCTTTGACTGCTATGGGAAAAGTTTATCAGTCGATAACCAGTTACGCAATCGGTGAACATTTGTCTAAACCTATGAGAGTTCTACTTCATCCTAAACTAAGTACTCCGTCTTGAGTCGCGGATGTGGTAATCACTGGTGATCTGTATGACAAGTGATTTAGGAGTAAGTATTAGAAATATAAATTTACAATGTTGATTTCTTTTCAAGGCTGAGAAAATTGATAACTGGTAGATAGGAAAGTATCACACTTAATTTTCAAATTCTTCAATTCAGATCGTCAGTAAGAGGTAGTATGTTATAAAGGACTTCCTTTAGCCAGTAACACCCCTGCCACATTAAGATCTCATTTGTATAGTCCATTTTTCTCTGACCTTTCCAGAGAAACTGCCTTGTATATGGGAAAAATTCAATGCCCTGTCACGTCGTCAATAGGTTAACAGGTGCTGTGGTCTGTTGTCCATCAGCACAGGGTACTTTACAAGCAAAAGGTAAGGCAAACCAAAGCATAAATTTTTTTTCAGGGATTTTGATAACACCTGTTTTAATCACATTTACCTCTAGAGAACAATGTCCCACAATTTTCTTGTCTAATATGAAAGGGAAAGGTTCATGAATCATTAATTTTGCTCACTTTTTTTTTTTTTAAGGATGTAAAACACTGTACCCAAAAAGGTCGTTACCACTAATGCCCGGGACTTGGAGCGTGGAATCTTACGTAGAGGCGACATCGCCTTGGCTTCAACAACTCGAAGTCGTGAACAGGTTAGTGATATAGCCTCTCTCTCTCTCTCTCTCTCTCTCTCTCTCTCTCTCTCTATCTCTCTATCTCTCTCTCTCTCTCTCTCTCTCTCTCTCTATCTCTCTCTCTCTCTCGTCTCTCTCTCTCTTCTCTCTCTCTCTCTCTCTCATATATTTTACAACAGAGATATTAGAATAGTTTTGTATATTCCAGAACTCATTTCATAATGTACATAACGTATGCAGACAATTGTAACACTATGCCGTCCATTTAGAGTATGAAACAAACATAACTTGGGTAATTGTTTATATCATCCTTTAGTTTGTATTGGTAAGCTAAAATACAGAATAACTTTGATCATATCTTACCCTTTGCATAAAGCATAATTTTAGGCACTGAAAAAGCGAAATACATCATGTTGCTGGGTAGACGTCAGCTCTGTTACAGTGTATCCAAATCGAAGGAATCATTCACCGTGTAGATGAAATGTTCACTTAGCTTCTAAAGTCTCATATGTTCCCAATTTTACCCCAGTTCGTGTTGCTGCAGAGAGAAGGTAGACCTTATACTCCCAGATCATGTGGCTTCTGGTAAGCGCTGGACAAACTTTTTTATATATATTTTAAGTTATGAGTAATAAATAATTGGTGGATTCAGGGTTATCAGATACATTCTGAGTTGCCATATCGTAGAAGGAAGCTAAACACTTCATTCAATTTAAAAAAATTTATTGGGGCATTTCATTTACTGAAACTGACATGTAATCAATTTAACATAAACCATTTAGACTTATATTTTGCATTATGTAACGAGGTCTTAAATACTGTCTGTTTCCAGTTAATGGATCAAGCCAAGCAAAAGTCGTACAACACTCGGCGGGCTACGTTCAGCCAGTCTTTGTGAGAACTTGCGAAGAACAGGCTTGTTCAAGTGGGAGTACTGAACACACAGTATTCAGTTGCACCCAGGTAAGACTTAAATCTTGTTGCCTGAGTGAAAAAAGACTTCTAGAGAAGAAATTAAAACTTCTAAAGAAGAAATGAAAACTTTCTTTAACTTTGAAAAACTATCTTCTTTATTTTTCTTAAGGTACATAATTTTTTTTTTATTCGAGAATGGTGTCTTTACAAACTTGTGGAAGAGTGCTTATGGTACTATAGTGATTAGAATATGCCTGCTTAACCCAGGGAAATTCAGTATCAACTGGCTTATTAATACGAACTGTATAAATCTGAAACATGTAGTTTATACATATTTACTTATCAATATGAAGAATAAACCAGGAACGTGGCCTTAATATTTGGTGTATGAATGCAGTAAGTTGTCGGAGACAAATTTAGAGAATCAATGTATTGTGTATAGTTTACTTTTAACCGAAAGTTGGCTGTTAAGAATCGCCACATTGTATAGTTATCTAGACCCTTGGAATGTTGCGTTACTTCAGTTAAGTTACATTTTTCCCCTGGGCGCAAATCAGCTAATGCAGAGCCATATTTTGGTCATGAATTACACAAAAATTGCTATCATATGATAAAGGTATTAGTTTTCTGTCGATATTTCGATATAATTGAAAAAATAAACAATGATTTTGGTGACAACTACTGAGCCAAGAGTATAAAGCACGGATATTGGCTCGAGGTTAAATCCTCTTAGTTTCAGATGACATTAACTTTTGCAGTGGTACAGAATAAAAGTAATTTCTTATTCAAGTGCTTTGAGGTTGTGGGCAACAACTCAGGCTTTCCTGATTTGTAAAACTACGTGCGCGCAGGTTTCCCGGGAGCGAGGAACACAGGAGTCACTAGTCAAATCTAAATTTTTATCGTCTTCTATAAAGTATTTACGCACTATAGAAAACTAATACTTTATGGGAGACTATTTTAACTATTATATTGCGGAGATTAAAGGCTAATCTTACATGAATGAGCACACCAGAAATTAACCATAGATAATCACCAGCCAGATTGTTATGCTAGTGCTCTTCTCTTCAGAAATATCGTCCTGAACTTAATTTTATGCACACATTTAATTGAAATTATCGCGTTTTTGTGAAACCCATAAACAGTGGCTGTGACTGACGTTATATGTTTGGCTGCCCTTTAAACTTGATAAAAATTTAATCGGTTCAAGCACAAGCCATGAGACCAGCATAAGCTGGTGCAATTTCTATTTCAGTTATTTTTGTCCTTTCATATTTTACCATTCTTCTTAGCTGTTAAGCATAAAATCCCTTTCAAGTGTACGATACCGAGTCGGTCTAATTTCTATAATTTAAGTCCACCTACACAGAAACTGCTTCTGGTCTCAGATATGTTGATGGTTCTAGAATTTATGGTTTCATTTGAGATAAAAGTTTATATTTTATCTGAGGTAAGCTGGTAATATGATTTTTTTTAATACCTAATTTGATGTATTCGAATTCAGATCTAATAGATGTTGGAAATTACTGCCTAGCCACAATTTGTATGTCCACTTTCAAAACCACCTGATTTTACAAGAATTGTAAGTAGTGTCCTATTAATCCTATAGGAATAAAATATATGGTTTTATGTTTTAAAACATCAAAAGTGCCAAGGAATAAAAGGATTTTTTTTTCTCAAAAAACAAAAAAACTGCGAATGAACCCAAGTTATATGAATGGCACAATTTTGTTCCACTGGAGTAAAAAACTTAATAAAATGTGGTGGTTAATTATATAAATTAGGCAGTTGTTGTTTAAGTCAAATACTGCAGCACTTGATGCTTTAACAGAGTATTCCGCATTTCTGAATTACTGGAAGAATTGAAAGTTATCACTGTTATTCTTATTTTCCAGAGGTGGGCATTGATGGATCTATACACTGAAAATCAACTGTACAGTGGCTTCATGCACCTCGAAAAAGTGTGGATTCCAGATGGGTGTAGTTGCAGAGAGAAACAAGCCAAGGCAGAAGAGCATTCTAAAAACGGTGGCAGTTCATTCGAAGAAGACTTAAGTGGAATTAAAGACAGTTTTTCAGTTAGGCTTCCAGCATCAAGCAATAATGAGCTCCCTAGACCAGGGGAGCTTAGTGCAAGGCAGAGAACCTTGAAAGTCAATTCTAAATCTAATGTATTCAAAAGAGATGCTACTGCAGCCAATTCCAGTGAACCTTATAATTACTTAGAAGCTTCAGATATTCGGATCCCGAGCAGTATCCTCGTTAGTTACAACAGCACTTCTGACGAGGATAAGGATGAATCTTCTTACTTAAAGAACATACTTGCTGCTTACGCCGCCTCGCAAAACCTCCCTCTGGTGTCCCTTGAGCAATATGAGGGAGAACACTATTTCACAGACGCTGGGGGATCTGCAATTAACTTGAAGGGCTTGAGTGATCTTGTGAATAAGAGTCAAGGAAGTGAAGAGTTATTCCTTCATTCGATATTTCAAAACAATAGCAACAGCAACAGTAGCAGCAGCAGCAGCAGCAGATGCAAGGACAAAAGAAACTGCAGTAGCTCTGAGCACTCCTCCAAGTACTCTGATTCAGATTTGAATTCCACGCATCGACAACAACCTTCTGCATTGCTTCCGGAACAACAAAGTGATTCTGTCAAGTCTTCTCAGTTAGCCAACTCAACAGGTGTCTCAAACCTCTTGGATGTTATGAATTACAATTTGAAAGTAGGTTTACTTGGTGGTACTTTTGGCAGGATGACTACAGCTGAAATAATGAAAAATATCTTAAATCACGTCCCAGAAAATGAACGGGCCTATGCACAATCCGCAGCAGAGAATATGATGTTAACAGAGATGGAATATCTTAAAACATCGCTTAAGATGCTGGAAATACTATTAAATTCCACTGGATCATTGGAGGATGTTGTAAATACCCCAAAACTGTCACCTAACCTAAAAGATTCAGCAAAGGCACCTCTAATTTCTAGACCCGATATTAATAGTCCAATTAGGTTTGAATCTATCGATGCCCCAATATTCAGTAACCCAACATTTCAGGGTAACAAGGAAAACATTGAAGGTAATTTTCGAAAGGAATTGTCACTTGGGATAAGCCACAATAAAGTGAATGTGTCATCAGTGGGGCTCACTCAACCGGAGAAAGGTGACCTACATTTTAACCGGAGCCTTTTGCCCACAGTGTCGCAAGTTGGGAATTTCTCGGCGACACCTGAAGCTTCACAACAACCTTCAACTGGAAGCGGGCCGAGAATGGCAGACAGGGTGGAGGAAGAATTACACGCAGCCTTTGCAAACTTTGTATTTCAAGAGGCCTGGACAAATTTGTCCTGTAGGGTCCCAGACACCGTAGGTCAGGCAGTCTCAGAGGTGAACTTCTTGCCGCCTCTGATTAAGAAAGGACTTGATCCAGAGGCCAAAGGTGTGTTAGACATTAACAAGTTTACTGGAAGAATAATTGCTGGAATCATATCTTGTCATATTTCCGACCATGAGGAAGCTTTGAAGGATGGACGACTAGCGACCGCCATATCGGGTGGAGTGATGGCAGCAGAGTTACTAAATAAACAAGTGGAGATAATAAAGAGAGTAAGTAGACATTATTCCGAGTTTGAAATAAGTGTCAAATTTAACATCTGTCAAAGGCCAGCTTTAATAGAATCAACAGGTTTTAGATTTTCAGCAATTTAGTTTCCTTGTGATATGAGGTAGATATTAGTCTTTTTCTTAATCAATTTTGAACTTTAGAAGCTTTTATATGAAATATTATGTATTTTGGGCATTGGTTGAAAAATTTTCATTAACTTAGGAAAGGTAACAAAACAACACAGTTAAAACTGAAAAAGAATGAAAGCTATATCACAGTAGGTCTAAAGTGAGGGAATGTTCGCCAGTATTGTTCATGTTGCAATGCATTTGCTTAGAATTATGGAACCTAAAGTTTCATATATAATCCTTTCCACTCATATTCTTCTGACTTACAGGTGATGCAAGGACTCCTTGATACTAGTGATGCCAAGAAAATTACTGGTATTCTCAAGTGGTCCGTCAGGTCTACTGGAGTCTTGTCAAGGGGGGAGTTTCTCAACTCGAAAGATCAGCTGCAAATGGACAACCTCCTTACTACTCTTAACAATTCACTCAGCAAGTACTATGTAGAATTTCTCAAAGGCAAAATCTCCAGTAACACCTCTGCAAATTCATCATCCAATTCGGTTCTAAGCAGCGTTAGTTCTGCAGGCTCAGCTGGTGATAGAAACAGGAGTGAAACTGCACTAAACAGAACAACACCAGGAGTTGGTACTGTGACTCCTCTTACCACAACACCACCAAGTGTTGGTAATTTGACTTCCTCTGGTACTGCAACACCACCAAGTGTTGGTAACTTGACTTCCTTTAGTACTGCAAAGCCACCAGGCTCAACTCCGGACGTAAACAGGACTGAAAATACACCAACGAAAACGACCCCAGGTGTTGGTAATGGGACATCTACTACAACACCAAGCGTTGGCAGTGTGACAACTTCTATCACAACACCAACTAGTGTTGGAACAGTGACCTCACCTACTAATATATCACCAGGTGCTGGGAATGTAACAGCTACTGCAACGCTGCCAAGTGGTGGGAACGTGACATCTACTGTAGCACCACCAAATGTGGGTAATGCGACAACAACAACATTAATTGTTGGTAATGTGACATCATCTACAACTCCATCAAATGCTGGCAATACCAGCAACTCGTCAACTACAAACAAACCTACTCCAGCAGTGACAAGAGTATCAACTATTCCCTCTACAACTGAAGCACCAGGATCTTTTAACTCTGTTTCACCAGCCACAAATGTGACAGTCCCAAGTGTCAATGTAACGACTGCTGCTCCAAGGCAAGACATAACCAACGTGACAACTTCGGTACAAGCGTCATCAACTACCAGGGAGAATGTAAGTACTACACCATCATCTGTGATTACAAATGTCACACGACCTTCTACTTCCCCTTTTACAAATTCGTCTAATTCAACTGTAAGCCCAAGTCATACTGAAGTCACCAGTCCTTCAAGAAACAAAACATACACTGCTCATGGTTCTACAACTAAAGCTTATGGCAATAAGTATGGCACTTTGAAAAACCGCACTGAAGTCAGTGGTTCCCAAGATTACGAATACAAGGACTATGAGTACAACGATTATGGTTATGTAGATGATACACTAGGGGGCTACTTCGGGAACAAACACAAGCATGGCAATGGGACCTACAGAGAGTCGCTTGACGCTCACAAAGACAGGAGGTTGGAGAATACTAATGCCAGTGATAGTGCTGCAGCGAATATCAGCATCATTTTTGAAGGGGGGAATAAGGTCCATGCAAGCAGGCCTACAGCAGCCGACAAGGTAAAGAACAAAAATGACACCGGGAAAGTACCACAAGAGGGTAAAGAAGAGGACGTAGACTACGACTACAAGGACCGTAATGATTACATAGTTAATTATGACGATTATGAGAATGAGAAAGGCATTTTTAAAGTTAAGGAAGAAGTAGGCAGCATTAATGACGTATATGAAGCACACTCCGTGAAACCAAGCATCAGTAAAGATAAGTACAAAGATTCAGAGGCAGAGAGTGATGATACAGATAGTGAGAACTGGAATGACAGTGCTGATTACAAGAATGATGAACTAGATAACAGTTTGCTTTACAATAGTGAAGAAAAGGTGAAAAATAATGTGGATGGAAATGAAGATGATGACGGAGGAAAACTAAACGACCGTGAAGAGAAAAACATAAATGACGAACTGAAAGATTATGGTTATGTCGACGAACCAATTAAGACTGACGAGGATAGTGACAGATTACCAGATTCTGATGATGAACTGAGAAACGGAAGTGATGAAGGAAATCATCATCATCATCATCATCATCACCCAGGTGGGCAAGATGACAACGAACTTCCGGAAGAATACAATCCAATTGACATGTCGCCCCTCAACCTATATAAGCTCTTCAGTAACCTGAACTTGTAATATTGTCGTGATTTATATATCTACACCCATATTGATCAGTATTTATATAATTTATATGTTTTAGTGTTTGTAGCTGCATGCGTTACTTTAGTTGTCGCCTGTACGTTATATGATGATAAAATTTTTATACATTTAAGGTTATTAATACCAAAGACTTATAATTGTTTAGCAAACACTCCTACCAGATACAACCAGATTGGGAATTGGAGACCTTTTATTCAAGTTGACTTTCATGTTTGGTTTTCCGTTTTCTCTTACGTAAGATGAAGGACATTCGTCATTCCAATTACTGAAGTGTTTGGAAAGCATCACGGAGCAATCTGTGTTTGTGTTTTTAATTATACCAAGAATTAAATTACCTTGGCTTTATTATTAATCCTGGAAGCCTTCTTAGAAGTTATGGTATGGAGGCGTCTAAGTGACCCTGGCGATGATTGTATGGTTAAGTCCAATTTTGCTATTCCACAAAAGCTCGAACAAATATATTTACAAATTATCACCAAACATTTAGAGATAATGTAAGCAGGATGCTGCAAATATTCATTTGTAAGCATTCGTTCATCTTTGTTAACCTGGTGTTGATGAATGACCCTCCTGGCTTTAGCGCCTCTCCATAAACTTACCAATTTCATATTTTATATTCATCCATGGACACCTTTTCCAATAAAAAAAACTCCAGGAAGGTGGTTCGTCGTTTGCGTGTAGTTTTGTACCAAGAGTTTCCCCATAGGGGATTAGTGCCGTCAGTGTACCTCAATCGGTGCAATGTAGGCAATACTTAAAAGTTCTTTGCAGCGTCTCTTCGGTCCCTAGCTGCAACTACTTTCATAACTTTTACTGTACCTCCGTTCGTATTCTTTCTTCAATCTTACTGTGCACCCTCTCCTAACAATTGTTTCATAGTGCAACTGCGAGGTTTTCCTCCTGTAACACCTTTCCAACCTTTCACTGTCAATTTCCGTTTCGGCGTTGAATGGCCTTAGTTGCACCAGTGCTTGGCGTAATGTCAAAAATCTATATAAATCAAATAAAAAATGTACCTAGAGTTTGGATAACATCTTATTTGATGGCAGTAATAAAAGCATTAAAGATAAAATATCGAAAGTTCTCATTTTTTTTCAGATTATTCTTTCAATGGTAAGAACAATAGTAGTAACAATATTCATGAAGGCAGGAAAGGTAACATAACCCCATTTCCCTGCCTTGAGGTATATGTATAAACTTGCTGGGAACGCAGATTGTCTTAATAGAAAACAGAGTTAATACTGACGATGTACAAGATTTCTGAAGAAAAAAAAAGTACCTAGGTAAACAGTCTGGTTTTATTGAGGATGAACATATTTGATCTAGGTTCATTTCTGTAGTTAGCACTTGACAATAGCACAGGAAATCTAAAGTACTTGAATATTCAAGTTTTGCATTAAATTCGAGCTCTTCACAGCATTTTGTAGATACAAGCGGGAATGATGGGGTAGTTTTTGGCAGAATGCTATAGAACATAAATTTCCACATTGAATTTTCCCAAAGAGACGACGCTACCGGCTGGGTAGCAACGGAAACAAGAAATTATCATTATTTTAAAAACATTCAGAAGATGAACCCTATTCATACGGAACAAGCCCACCACAAGGGCTACTGACTCGAAACTCAAAAGCTTCCAAATAATGTGGTGTTCGTTAGAAAGGAGTTAACGTGAAAGCAACAGGTCTAGTTACACCAGGGTGATAGCCACGTAGGTAATAGGTCTAGTTACACTAGGATGATAGCCACGCAGGTAATAGGTCTTAATCATACCAGGATGATAGCCACGTAGGTAATAGGTCTAGTTACAACAGGATGATAGCCACGTAGGTAATTAGTTACACCAGGATGATAACTACGTAGGTAATGATGAAGACGACAAAGAGTGCGAATACTATGGCCTTGGCGAGGAATTCGAGGGTCTCGAGAGACATGGTGGCCGCCTTCTCGAAGTACATATTGAACATGGTCTTCCTGTCGGGCGAGAACGACACGTTCTTCACCTGGGTCTCCTGGGAGAAGCGCTTGTCGATCAGGATGTGGAAGATGATCACCAGGAAGGTCATCATCACACAGAACAGGAGCCAGATGTCTACCATCTTGAAGTATGAGGTTTGTGGGAGCGAGTCAGAAGCCTGTCGGAGAAATTTAAAAATTAGACGATTGTTTTCCAAGAGGTCCACCCACAGAATGTTTCCGCTGCTTGGTGTTTTGTGTGTGTGTGTGCGCGAGAGTGCGTGCGTGTTTGTGTGCGTAAGACAGAGAGAAAGAAAGCCAAGCTACAGAGTAACACAAGAGAACATTGCTCGGAACTGTGATTCACTTAAGACGGCGATGAAATGGAGCAGTGAAAATGACTTTTCGGGCATTTTTTAAATCTTATCTCCTGAACTCTCTGGACGCTTCTTTTCCCCACGACGGTGAGCCCTTCAATAGAAATGACTCGTCAGTCGTTCGTTTTGCCTATTAGTTTAACAGCTAGAAGAATCAGCTGGCAGACAATATATGTGCCTGGAGAATCCAGTTTCGGCATGTGATTCAAATGTAGAACTTTATCTCATGCGCTCCTGTGTTTGTCGATTTTGTAAAGGGGGGCGGGGGGCGGGGGGGGGGGTGGGTGTGGAGGCGAGTAGGGCGAGAGTTACTATTCTAGCATTTTCAGCGAAATATCAACCAGCCATACAGTACTTGAACTTCAGCGAGCTGGAGATTTGTTAAATTTGCCGAATATTGTATACTCGTTTCAAATCTACAGATGGCACAAAGTAGAAATAATGTTTATCTAGACACACACACACACACACACACACACACACACACACACACACACACACACACACACACACACACACACACACACATATATATGGGTCTGATCACATCACCGCGATTCCTATATACGTATTAAGCTACAAATGTCCCTTAAAATTTAATTCGCTCTACCTCAGAATCAATATATTTCCATATTCTGAGGTAGAGCGAATTGAATTTTAAAGGACATTTGTAGCTTAATGCTTATATGTATATATCTGTGTGTGTGTGTGTATGTATGTATGTATGTATGTATCACGTATGTGAGTGTGTATGTTAGTGCTCATCCATAGTCAAAGAATTAAGAGTACAAAAGAAACCAGCAATAACCCACCTGTGCGAAAAGGGTAGCGAGGACGAGCAGAGACGTGAGGGCAGCCATGATCCTCAGGTCGAAGAAGTGTGTCCTGAAGAAGAGCGTGAGGTAGCTGATGATGATGAGAATGAGGGAAGGGATGTAGATGTTGAGAATCGAATGCCCGTAGAGGCGAATCAGCGGGATGCGGACTCTCACCTCGCTTGGAATTCGGGTCCCGTCCAAGAGCATCATCTCTTGTCCTATCTGTAGGGGAACGAAAAAGAAGAGTTGGCAGTTAAAATGCGTCAGGTTATTAAGGGAGCCGTTTAAAAGGCAAATCACGTTAACTACTACTGCTTCTATAACTGCTACCACTCTGAGCTCACGAGGGCTGTGTCATGGGGACTCACGTCTTGTCCTATATGTAGGGGAACGAAAAAGAAGAGTTGGCAGTTAAAATGCGTCAGGTTCTAGAAGGAGCCGTTTCAAAGGCAAATCTTATTAACTACTACGGCTTCTATAACTGCTACCACTGAGCTCACGAGGGCTGTATC
This sequence comes from Macrobrachium nipponense, assembly GCF_015104395.2. Lineage (NCBI taxonomy): Eukaryota > Metazoa > Arthropoda > Malacostraca > Decapoda > Palaemonidae > Macrobrachium > Macrobrachium nipponense. The sequence goes on along the minus strand of NC_087215.1, from coordinate 71,179,059 downwards.
ATGGGGACTCACGTCTCGTGTCCTATCTGTAAGGGGACAAAGAAGAGGAGTTGGCAAATCCTGTTAGCTACTTCTGCTACTACTACTACCACATAGAACTCGCAAGGGCTGTGTCATACGGACTCGCGTCTCATGTCCTATCTGTAAGGAAACGAAGAAGAAGAGTTGGTGGTCAAAATACGTCAGGTTCTAGAGGAAGCCGTTTGAAAGGCAAATCCTGTCTTCTGCTACCGTACCCAGCTCACGAGGGCAGTGTCATAAGGACTCGCGTCTCTTGTCCCATCTAATAAGGGAGCGAAGAAGAACATTCGGCGGTTTAAGTGCGTTAGGTTCTCAAAGGAGCCGTTTCAGAGACAAATCTTGTCTACTACTACCACTAACCATTCAGAGATCAGGAGGGCGATGTCACAGGGGCTCGATTTGATTTATTTTCTTACTTTTCAAATGTTGCAGCCGCATACTAAAGGTAGGATTACACGTGCAATTTTGACTTCAATTTTGTCATGAGGATTGGCTATTTGGTTTTAAAGCAAGGTTTCATGAAGCTAAGAGATATACTGGGCCTACCAGCAAATTGACAGGAGCCATTATGATGGCAAATTCTCGCCATAGACCATCAGGACTGTAACACTGAGTCAAATGTAATGAATAAAGTATACTTTGCGAAAGCTATGATCAGAATCTTCAGGAATGGGCTCATATGACAGCACCTTTTTTTAAACTGAAGAGTCAATAAAAGCGACATCACGCGAACCATAAGATTCTGACTAGTCTTAAAACGAGGTCACGTGACACCACCTTTAATTATTATTATTATTATTATTATTTTTATTATTATTATTATTATTATTATTATTAGTTATTATTATTATTATTATTATTATTATTATTTGTGTATACTGGAAACAGACCTTCTTTCAAACATATTTTATTAAATTAGAAGAATTGAGAGAATTTTGTATAAAACCAATTCTGTAAATTCTGCCATTATTATTATTATTATTATTATTATTATTATTATTATTATTATTATTATTATTATTATTATTCAGATGAAACCCATTCATATGGAACAAGCTCACCAGGGGCCATTGACTTAGAATTCAAGCTTCCAAAGAATAATATGGTGTTCATTAGAAAGAAGTAAGAGGAGATGAAGGAAAATGCAGTAAGAAGAGATCTCACTTAATTAAAAAAAAAAAGAAGAAATTGATTAATAAATTAGTAAATAGATGAGAATGCATTAAAAGGCAAAGAGAATAGTATTGGGTTAGTAACGCATTGCACCTTCGCTTGACCTTCTGAAGAAGTTCCAATCGCACGACGTGAGGAACGAAGGACCTCTGGAACTCTGGAACTGAGAAGTTCCAGCGAGCTACTGACCTTGTACTCGTTGAGGGTTTTGCTTCCCAAGTAGGTCACGCTCGAGTTGGGATGGACCTCGAGGAAGGAGACGAGGCCCGAGACGACCTGGAGGTGCATGTCGCAATGCTGGTCGTCGAAGGGGAACAAGGTCAGGTCAAATTGACAGGTGTAAGTGGTGGAGTACTTCCGGGATACGGTGATTGGGTTCTCCTCGCCCGAAAACACGTCCACTGTAAGAGGGGACTTGATTTAGTGTGTGTGTGTGTGTGTGTGTGTGTGTTGGATTTATGATAAGCAATCATTATGTGTAATATGTACGAAGATTCTCTCTCTCTCTCTCTCTCTCTCTCTCTCTCTCTCTCTCTCTCTCTCTCTCTCTCTCTCTCTCTCGTGTGTGTGTGTTGGATTTATGATAAGCAAACATTATGTGTAATATGTACGAAGACTCTCTCTCTCTCTCTCTCTCTCTCTCTCTCTCTCTCTCGTGTGTGTGTGTGTGTGTGTGTTGGATTTAAGATAAGCAATCATTATGTGTAATATGTACGAAGATTCTCTCTCTCTCTCTCTCTCTCTCTCTCTCTCTCTCGTGTGTGTGTGTTGGATTTATGATAAGCAATTATTATGTGTAATATGTACGAAGATTCTCTCTCTCTCTCTCTCTCTCTCTCGTGTGTGTGTGTTGGATTTATGATAAGCAATCATTAGTGTATAATATTACGAAGATTCTCTCTCTCTCTCTCTTCTCGTCTCTCTCCTCCTCTCTCTCTCTCTCTCTCTCTCTCTTCCTCGTAGTAGCCATCTTGCTTGGTGAGACGTACCCGCGTGAAGTCAGATTAATCAACAGATATCACAAGTTTAACATACGACTAGAATTTGAGAAATATCTAGAAGTGTTCGTGAACTATCGGTGATAAGATTAGTGTGAAAATAGTAGGATAAAGCGTCTTCTAAGTTAGTTTATCAAGTGTAATACTATAAATCAGAACAAGATGGCAGTAAGTTCCAACTGCGGGAAGAGGTGGCGTAATTTGGCGTGTTTAGCAGATTCGCAATACGATGAGGTAGCAGGAAGGGAACTGGCATTTCTCATCTATGAAATCAGCAACAGTCCTAACCAAAAAGATACAAAAGCATTCATAGATATATTAGAAGGATATAATCCTTCAAACTGGAACAAATCTAATGAAAACATCTTGAAAATAATTGAAGAAGTTCCAAATAAAATCCAAGTGGTCAAGAGACTCATAAAGAAAATATACATAACCAACATATTCCGACAAAGAAAATGAATAAGGTGAATCTTGTGAATATCCTAATTGATGCATTAGGAAAAAGAATGCCAAAAGCATGCAAACTGTGTAAGGTTTGGTATAGCATAGTCATCCACAAAACCGTAATCAGAAAATGTGCTGCATCAACTTCCGACCCATCCACAGTGTGCTGAGGTAATACAAGATTTGAGAAAAGATACAAGAATTTTTTGTTCAACATGTCTATCATGGATAGACAATGTTATTAAATCAAGATTGAATGTACAAATAGTTGAGGATGAAGAAGAGAGGAAGAGGAAGAAGAAGAAGAAAAAGAAGAAGAGGAAAACGGAAGAGAAGTAAAACAAAAATGAAATGACAGAAAAAAATAGGAAAACACAGAACAAGTAAAAAGTATGGATGCAGAGATACTCATTGATACTACATATGGAGGCAATAAAGCAGCATAACCTACGAAGAAATAAATTACGATATGACAACAGAAAAGCAAATCCCGAAGAGGCTCTACCCAGATCTACACAATGACGGGAAAGAGGAAAAAATAGACAAGAAAGACAAAATCTGCAACCTTTTGAAAAGAGGGAATTGCAGATTTGGAGAAAGATGTTACTACAAACATCCTAAGATATGTCAAAACTTTATGAAAATATATGTAAAATGTGGCATACTTAGATGGATATGGGGATGATTGCAGAGATCTGCATCCAAAATATGTAAAAAACCAAAAAACCTAAAAGAAGGAAAAGGATGTAAGTTTCGCACAAAAAAAATGCAAATATATGCACCCTGTAGCCATGAATCATAATCAAATAAATAACCAACCAAGTAATAAAATCCAAAATAAGAAAGAAACAAATAAAGAGAGAATCAAGAATATCAGGTAAAAGAGAAAAGCAAACCACCATGAGATATGCAGATGTGTTTCAAGCAAAAAATTTCAAAGCATCAGCTCCGAAATTCTACTCAAGAGATAATAACTGTATTTATTATGCAAGATGGATATTGCAGAAACGGAGAAAATTGCAGATTCAGACACAAAATGAATAATTATGATGAAGGAAGATGAAATATTATGGAAAAGTTGGATTTTTTAATGTCAGAATTTCTGGAAATGAAAAAACAAAAAAGAACAACATACCAGAACAGGAAAGAGACATGGGAAAATCCTTATTACTACCTTATTATTAATGAAGACACGCAAACCATCATAGTGATGAATGCGCAGGGTTTAGTTTACGAGTAACTCAAAGTAAAAAAAAATAGAGTACTTAGAAGAACTAACCCAAAATGAAAAGAAAATAGATATAATGAATATAAGTGAAACCTGGTATTCCCCAAGAGACTGGGAATGATGATCAAATAAAGGGTTCAAACTTATAGATCAGATAGAAAAAATAGGAATCAAGGGGAACCGCAATATATGGGAAAGACAAAAAAACAAGGAAAATATATTGAGAAAATATAGTAACTCAGAATGTGAACTAATAGCGGTAGAATTTGAATCTGAAAAATTGATGAACATAGTAATATATGACCTCCTAATACTAAAGAGTTTGACTTAATAATTGAAAAATTGGATGATATATGTAGAAATCACAAGGACTGGACTATCTCCTATCTGGTGACTTCAACTTTCCTTTCGTAGAATGGTGGAAAACGAATAGGAGATTGTGGTTGTACTTATACATATAAAAAAAGAGAGTAATAGTAGTGCAGAAGATAAGAGGCAATTTGAAAAGCTATTAGATATGCTACTAGAATACAACATTCAACAAATAAATCACCTGCCAACAAGAAAGGAAAATACTTTTAGACCTAGTATTTGTGAACGAGATGAATTATGTTAAAGAAATAATAGTTTATAATGCGAGTATTTCAGACCATAATGTCATAGAATTAACAGTTCATTCCAAAGCAAGTGAAAATAGAGATAAGCAGAAATGAAAAAGTGGGAAGGATATGGAAAATACAACTTCTACAGTAAAAATATAAATGGTTCAGAAATTAATGAAGAATTAAACAAAGATTGGGATAACATTTTCGTAAGTGATGACATAAGGGTAAATACGGAGATATTATATATTGGAGAAAATAGTGAAAAATATATACCGAAGAAAAGTAAACATCATTCATGCATACCAAGAGACAGAAGGATCTTGTTCCAGAAAATCAGAAAGTGGAAAAAAGGTCTTGCAAAAGAAAAAATGCATGGAAAGTTTTATAGAACTAAAAAGTAAGATAGAAACAAAATGCAGAACAAAAGATTATACAATCATAAGAAAATGAAAAATCGGGATCTTGGAAGAAAAAACCCTATTAAATATCAAGCAAAACAAAACCCCAAACTATTATACTCATATGCGAAGAAGACGAATAAAAGAAAGAATAGAAATAGGCCCTCTGATGAATTGAAGGGAGATTAACGAATGAAAAAAAGGAAGGAATTTGCAACATACTGGCAGAACGATATAGAGAATTCACCCCTATGAATAGTAATGAAGATAATGATATAAATAAGAAGTAGAAGAAATAGTGAATATTTAGCTGACATAGAAATTAATGAAGCTGATATTGTGCAGGCAATTAATGAAATTAAAAATGGAGCTGCTGCAGGGCCGGATGGAGTCCCTGCTATTTTGTTAAAGAAAGTAGTTCATTCTATCGCAAAGCCACTTGCAATATTATTAAGACAAAGTGTAGATATCAGGCAAGATTTATGATGAGCACAAATTAGCATATATCACCCCTACTTTCAAAAGTGGATCAAGACTAGAGGGCAGTAATTATATGCCTGTGAGTCTAACATCACATATTATGAAAGTGTATGAAAGGGTAATGAAAAGAAAAATATTATGAAACATTTAATAAAAAATAATTTGTTTAATATAGGACAACACGGTTTCGTACCCGGAAAAAGTACACAAAACCCAACTGTTAGTCCCACCGTGAGAACATATTCAAAAATATGAAAAGCGGAAATGAAACAGATGTGTTTTATTTATCTAGACTTTGCAAAAGCCTTTTGACAAAGTAGACCATAATATATTAGCAAAGAAAATTAGAAAACACAATATCGTAGATAACGTAGGAAGATGGTTAAATTAAAGAATTTTTACACAACAAGAAAACAGATAGTTATTGCAAACGATGAGAAATCGGATGAAACCAAGGTAATATCCGGTGTGCCACAAGGTACGGTGCTAGCTGCAATATTGTTTGTTATTATGATTGAAGACATAGACAGTAATGTTAAGGATTCGGTAGTGATGAAGATAGGAACTCGCTACAAAGAGACCTTAACAAAGTATATGATTGGGCAGAGGTAAATAGGATGGTATTTAACTCTGATAAATTTGAATCAATAAATTATGGAGACAGAGAAGGAAAGCTATATGCATATAGGGGACCTAATAATGAGACAATCACAAATAAGGAAGCAGTTAAAGACCTTGGTGTGATGATGAATAGGAACATGGTTATGCAATGATCAAATAGCAATTCTGTTGGCAAAATGTAAAAAGCAAAAATGGGAATGTTGTTACGGCACTTCAAAACAAGAAAAGCTGAACACATGATTATGCTTTATAAAACATATGTATGTTCGTAGTCCACTTGAATATTGCAATATGATATGGTACCCACACTATCAAAAGGATATTGCACAAACTAGAGAGTGTACAAAGGTCCTTTACAGCTAGAATAGAAGAAGTTAAGGACCTAGACTACTGGGAAAGACTACAATCCTTAAAAATTATATAGTCTAGAAAGAGAAGAGAACGCTACATGATAATTCAGGCATGGAAACAGATAGAAGGAATAACAGAAAATATCATGGAACTAAAAATATCAGAAAGAGCAAGCAGAGGTAGATTAATAGTGCCCAAAACTATACCAGGAAAAATAAGGAAAGCACACAGGACATTAATCCACTACGCACCAGCATCGATAATGCAGCGTCTATTCAATGCGTTGCCAGCTCATCTGAGGAATATATCAGGAGTGAGCGTAGATGTGTTTTAAGAATAAGCTCGACAAATATCTAAACTGCATCCCAGACCATCCAAGATTGGAAGATGCAAAATATACCGGAAGATGTACTAGCAACTCTCTGGTAGACATTAGAGGCGCCTCACACTGAGGGACCTGGGGCAACCCGAACGAACTGTAAGGTCTGTAAGGTAAGGTCTCGTGTGTGTGTTGGATTTATGATAAGCAATTATTATGTGTAATATGTACGAAGATTCTCTCTCTCTCTCTCTCTAAGAATTGAAGGGAGATTAACGAATGAAAAAAAGGAAATTTGCAACATATTGGCAGAACGATATAAGAGAGAATTCACCCCTAGAATAGATAATGAAGATAATGATATAGAAGTAAGGGACGAAAATAGTGAATATTTAGCTGACATAGATATTAATGAAGCTGATATTGTGCAGGCTATTAATGAAATTAAAAATGGAGCTGCAGCAGGGCCTGATGGAATTCCTGCTATTTTGTTAAGAAAGTAGTTCATTCTATCGCAAGCCACTTGCAATATATTAAGACAAAGTGTAGATACAGGCAAATTTATGATGAGCACAAATTAGCATATATTACCCTACTTTCAAGAGTGGATCAGACTAGAGGCAAGTAATTATAAGAGGCCTCTGAGTCTAACATCACATATTATGAAGTGTATGAAAGGGTAATGAAGAAAAATATTATGAAACATTTAATAAAAAATAATCTGTTTATAATAGGACAACATGGTTTCGTACCCGGAAAAAGTACATAAACCCAATTGTTAGTCCACCGTGAGAACATATTCAAAAATATGAAAAGCGGAAATGAAACAGATGTGGTTTATCTAGACTTTGCAAAGCTTTTGACAAAGTGGACCATAATATATTAGCGAAGAAAATTAGAAACACAAATCGTGGATAAAGTAGGAAGATGGTTAAAAGAATTTTTACACAACAGAAAACAGATAGTTATTGCAAACGATGAGAAATCGGATGAAGCCAAGGTAATATCCGGTGTGCCACAAGGTACGGTGTTAGCTGCAATACTGTTTGTTATTATGATTGAAGACATAGACAGTAATGTTAAGGATTCGGTAGTGAGTAGTTTCGCTGATGACACAAGAATAAGTAGAGAAATTACTTGTGATGAAGATAGGAACGCTCTACAAAGAGACCTTAACAAAGTATATGATTGGGCAGAGGTAAATAGGATGGTTATTTAACTCTGATAAATTTGAATCAATAAATTATGGAGACAGAGAAGGAAAGCTATATGCATATAGGGGAGGGGACCTAATAATGAGAACAATCACAAATAAGGAAGCAGTTAAAGACCTTGGTGTGATGATGAATAGGAACATGTTATGCAATGATCAAATAGCAATTTCTTTTGGCAAAATGTAAAGCAAAAATGGGAAATGTTGTTACGGCACTTCGAAACAAGAAAGCTGAACACATGATTATGCTTTATAAAACATATGTTCGCAGTCCACTTGAATATTGCAATATGATATGGTACCCACACTATCAAAAGGATATTGCACAAATAGAGAGTGTACAAAGGTCCTTTACAGCTAGAATAGAAGAAGTTAAGGACCTTGACTACTGGGAAAGACTACAATCCTTAAAATTATATAGTCTAGAAAGGAGAAGAGAACGCTACATGATAATTCAGGCATAGAAACAGATAGAAGGAATAGCAGCGTCTATTCAATGCGTTGCCAGCTCATCTGAGGAATATATCAGGAGTGAGCGTAGATGTGTTTAAGAATAAGCTCGACAAATATCTAAACTGCATCCCAGACCATCCAAGATTGGAAGATGCAAAATATACCGGAAGATGTACTAGCAAAACTCTAGTAGACATTAGAGGTGCCTCACACTGAGGGACATGGGCAACCCGAATGAACTGTAAGGTCTGTAAGGTAAGGTCTCTCTCTCTCTCTCTCTCTCTCTCTACTCTCTCTCTCTCTCTCTCTCGTGTGTGTGTGTGTGTTGGATTTATGATAAGCAATCATTATGTATAATATGAACGAAGATTCTTTCTCTCTCTCTCTCTCTCTCTCTCTCTCTCTCTCTCTCTCTCTCTCTCTCTCTCTCTCTCGTGTGTGTGTGTGTGTGTTGGATTTATGATAAGCAATCATTATGTGTAATATGTACGAAGATTCTCTCTCTCTCTCTCTCGCTCTCTCTCTCTCTCTCTCTCTCTCTCTCGTGTGTGTGCGTGTGTTGGATTATGATAAGCAATCATTATGTATAAATATGAACGAAGATTCTTTCTCTCTCTCTCTCTCTCTCTCTCTCTCTCTCTCTCTCTCTCTCTCTCGTGTGTGTGTGTACGTGCTAGTGGGTTTTCAGTTGGTATCTGTGTTATATAGAAAGCTCTCTCTCTCTCCTCTCTCTCTCTCTCTCTCTCTCTCTCTCTCTCTCTCTCTCTCCTTAAATGCAATGCACATAAGCAGTTAGTAATTAAATTTGGCTACGGATATAATATATAATATATATATATATTAATATATATATATAATATATATATATTATATATATATATATATATATATATATTTATATATATATATACATATATATATATATCTCTATATATATCTATATATATATATAGATATATAGACATCTATATATATATATATATATATATATATATATATATATAAATATATATAATATATGAAGGTCTATGTACAATATAGCTATCTACTGTTTCCCTTACTTTGTTTTTTCTCTATTTTTTTTTCACGGGGGCTTTTTTTCAATATGCTGTGTAGTGAATACTGTGATCACCAATAAGAGTTCATACTAACATATTAATTTGTACGGTCTTTTATCAAGGAATGCCGGTGAGATAATCTTATCAAATACTTTTGACTCCCAATAATGAATATCAATTCGTATAGTTCGTGAGTATTAGATACATATTTAAGGCCTTTTGATTTACAAAAAAGTTAAAACAATGCAATCATTTCTACGTATTCTTTTTTCTTTCTTTTTTTTTTGTCACTGAGTATTGAGAGAGTCCTAAGCGTTCGATCTCCTCGCCAAGGACCCTTTTTTGCTCGGTGGAATATTCCGACGTCGTCGAGTCCCACCACCAGAGCTCGAAACCCGAACTCACCTCCAGGTCTTGCTCACCTTCGGCAGCCACCGAGTCGTCTCTCCTGACGGGTTCCCTCAGCCTCTTGATCGACGCCACGGCGTCTGTCGAGATGAGCAACTCGTCGATGGTGTCCGTGTTGAGCAGCTTCACGATCGGGGACCACAGCTTCGCCATGGTCTCGACCCTGGGCGCGTTGAGGCTCTCGTTCGCCTTCAGGTTGATGTATTCCAGGCGGTTGTCGAACCACGACATTTCCAGTTCGTAGGACAGCCGCATGTCCATGCTCACCGTCTCGATGTCGACGGACTTGATCACGACTCGGATCACGACCGGGACGTTGCTGTTCGCCTTGCGGGGCACCCTCGGCGGCAGGTGGGCGTGGTAGTCCTTCGGGAAGGATATGAGCTCGCATTCCAGCTCGTCGCTCTGGTCGCGGCAGTCGTACTTGAGGTCGCAGCGGAAGGGCAGGGGCACGCAGGTGCCGTCGTCGCAGGTGAACTGGTCGTCGTTGCAGGGGGAGAGGAGCAGCCGCTTCCTCTGGCCTCTCTTGTCCTCACACAGGTCCCTCTCCAGCAGCCACCACCGGCGGCCCATCGGGTAGTCCAGTTCGAAGTGTTCCATGGACGCGATGGTGCCGCCGTTGACGGTGTCCACGTAGTACCACGTCCCGTTATCCCGCCGGATGTGGTAGGAGCCGTAGCTCTTGAAGACCAAGCCACCGAACTCCTCCTGGTAGGCCACGAAGTACACGTTCCTGAGCTCGGTCTCGCACGTTCCCCGGATGATGAACCGCTGGGGCTCGTTGAAGGTGCAGAGGGCGCACCTGATCCAGGCGCAGTCGTCGTCGATGACGCCGTCGGGCTGGATGGCCGCGCAGTTCTCGTACCGATAGCCGTTGGGCTCGTCAGGGGCCCAGTAGGACTCGTTGTCTACCTTGTCGTCGTACCCCCTGATCCACACGTTCTCGGTCCGCTTGTCGTTCAGGTCGCTCCAGTAGAATAAAGGACACTTCTCCGAGTCGGGCCACCTCTCGTTCAGGATCTCGTACAGGTGCTGCGACTCCCTCAGGCTGGTGACGGTGGGGAGGTGGGTCCCGAGGGCTTCGCAGATGTACAACGCCTCCGTCTCGAGGACCCTCGGGAACCAGAAGTGCAGCTTGGACGTGTCCTCTTGGCAGAACTTCGGCAGGGGCATCTCGTAGGAGGTCACGTTGTATAGCGTCCATCCGGCCTCCCAGAAGATGTAGTTCCCCTGAGGATCGGCTTGGCAGCTGGCGATTCGCAGGATCTCGTTGTCGGATAGGACTCTGTCCCACACATTTACCTGCCGAGACACACACACACACACAGACTAAGCTATTTCACGAGTTTAAACATTCATGAAAAGAATAACTGTAAATAATTTTACTTGAAACCAACTGAATTTTGGTTGTCATTGTGCAGAAGAGATTGACTGGTTGATTATGGCTATTAAAACTGGCGTCACTACATCTAGGTTACTGACGCCGAGTAAAAAAAAAAGAATATACTATTTCCTTCTTAAGTAAGAATTTAAAGTAACCGAGAAATGACCTCAGAGGATCTGACGATAGTTTTGAAAAGAATATTCTATAATTCGTTTTTATTCTAGTTAAAACTAATTTTTTTTAGAATGAATCAATATCATCACGATGTTTGTGAATCTTAAAATACCAACCAAAGAGACGGATTGGTTGACAAATTAGGAAAATCATCTGATCTATAATAATAATAATAATAACAAAATACTCATGAATCTTCAACTGGAGAAACAAATCAACAGTTATGTAATTGTACACACACATATATATATATATATATATATATATATATATATATATATATATATATATATATATATATATATATATATAAATAAAACTGTAAGAATAGCTATCGGGAATATGGGAACCGGACAGATTACCGAAGTTATCCTTACAGTTGTTGGCCTGGTCGGTAACTCTACTAAAGTCCTGATTTCTCCTCTGTGCGCTGGTTCGAATCCACGAGAGGACGAAATGATTATCAACTAAAAAATTCCCCCTTCAGTTAACACATACGAAAATATATTAATTCCGAGGTAGAGCGAATTGGGTGTTGAAGGGCTTTTGTAGCTTGATGCGTGTATATGAATCACGGTGATGTGATAAAAATTCATATATATATATATATATATATATATATATATATATATATATATATATATATATATAGTATATGAGTCATATCACATTAGCGTGATTCATGCAAATACATCGAGCTACAAACGTCCTCTAATATCTAATTCGCTCTACCTCGGAATTAATATATTTTCATATATCTAAACCGAAGGGGAATTTTTTTAGTCCATAAGATATTTGCCAGCTCACGGGCGCGAACCATCGAACCCGACAAATTGAGGACGCACAGCGAAGCTTTAAACCATACCGCCACTGACCTGCGACAGGTCACCGCTGTAGCTCTCGTGTTTGGTCTTCCCGTTCCCCAGTTTGGCGAAGTCTCCCTTCACGGGCCGCCCGACGTTGTAGAACATCTGCCGTACCACGTACCCGTTCAGGAAGGTCTGGATGCGTCCTTTGGTGTGGTCGTAGGTGAAGCAGAGGTGGTACCATCTGAGGGGAAGAGGGGGGTGACGACTCTCAGAATCATTTTCTGCATCTTTTAAGAAAGAATTTTGATAAATTTATTACTATTGTTTAAGAGGTTAAGCAAAAAAAAAAAGGTAACCCATTTATGGTTGTTTGTATGTATGTATATACGTATGTATAACTGAATCGCCAAAAATAAGGTACGTGATGATTATATAAGTAGAGACAAAATCCACGAAGGAAAGTGAAACAATGGAGTAACTGCTCCAAGGCCTTACAACACCTCATCCTTTACTAAGCAGGCCTTGTAAAGGACGCTAAGTTGAAAGGCCTCGCAGCTGTGCTCCATTGTTACACTTTCCTTCGTGGATTTTGTCTTTATTAAACAATATATATATATATATATATATATATATATATATATATATATATATATATATATATAATATAAACTGACTGACGGCATGACTACTTCACTAAGAACTTCGTAATAAAGACATTATCAAAAACCTACACAGTAGGGACATCTATCTAAAAACTAACGAACATACTACGATTGAATCTAAGATATCATTGAAAACTTTGCAAAAAATTGTTGACAATTTTGTTGGTAACTTCGAAGGGCGCTTGGGCACTCACCTGAATGCCCAGAGTTGCTGGGCAAAGGCTGGAAGTTCCAGGTGTGAGATATGGCCACCCGCACTTTGTCAACCCACACCTCTGGAAAGGTAGAAAGAAAGTGATATTATGTGGTATGTATTACAGGCTGCATGTCTTTTATTGCATATTGTATGTCATAAAGTTGTTTTCATTGTGTAAACAAATAGACGAAAACACCAATATATATATATATATATATATATATATATATATATATATATATATATATGACATAGATAATATATTCTCTATGCGCATATATAATCACAAACATTAAGCAACAGCACTTCGTTAAATATCCAATTCGCTCAACCTCGGAAGTTATACCTGACAGATTCGATCCACAGACAGCGACAACCTCCTACTTCAGTGGCCTATACACCCAATTAACCCTTTATCGTTCTCCCTCCTTCACACCCCGCCCCCACTCCTACACCCCCAACCCTCCTCCCACCTGCTCTCAGCATCCAAATCTTGCTGTCAACGTTGTCGGCCAAGAAGAGCAGCGTCGCCCTAGTGTGTAGGAAGAAGATCTTGAAGCGAGCGCAGAGCGTCAAGGAGTCCACCAGGGTGGACCTACTCAGTTTCCCCTTGTAGACAGCTTCCGTGATCGGGGAAGCCACGCCGTCCTCCTGGAATCTGATGACCTGGACGCATGACGAAGGGCCTGGGAGAGAGAGAGAGAGAGAGGAGGGAATGAAGGTGGGGTCTCTGGGAGATTTTGGTTGGAGAGTTAATTTTGCTATTTGTTATCTAGAGTCTAAAAGGATTAGTTTATCAAAAAAAGGTAAAAATACTGAAAGTTGTTAGTTTTACACACACACACACACACACACACACACACACACACACACACACACACACACACAGAGGGGAGGGGGCAGATCAGTTTGACAAAGAATATTAATATTATTATAATTGTTTTCCAACGAGGATTTACCCAACTGAATTTCCATATTTACCTAACATGGTCATAATTAAGGTTAACGTACGTACATATTTTTTTTAAAGCATATTACTCACCAACAAAGAAAATCCAAATGAGCAGAAGTTTTCGGAGGGTAACGAATATATTTCGAAGCATTATTCAAAGGCAATTGAAAAGAACTCGACGAAGATCCAGACAGCTGTCACTTTCTATAACATATTAAGGCAGTAAGTTCAGTGAGAACAAATTATGATGTCTACGGGAGAACTTCAGAAGTGAACGCACAGAACCGAAGTCAGCGAAGACGTCCACAAAGACAGTGATATCTATTTTGAGGTCTGTGATATCACCACATTCTGGAATCAGTCGGGACACCTCTGGAAGCAGCGAGTTCTGAATTCGGTTATGTCCTACACTGACGTCAGCAATTGTTTTCGAAATTACCGAAGTTGCCCTTGGAGACACATCTGAATCTCTGATGACGTCCTGGAGGAAGTCAGTAGGTACCTTTACGCCTTAAGTCAGCGAAACGTCTGAAGTCTTCTGGATGCATCTATCGCTCTTGACCAAGAAGTTTCAGTGACATTCCCCCTGAAGCTATGATTAATTCAAAGAGGATTCGTCTGACTGGATCGCCCATCGGTGCCGTTTTTGCTGCGGGTGGAGATCCCGATATCGGCATTCTCCCATCGATCCATTGCTATTAGATTAAAAAAAAAAAAAAATCTATTGATCAACGATAGGAAATCGTCGTTCAACCATTTCGAATCTTTATACTTAGGAATACCAATTGTTCGTTATTAGACCGAAGAAGTTTTTCATTTTAGTTTAGTATCTTTTAAACGATTGAGAGTGATCGTTCAGCTCTTTCTGAATTTAAGAGAGTATCGTTGATTTATAGAAATACTTCAACGTCATATTCTCAA
>NC_087215.1:71141688-71154188 GCF_015104395.2 Macrobrachium nipponense | reverse complement strand
CGTGGAAAAGTCACGTTAACGACCTAATCATATAGTAATCAAAATTCAAAATGAAAACATAAAAATATGATGAATATTTGGAATAAACTTTCCCCAGAATGAGAAGATAATGAGGCGTTCGACAGGGTGAGGAACCGCTTACCTAACTGTTTACGCTGACGCTTTTGGGTTGTCGTCTATACTCTATAGTACCCTCGTGAACGTGTCGCTTTCATTGTGGTAATTCTTGATTATTAAGCATTTGGCATTATTGTTATATTTGTGGGTAGTTGCTCTCTCTCTCTCTCTCTCTCTCTCTCTCTCTCTCTCTCTCGTCAGCTTATTAAAGCATGGGTTTATCTTGCAAACGGTTGGTAACAAAAATCATCAATTTAACCCATTAAAATGAAACTAAACAAACTTTTAATTTCTCTCTCTCTGCCTGTCTCTCTCTCTATATATATATATATCTCGCTCTCTCTCTTTCTCTCTCTCTCTCTCTCACACACACACACACACCCGTCAACTTTTTAAACTACAAGTTTATCTATTGAACGGTCTGGAACAATTTCATTTTTTAATGAAATAAAATGAAACTAAGTACACGTTTAGCTCTCTCTCTCTCTCTCTCTCTCTCTCTCTCTCTCTCTCTCTCTCTCTCTCTCTCTCTCTCAAACCTTTTCATTGGCAAATCAAACCTTTTCATTGGCAAATCGAATATGTATATTATGTAGGCTTTGGGCTCGTTCTGAACACTTCACTGCGTAGAAATTAAGGCCGAGTGCTATGTGTCTTGCAGTGAAGCTCATTAAATTTTGATTCTGTAAACCGCAAACATTCTCTCTCTCTCTCTCTCTCTCTCTCTCTCTCTCTCTCTCTCTCTCTCTCCTGAGGATGTCTTGTAATTTGAACCTCTTCAGAACTTCAAGCGAAGATGCAAGATACAAGTTTCCTTTTATTTACATAATCTACTTACTACATCTTTCCATTTATTTATGGATGTGTTCATTTACTACTTTTTGTCTTTTTTTTAACAAGGGATGTCTTTTTTTCTGTATTTCCCGTTGCCTTCTGTTACTTCTTTCGAAT
Source organism: Macrobrachium nipponense (assembly GCF_015104395.2). Classification (NCBI taxonomy): domain Eukaryota; kingdom Metazoa; phylum Arthropoda; class Malacostraca; order Decapoda; family Palaemonidae; genus Macrobrachium; species Macrobrachium nipponense. The sequence goes on along the minus strand of NC_087215.1, from coordinate 71,153,120 downwards.
GAACTACCATACTCTTTGGAAGCTTGAATTTCAAGTCAGTGGTCAACTTTGGTGAGCTTGTTCCACGTGAATATGATTCATCTGAACAATAATAATAATAATAATAATAATAATAATAATAATAATAATAATAATAATAATAATAATAATAATAATAATAATAGTAGTAGTAGTAGTAGTAGTAGTAGTAGTAGTATAGTAGTAGTAGTAGTAGGATAGAAAATTCTCATTTTTCTTCATCGTCATAATAATAATAATGATGATAATAACAATAATAAGATAAATACCACCCAGTCGAATTGGAGGACTGTCCAAAAAAATAGATAATAATAATAATAATAATAATAATAATAATAATAATAATAATAATAATAATAATGAGGTATGGAGGAGTCTGAGGGAGATGGTGCCAGAGAAGTACGCGCGATTGATACAAGAGATGAACCGGAATATATTTCCCAGAGTGAGGAGCAGTGTTGGGGAGACAGCGGGTTTTGAGATGAGAGTAGGATTACACCAGGGGTCGGCTCTGAGCCCATTTATCTTTAACATAGTGATGGATGTTATAATAGAGGAAGTAAGGGAGGCAGTACATTGGAATATGTTGTATGCGGATGATATTGTTCAGTGCGCAGTGAGCAGGGAAGATCTGGAAATATGAGAATAAGTAGATCTAAGACAGAATATATGTGCACCACCACCGAGGGGGATGATAGAGAAAGTATTCAGCTTGGTGGAGAGCAAATAAAGAGAGTTGATAAGTTTAAGTATTTGGGATCTTTTTTCAACACTGGAGGAAGTATGGAAGAAGAAGTAAAACATCGGGAACAGGCAGGCTGGAACAACTGGAGTGCAGCCTCTGGAGTTCTTTGTGACAAAAGAGTACCGCTTAGGTTAAAAGGAAAATTTCACAAGACGGTGGTAGGAACAGCAATGCTGTATGGTACGGAAACAGCAAGCATGAGAAAAACAGAGCACAAGAAGATGGATGTGGCAGAAATGAGAATGCTTAGGTGGATGTCTGGGGTGACAAGAGAGGATAGGATCAGAAATGACTACATAAGGGGGTCGACTAAGGTAGTGGAAGTATCAAAGAAAGTGCAGTAGGGGAGGCTGAGATGGTATGGACACCTGTTGAGGAGAGATGAGGACCACGCTGGGAGACATACTATGGGGATGGAGGGTCAAGGAAGAAGAAGAAGAGGGAGACCAAGAAAGAGATGGAAGGGCTGTGTAAGAGGAGACTTACATGAGAAGGGAATTGATGAGGCAGAAGCGCAGGATAGAAATAGACGGAAACGGCTCATCCGAAACGGCGACCCCATATAAAAATGGGAATCAGCTGGGAAGAAGAAGAAGAATAATGATAGGATAGGGAATTCACAGTTTCTTCGTCTTCGTCTAATTTATTCGTTCACGTTAGGAGTTTCGCGGCGTTTGCTTTCAAAGGAGATTGGCCCCTCTCTCACGCAGACGCGTGAAAAGCATTTAGATTTCACGGTGGAATGCTTATGCTAGTGACCTAGTCGTATTGCTTTGTTTATGTATGAGATATTCACTTATCATCCTTGTCATTTATATTTGTTTTCTTAATGAATTAGACGAATTTGCCGAAAATCTCGTAGACTGCGTTCTTATTTGACCAACGTAATGTCGTTGAACGAGAATTTCTTTGTTGATTATCGATTATATTATTGCTTCCTTAATGGTATATACTCGATGAGGTCTGTTCAGTGTTTTGGAGTTCTTAATAAAGTATACGGATTTTTCGCAGAGAATTATCTTAACCTCATAAGTATAAGAGAAGCATACAGGGTTTCTTTAATTAACTTTGTTAAAGTAGTCGACTTTGTGCGTAATTTATTTTCTATACAAATTTGCGTATCTTTACAAATTTGTTTTATATATATATATATATATATATATATATATATATATATATATATATATATAGAGTAGTATACTAGGTACCAAGCGATTTCGTGTTTATAAAATTTAGTAGGGAAAATACAATGTTCTGTGAAATTTTCTTGTTTATGTTTCTATTTATTTATTTTACTTTGTACCCAGAAGAAGTGTACACAATACACGAAAGCGCTTGGTACCTGGTCTTTACTTTTTCACCTTTCATGTGGGTATTTACATACATATTTGTCACGTTGCTGTTTGGTGACTTATTGCTGATATATATATATGGGATATATATATTATATATATATATATATATTATATATATATATATATATATACAATATATATAGAGAGAGAGTAGTATACTAGGTACCAAGCGATTTCATGTTTATAAAATTGTAGGGAAATACAATGTTCTGTGAAATTTTCTTGTTTATGTTTCTATTTATTTATTTTACTTTGTACCCAGAAGAAGTGTACGCAATACACGAAAGCGCTTGGTATCTGGTCTTTACTTTTTCACCTTTCATGTGGGTATTTACATACATATTTGTCACGTGCTGTTTGGTGACTTATTGCTGATATATATATATATATATATATATATATATATATATATATATATATATATATATATATATATATATATATATCATATATATATATATACTATATATATATATATATTATAGACCTGCCCATACCGTGAAAAATGACAGCAATATAAGAGACGGCAGTATCCGTCACGAAAAACGGAGTGAGATGCCTTCATTCTTCATACCTAAAAATGGACTGTGAGAGAGAGAGAGAGAGAGAGAGAGAGAGAGAGAGAGAGAGAGAGAGAGAGAGTCATTGTTTAAGTATTTCTTTCGAGCATTCTGTGTTCCAGTGGCTTACAAAAGACAGATGGCAATTTGTAATCAAGGCGGAATATAAGTATTGTTTCTCCTCATATATCATCTTTTGAGGTTTTGATGACGTCGTACTCCTAAACTCCTCCCAGCAACTAGGGAACACCTGTAGTTATGATGGACAACCGGTATCTGACAATCAAAAAGATGCTGGGTCTTCATGACGTCAGAGATTCCATGAACGAAATCAAATGGATCTGAACGAAAACTACACATCATACCAGCTGATGAAATCGCGTTTCTTAATCTAGCGTCTGTTTCAAATCACAGCGACCAGATGTGGACCATGGGGGCTGCCGTGACGTCACCACATCTCGGAGCATCCCGCCCGAGCGATGTTTTGTGGAAGATGGCGAGCGAAATTCTAAATGCAGGGCGGAGTCTATGGGAGGCTTAGAGGGTCTGGGTGATGCCTTTTGCGGTTCGTTGGATAACAGATAAATTGATGTATGGAAGGGACTCCAGTGCCACTTGAACTCCAGTCGCATTGCTGCGTGCTAATCCCAGTTATACCGTCTCCAGCAGCTTCAAGCGAGCCGCCATGTCTTCTCTGGACCTTGAGACTAAGTTAGGAGTGCTAGGTAACGAAAGAATTCGAGTTTTCATTGTCTCTCCGGGTAACAGTGTCTTGGTACGTCTTCCCGTTTATTGGTTATTGTTCCTTTTTTCTCTCATTACAAGGTAAAAATTCTCTTCTATTTTTCGATCATGAATTGTTGTTTGTTTTTTGTTTTTACTACTCTAAAAGTGAAGCCTGCGTGTTCAGAATATATTTCTTAGTCCCTTGTGTGTATGCGAGTGTGTGTGTGTATGCTCATTTAAATAGATTGACATACATGTGATTAAAGGCACATATAAATCTTGTGTAAATGTTTATGTGTATGTAATTACGTATGTACTATTTATGTATGCATGACTTTTTTTTTAAGCCTTTTCCCTTTATAAGAAATCAGGCCCTACTGCCTATCCTTTCTGCAGAGTGAGATAATTTTCAATATTGTTTTCAATCATTTTTTCTATTTCAAGTACTTTTAATTTTGGTTTTTGTGGAATCTATCATAATACATCGTAATTCCGTAAATTCCTACATCCTCGACCCAATCCTTATCCATAACATACACAATTCCAGTTCCAGATTTCCTGATATCCTTCTGTTAATCCTTACCAGAAACTCCAGTATCTAATTCCAGGTCCTTAAAAATTTGCATTCCAGAAATTTCTACACTCCTTCACATAATTCCCAATATAATATTCCACGTAACGTCATTAATCCCTCTCGCAGGAATCTTCATCCTCCTCCCTTCCAAAGTTCCTATTTCCTTCAATTTATGTTTTATCCATTCCTTATCCTATATCCCTAACAAATCCTATTCCAAGATGTTATTCCAACATCCTTTCCTTTATATTTACCCGAAATATATCCTCAATTTCAATCGTAAATAACATCTGATCTAAAATTCCGACCTTTCCCATTCCCGACCCTAATCCTAAACGCCTTCTATTCCATAATTCCTATATCCAACATCTAGTAATGCTTATCCAAAACAGCCTTTTCCCCTTTCCCGATTCTTAAGAATATTATGTACCAGAATTCCTAAAACCTTCATTTAATCCTTATTCAAATTCCCATGCCTTAATTCCTACATCCTGCGCCTTATCCTTATCCTAAACACAATTGTCTTATTTTAATTCCTGAAACTCCCCTATCCTTCATCTTATCCTTATCCAAAATGTGTTTTTTGTCCATTAAGTATCCTGGATGATACTTATTCCTAATTCCCGTATACTTTAAATATTCCTTATCCTTATGGTAAAACCCTTTATCCATTGCAGATCCTTAACAATTCCTATTCCAAAATTCCTACATCCCTTGCTTTATCCTTATGCTAAACATAACTTCCTTATTTTAAATCCCAATTAACATCTATTCACAAAAATCCTACAGCCATGAAACCTTATTGCATTCCAGATCCTTGCTCATTCCTGTTCTAAACTCCTTCCTTCCCCTAATACCTATCCTAAACAGACTTTCCCGATTCCTAATCCTGAATTATACCCATTCCAGAATTCCCACATCCTTCTCATGATCCTTATCCAAAAATATTTTCCCATTCTAGATCCTTAATGATTCCTATTCCAAAATTTATCCATCCTTCCCATAATCCTTATGCTAAACAGACTTTCCTCATTCTTATTCCAGAATTCCCACATCCTTCACATCGTCCTTATCCAAAAACCTCATCCCATTCCAGATTCTTGATCGTTCCTATTCCAAAATTTATTCCTTCCCTCTCATACTCCTTATCCTAAACAGACTTTCCCATTCCTATTCCAGAATTCCCACATCCTTCACATAATCCTTATCCAAAAACCTCATCCCATTCCAGATCCTTGATCATTCCTGTTCCAAAATTTACTCCTTCTTCCCATGATCCTTATCCTAAACAGACTTCCCCCATTCCTATTCCAGAATTCCTACATCCTTTACATAATCCTTATCCAAAAACCTTATCTCATTCCAGATCCTTAGTAAATCCTGCTCTAAAAATTCCTACAGCCTTTGGCTCATCCTCCTTATCCAAAGTATGCTATCCCATTCCACATCCTCGAATTCCATAGCTCGAATTCCAAACTTCCCAAATCCTTCTCGTAATCCTCATCCAAAAAAATTCCTATTTCCCTCCTTTTATCCTTACCCTAAACAGACTTTCCCGATTCATAATCCTGAATTATACCTATTCCGGAATTTCCACAGTCTTCACATTCCATTCCAGGTCCTTAATCATTCCTATTCCAAAATTCCCTGTTCCTTCATCCTATCCTGAGTATATGCATTCCCAATTACAGATCCAGAATATTAACCATTCCAGAATCCTACGTATCCTGCATCCTCCATTCCATATCCTTGATAATAACTATACATAATCCTTATCTAAAAAAAAAAAGTCCAATTCCTGATTCATTATCATCACTATTCCAGAAATTCCTGCACATCTAGCATTGCCTTTATCCAAAACAATTTTTGTCTATCCTAAATGCATAATAATTACCATTCCCAAAAGCCCCACAACCTTCATACAATCCTTATCCATAGTTCCTTATCCCATTCCAGATCTTTGTCAATTCCTATTCCAGAAATTCCTGTTTCCATCACCTTATCCTTATCTTAAATAAATGTTTCCCGTGTTCCAAAATTCCCATCCTACACACAATCCTTATCCATAATTCCATATACCTTTCCAGATCTTTGTTAATTCATATTCCAGAAATTCCTGTTTCCTTCATATTATCCTTATCCTAAAAATTTTTTCCTCATATGTTCCAAAATTCCCATCCTTCACATAAACCTTATCCACAATTCCGTATCTTATTCCAGAAATTCCTGCTGCCTTCCCCTTATCCTTTTCCATTCTGGATCCTGAGTAATTCCTATTCCAGGATTCCCACATCCTCCGCATATTCCTTATCCAAAAACCTTTTTCCTATTCCAGTCCCTTAATGAATTTTCATCCAAAGATTCAAGATTCCTTCACTTTATCCTTATCCTAAACAGTTTTTTTCATTCCTAGGTCCTAAATAACATATTCCCATTCCACAGGCCCTATATAACAACCATTCCATTATTATTACTTCCTTCGTATAATCCTTACCGAAATCCTTACAAAAATTATCCTTATCCTTCCGCAAATCCTAAACCACTCTTACGCCAAAGTTCATACGGGACTACCATATCCTATTCCACATCCTTAAATCCTACTCCACATATCTTATGTCCTGGTCCTAATTCTTATCTGTAACGCAGTTTTCCTGTTTCATATTTTTAAGACTTCATATTGCTGCATTATTCACTTAATAATTACTGAGTTTTTTCGTTCCAGGTAACTAATCATTCCTAACCTAAAATTCCTGACATCCTTTACCTAATATTCTTCAAGCCTTCTCGTAGATACTACGTCCCTAACCTAATTCTTTTCCTTAGTATCCTTTTTCCATTCCAGGCTACTAACAATTCCTATCCTAAACATTGATAATCCAAGATTTTAGATCCCTCTCTGAAAATTCAATAATACCTGTCAAATCCTCACATACCCTTTACTTAATTCTTGAATTTATGATCCACTATATGAGCCCATCCTTATCCTTATCCTTATCCCATAGTAGATTCTAGGTTGATCTTATGGCAAATGTCCCCTAAATCCTTCATCCCTCCTTCACTACGTCCTTCATCAATCATTTATTAACATCCCTCAATATCATCTTCATATTCTACATCTCCATCTCGACATTCTCTTTTCCATTCCAGATCTTTCATCAATTTCCCGTAATCCTTCACTTGATCCTCATAAGTCTTCATTAGGCTCATACTATTAGGCTAATCCTGATCTGAAAAGAAATCTTCATCCCACTGAGTACCCCTGATCATCTCCTTTCGTTAATCTGCATTTAGTAATTTCATTTACACTTGTTTGATTAACCTGAAGCTTATCTCTAACAATATGTATCCTCTTTTAGGTCCTTAACTCATTGTATGACGGTTATTAACTGTGAAATTGTACCTGAAACTGAAAGGAGAACAGGTTCCTAAACTAGGAAACGTTAGCTATGCCAGTCTAACCTTCTTCGTTTCCTGCTCAGTGATAAAAAAATGCTAAAGAGTTCTTACTGCTAACAGTAAAGACTAATCTTTGACAAGTCCCTTTCCCACAGACCACAAAAACAGTCTTTGCACCTAATTTTTGCTCTGTGCTCATGAGAATCGCTCCTGTCCTGATTTTATCATGGCCAATAACTTCAAACATGATTCCTAATCCTTAATCCCAATCCAAGCGGATTCTATATCTGCTTATCCAAAAGGCACAACTTCCCAGTACCTAATTAGAAGCAGATATCACATCTCGTGTCGTCATGGAGGAGTCAGGCCCCGATTGGCTACCGATTTCAACGTGGATCCTGGCGAACCTTTGTCCTAAGGCCAAGACTACAACAGGTTGTGGAGCAGATTACTCGCGTTCATAAACGTAGTCTGTTAATTGTGTTGATACTAGAGTTAAGCATTAAGATCTTACTTTAGTAATTACTATAACTTTGCGTGTGGCAACCGGTAAATGCAACAATAAAATAACTCTCTCACACACACATAATACATACACACACAATATATATATATATATATATATATATATATATATATATATATATATATATATATATATATATAAATTCCAATTATTTGCGAATTCGGCTGATTATATTCCGTAGAACGTACTGTTCTTTTTTTTAATCTGACTTTATTTTCGAGGTAATTCTCCCTAAGGAACACAGCCTGTGCACCGCAAAACAAATAGACGAGTTTACCTTCCACTAATATCTACGAAGCCGTTTTATTTCAGGCATCCAGACGACGGTTTCCAATACAGGGGATTCTCTCTCATTCGTCAACGAGAACAACCAGTGGGTGGACCTCCCCTACGGGCTGATAGGTTTCGCCAACATAGCCCTCATCATCATTCTGGGCACGTTGGTCCTGACCGGGGTTATCCTCTTGGGTATCGAAATCATTTCCAACGGTCCAGGAGGCTTGATTTCAGCTTTCAATAGGTAAGATGAAGGAAAATTCATAGGGATACGGCAAGAGCAGCGGGAGGGTATTTACCAGCAGTGATAAAATAGAGTAAACTTTATTTTTCACCTTTTATTTGCTTTAAACTCTTAGAAATTCATTCATAAGTTATTCATCTGTCGAGTGTATGTCATTCTATTCCCGAAGAGCGGATTGTTATGAAAGTATAACATTAAGACGTCATAGCTACTTACAAGACAATCTGTCAGTATATATATATATATATATATATATATATATATATATATATATATATATATATATATATATAGAAAGAGAAAGAGAGAGAGAGAGAGGTAGAAAAGCTGTTGCATATGGATGGCTAGACAGCTATGCTAGTGTCAGCTGAGCACTACCTACTCTCTTATTCTTTTAATAACAGGGGCGTCGAAGTGACTGGTGTGGACCAGCTGGTGTCGCCCATCGTCGAGGCCATCGAGGGAAGCGCCGGGAGCCTCCCCGAACTCATCCTGAAGAGACGGGCGCACTACGCCAGCAATTACAACGCCAACCGAAGAAGGCGAAGACGCTAGAGAGAGAGGTGAGGCGTGGTGTATTCCAGGACCTTGATTCTACATTTATAGGAGTTGACATTTTCTATTCAGCTTTTTATTTACATTATTAAGATATTCAGGTTAGGTTGATTAAGCTGCTTTAATTCGTCTTTATTCAGAGATACACATGAGTTTGTTCAATGTGCATATGTAGCCTACATGGTAGCAATGCTTTACTGACTTGAAGTAATTGAAGATTTCTGTATTTTCAGTCTCTTCAAATAACTTTACAACAACATAAAAGACTTTTTAATTCATTTTTCTTCTTTACCCTCTTTTAAACAGGTTTATTTTACCCCTGAGCTGCTCCGGAAAACAAAAAATAATGAGGAACAAGGATGTACCAAAAGCGAAGAGCAACAAAGCACCGATCCAAGGATCATGGAATCCCTCTTGGCTCGAAAACCTTCTGAAGAAAATGGAGCCGTTTGTTCGACCCTAATCACAGAGAATTTTTCTTCCTGATTCTATACTTCTTTTATTATTATTATTATTATTATTATTATTATTATTATTATTATTATTATTATTATTATTATTATTATTATTATTATTATTCAACGATTGATGACTTTGACAGAAGACATTTTAAAATGAGAATGAGCAAATTATGCTATAGTTTCTTGGATAGAACTTTTACTGAGAACTCTAAGGCTTCTAACTAACAGAAAATCAGTTTTTTTTTTTTTTTTTTTTACTAATTCTGCAAAGAATGCTTACTTTCATATAGTTATAATTATTCCCTGCCACCATAATAAGATAACGAAATGAAACTGCCATTAGAGACGGCACTGTATAAATATCCCTTTTTCGTGAAGGAGGTTCTTTGGAGTTAAAAGTTACCTTGGGAAATATTGTGGGATTTTTACCACATAAATATGACTTAAAGAGTCACAGGAGACTTCAAGAGTCACAGGAGACTTCAAGAGACACAGATGACTTCAAAAGTCATAGATGACTTCAAGAGACGCAGATGACTTCAAGAATCAGATGACTTCAAGAGTCACAGATGACTTCAAGAGACGCAGATGACTTCATTAGTCAAAGATTGACTTCAAGGGACAGATGACGTCAAGAGACACAGAAGACTTCGAGAGTTACAGATAAAATTCTAGGGACACAGATGACTTCAAGAGTCAAAGATGACTTCAACAGACACAGATGACGTCAAGAGACACGGATGACTTCAAGAGACATAAATGACTTGAAAAGACAGATTATTTCAAGAGACCCAGATGACTTCAAGAGACAGATGACTTCGAGAGAGTCACAGATTGACTTCAAGAGACGCAAATGACTTCAAGATTCACAGATGACTTCAAGAGACACATATGACTTCAAGATAAGCTTCAGAGACTGCGGGTGACAGCAATACGACGCTTGACGGACAACATTACGTCATTATTAAACGAAGCGAGATAATTATGGACAGAATGCAGACTGAGGATGTTGGCCTAACCATATATACATTGACAGACTGATCAGACGTGAAGATTAATATAAATACTCGTTTCTAAAGACTGAATATGATATGAAGACGATTATCCTACCTCTCAATAATAATAATAATAATAATAATAATAATAATAATAATAATAATAATAATAATAATAATAATAATAATAATAATAATAATAATAATAATAATAATAATAATAATTTAGTCTATGAGAAAAAAGTAGGCCATATACAAAATATGTAGTTTCGTTGTTCTTCGCTTTTGCAAAATGAATGTTGTTACTAGGTTTGTAAGGATCTGTTGTTGTACTTTTATAATTGCCCAATCAGATTTCTCCATTAGTGTCAAAATTAATGAAGACCGCTGATTGGTTGGAAGCAAATTCAAGTGAGACGACTAGCCAATGAATATGTCTATGCTTTACACCAAGGCAATGGAGAATTCTGATTGGTTGAAAATTTGCTCAAGATATTGTACATAAGAATCCACTTGAGACAACTTTTGAAACCACTGGAACTGTAGCAAACGAATGACAGTATTCTTTTGTGATGTTTAATCTCTGGGATTAAGTTAAAACCAGACTAAAATGTCTCTTATGTTTTTGTTTATTCTTTAGAATTGTACATAATTCATTTTCAATTTCCTTCGGTGCCATTTTGTTCATTGTTGTCATTGTAATACCTTGTGTCATATTTATATATTTATAAAGTTTCGTGCATTGTGACTTGGTTTTCATTCATTCTTAGCCTTTGTGAAATGAAAATTGCTTATGACGTATTTCACACACTGAAAAGACTCTCTAGAAATCTAGAAGTTAACAGTAAATGATGAATTATTTTGTCGGCGAGGTTTTTGAAGACTTGACAATATGACAAAAAGTTTTGCCTCTCAAGAAATTCTTCTTGTTTTCCTTGACTCATGTGGTAAGGTGGCTTTTAAAAGTCTGGTCTGTTAACTTTTTACAGTTAAGGAAATAC
>NC_087215.1:71119188-71134188 GCF_015104395.2 Macrobrachium nipponense | reverse complement strand
AGGCTTATAGTGCTTAGAGTACCTGTGGTTCATAATGATTCCCTTTGATTGGTTAGATTTATCGAAAGGGGTAAGTATAATAAACGTTTTCTGGCCTACATACGAATAAAGTTCACATGGGCCATTTCTATCGCATAATAATAAAAGTCATTATTATTATTCTTATTTTTATTCTCTTGGACCATTTTGTGAATGCAAGTTGTTATGTTTATATTTTAATATTTTGAAAAGTCATTTAGATCACTAAGCTGAAGTTACATTTATATAGACTTAAACTATACTGAATTGCATGAAAACTTCATAATATTCTATGAAACATTCATATCACTTTTTGATTAGTTTTGTATTGTTTTGACTTCATTTATTGACTTTAATAATTTATTTATTCAGTTTCACATTCCATTACTTTTATGAAACAAGAAGCACAATTACAACGCTCTCTCTCTCTCTCTCTCTCTCTCTCTCTCTCTCTCTCTCTCTCTCTCTCTCTCTCTCTCAAAGTTATGTCAAATAAACTATTGGGAAGATATTTCAATTTTTAGAATTCTACTGATCAGATAGGCATTCTTGGTTTATGCAGTATAATTTTGGTCCTTATTTTCAATTTTTACATATTTGGCTCTTTTCGTATTTCCCCAAACCATAAAGACTAACATTGCCTTGAGCCAGATAATTTAGTAGCATTATAATGAAAATAAATTAAGCATCACCTATAATCCTTTAAAATCTTCTAGCATAGGACTAGGTCTAGGTCTAAGCCTGACTGTTTAATCTAAGCACTGAAAGAATAATGTCATCTCAAGCTTTTAGCTCTATATCTCTCTCTTCTTCTTCTTCTTCTTCTTCTTCTTCTTCTTCTTCTTCTCTACTTGTTTTTCTTTTCATTCTTAGCTTCTTATCCTACTTCTTCTTCTTCTTCATTTGTCTCCAACGATACTGACTCACGTGCAATTTCTCTCCTCCTCCTCCTCCTCCTCCTCCCCCTCCTCCCCCTCCTCCACCTCGCCCGCGGTGAAGGAGGTCTTCTGAGCGAGGCCGAGAAAATCCTCCCCCAGCGGTGGCAGGTGGACAAGCCCTCGCTTACATAGGGGTCGGATTTTTCTTCCTCTTGGTCATCGTCTCCTTCTTGACGGCTCTCAATGGAGGCGTTGTCTCGATCTTTGGCAGAAGGTACAGTTGGCCTACAAAGTATTGTATCTCTTTTCCTATCAATATTGTTTTAGATTACGTTCATATACTTCAGTCAGAACTGCAGTCATGTAAATCAGCAGGTAAAGCGGTAAGTGGCAACTTTTACCCCCGCTGAGTTGCATGCTAGAGGATTATGGGTAGATAGTGTATACAGTACTTAGTAGGCCAAATGGTTACACACCAACCTATATATTGCATCTGGGACTTCGCTTGATATTCGCTCTGTGCATTCACATTCACACGATGGCAGGGAAATGACTTTTCTTACAATAATTCTGACATTTTTCTTAACCTTTTATCCTTCTCAAGGGAAACATCTTTTCATTACATATAGGATTCAAGGTTCCACAGAGCCTACTTCACCTGAACTCAGACTATAAAATATAAGAAAAAATAATAATAGTAAGGGAACTTTCTCAAAAGAAAAAAGAAAAAAAAAACTAAGAGAAACACACTACTGGCTGTAGAAAGCGCATCTCTAACAAGGCATCACAATAATCACAAGAATTTCGTCAACGGGGCGAGTGTAGTAAGTGGCCTTCGCTCTGATAGCTACGAGAACTTGAAAAGATGTTTTCCTTTTCCTTGTTTTTTTTTTTTTTTTTTTTTTTTTTGCCCTGGGGGGAAGGGGAGGGATACCATAGGTAGTGGGGTGGGAGGGGATGTAGATAAAGATACCTCGTGTCCACAAGTTATTTTGCCGTGAGTGTTCATTTTGCATGCAAGAGTGTACGATGACTTCTGTCTTCTTGAATGTTTTCATGGGAGGTGTGTCTTCTAGCTCAGGGCAACGCTCCAAAACTTTGACATCAAGGCACATTCCTTTTAGAATGCTTATCTTTTTCTGTTGAACACTTTTGCCCACTTTCTTTCATACGCTAATATTGAGAGCTTGTACTAAGACTGTCTCTTTGTACGCATTTATAATCAGCACTCTGCGCGTCATTTTCCCAGGCGAAAAACAACTGCTGTAGTATACTTTCTTTCTATACAGTCACCAGACTACTTCTTCTACATAACTATATCTTCTCTCACGTACAGAAAGAGCTTTGCTTATAAACTCACATTTTCTCAGACGATAGGTAACTGCTATTGACTTTCTATCCAGTCACCAGTCTCCAACTTCTGTTTAACCGTGTCTTCTCTCACGTAGAGCAAGAACTTTCCTTGCAAATTCACAAAGACTAACCTCTTCACCTTTCCTAAGCCCAAAATCAATAGACAATTGACAAATAAACTCAGCAAAGTCTTGACCTCGCTCCCTCCCTCCCTCCCCACCAACAGCCGAAGACCTGACAGTGGTCTTGTCCTCAGTAAGCAGTCTCTCAGTCTTCAATGATATTCTGTCGGTCGGTGCCCTGGCACTGGGCTTCATCGTAGTGGTGCTCTTGAGCGTGGCCCTAGTACAGTCCCTGGATGGAATTCTCTCCAAAGGGTGAGTAGGATTCTCACTAGGAGGCCAGGCTCTGGCAAGATGTAAGTGATTTTTTTTTTCTTTTTTGCGTTTTTTAGCCGTCTGAAGGGCGCCTCTGGCGAGTCATGTGAGTGTTTGTAATTATTGTTCCTCTATTGGGTGTTTATATATATATATATATATATATATATATATATATATATATATATATATATATATATATATATATATATAGGTATATAATTATTAATTATACTTTTTTATCATAATAACTGCTGCTTTAGAGCGTAGGTCAGTACATAAGAGATATTTTTAAAAAACTAGTAGAAATGAAAATAAAAAAAAATTGCACTTATGTTACAATGACATTTCCAAAAAAAAAAATTTAATATTTTAAAACCATGTAATTAAATTCCTCAGAAACTGAATTCATGTTACTGAGGGTGCTCCTAAAAAGTAAATCAATTGATTTTCGTAAAGATTCTGAAAATATTCCTGAGTTCAAAACAAAAGTATTTTAGGAGAGGAGTTTTGCATTTATATTTGCTAGTACTCAAGAGATGTTAGTTGTTGAATCTAAATATCCCATATCGATGACCAGTGTTGTGACAAAAGTTTGTGTAATTAAATTTAATAATTGAACCGCAAGATAATAAAGAAATGTATTTTATTCACAGCCCTACGCCTTACAAAAAAATCTTAGAGAAATCTTTTAAATAAATGATTAAAAGGTATTTCAATATGTTTAATATTTTCCATACTTAGAATGTATCGAGAAGTAAGATTAAAAACAGCGTGATCCTATCCAACAAATATTAATAGGTAAATTTTATTATTTGCACTTATCTATTCATTTATCATTCTATTTATTTACTTATTTACCCATTGATTCGTTCCTTCATTTGCAGCCTCACTAACACTCCGCTCAGCGGGTTGCAACCCATACTGGACGAGCTCGGCGACAAAGTCACCCAGTCGCTGGAGAAATTCAGCTTTCCCGACGTGTCCAAGAAGCGAGTGTCCTAAATCTGACAGAAAATTATTGCTGTTATCTCAGAGTCCTTAATATTTGTTTTTCTTCTTCTACTACTTCTTCTTCTTCGTCTTCTTCTTTTTCTTTTTCTTCGTCTTCTTCCTTTTCTTCTTATTTCTTGGCAGCTGAAGAGTCAACGAAAAAAAGGACAAGGTTTAAATTTAGATAAGATTCTATTTTTAATAGAAGCAGACGCCCATTTCTGGCACCGTCTTTGCTGTTTACGTTTCGTGGTTGTTGTCTCTGTTGTTATTAGCTTGCAAATTTCCCTTTTATTTATTGACACAACATAAAAAAATCCCTTTCTATGAAAAACAACGTCAAAAAACATCAGTCGAGCGAAATTATCAATATCAAAGTAATTATAGTATGAAAACATGAAATATTTCATATTTGTACAGCAGTTGTTTTAAGCTGTAAATATCTATTGTTTTGATTTGTACATTATGAAGCAGAATGAATATCTAAGAAAAACAAGGTTATCAATATTAGCCTATTATCGTTCAAAAGACACCTTAGACTTTGGAACGATATTTCTGCAACAGAAATGAATTTCTATGAAAAACAAGGTTAGCAATATTCACAAAATTAACGTTCATAAAACAGATGAAATTATTTAAAACGATATTTGTATAACAGATCCGTGTATAACAGAGACGTTGATTTTCAGCAGAGTCATCTACTTTTTGTGCCATATATTGCCAGAGATTCTTGCCCTTCCTCTCTTGTCTACGGCATTCGACATGATTTCCATTTCACAAAGTTCACAGGGATTGTTTTCATTGTATATAGAATGTTGTTATCAATATCATTGTAGCAATGCAAACACGAAGTTTCATTTTTCTGATTTCCTTCTTTTGTATTTCACTGTGAAAATATCCTTCATTTCATTGGTGAGAAGAAATAGTTTGTCAGGATGAAGAACTGAGACGAGGAAAATGAGGAATAAAAGAAGAAGAAAATGCTTCACGTGAGAGAGAGTGGAAATTGGAATTAACGCAACCCTAAGCAAAAGAGGAATATTATGATTTGAGATACTTAGGCTTATATTCCCACTTATAAAAGGATTAATATATTATATTTATAATATATATATAGATATATATATATATTATATATATATATATATATACATACATACATAACATATATGTATATATACATAATATATATATATATATATATATATATATATATATATATATATATATATATACACACATATACATATATAATTTTTAACGCTTAAACTGGAGTATTGAAACTATCACGCTTATCACCACTGCAAATTATTTATTATTATTATTCATTATTATTATTATTATTATTATTATTATTATTATTATTATTATTATTATTAATTCAGAAGATGAAGCCTACTTATGTGTAACAAGACCACTACAAGGGCCATTGACTTGAAATTCAAGCTTCCAAAGAATACGGTGTTGTATTTTAAAGAAATAACAGAAGATATTAGCTTTTGAAAAATCAAATTGACGAATCAATAAAGAAACAGATAAAGTTATAGATAAATTATTAAGATACAATTAGACTAGTTCTAAGGTAGTAATGCACTGCAGTCGCCTGAACTTTGGAGGTTCCAACTGTACAACTTCCTTAGTAGGGAGACTTTTCCACAGTTTTGACGGTGAGCGGTATAAGAGATCCCATTAATAAGGAAACGACGGGGAAATAAAGACGAGGGAAAGGAGGATTGTCTTATGAGAACTCGACGGATATTGTACGAAGGCTCCGGGGAAACGTCAGATCGGTGAAAAGTCAGCCACCATTGGGTGTGGTCAGCTGCAGCATTGTGCCGGCGACGGCGCGTAGAAACGCCTGAAGCCTTCTGCGCATGAGCAGTTCGAACATACGCCGCGTAGCTGTTCATTGTCTTAATTCCGCGGTTTTATCTTCATATTTGAAGTTACCGCTACGCAAAGTAATGCAATTTCATCTATTTTATTTATTTACTTATTTATTTGTTATTTTTAATACGTGAGATTTCTTCTTTCTGTCTCACTTTACCTTCTGTTACTTCGTCCTAATGAACACCGGAATATTCTTTGGAAGTTTGAATTTCAAGTCAGTAGCCCCTGTGGTGGGCTTGTTCCATATGAATAGTGTTCATCGTAATAATAATAATAATAATAATAATAATAATAATAATAATAATAATAATATATAATATTTTGTTCTGGTTGTATTCTTTATATAATCGGAGACTACAACGGGATTGTAGATAGTAATCTCCACTACAAAATCGTTCATACTGTATTTTCTTATTACTATACTATATCCTCTCTAATAACATAATATTGACAATGATAATGAGATTCACGTACAGATATGAATCCCAATCTAATCATAATTATTCTTTAAAAATAGATATTTAGAAGAGAATTATAATTAAGTTTTTTTTTTTTTACAAGGGAGGTAGACCTAAGGGTGTTGTTGTAAATCCTTATCAGTTACTAGATATATAATGGAATTTAAATCTGAAATGAAAGACATTAAGAAGAAAGGTGAAGCTAAATAATATCAAGTCATTCTACTGAAAAAAATAAGAATAAACAAAAAAATAAAAAAATAAAAAGAAACGCAGCGAATCGATTAATCCGATGCATTCCACAAGGTGACCGCCATTCTGAGAGTCGCCTGACACAGTTAAGGACCGAACGAGACCACAAGGACCGTAGAAGAAGAAGAAGAATAATAAAAAGAAGAAGAAGAGACGAAAGAATGAAAGAGGTTGGTGGTGGGGAGGGGGGGGGGGGGGGAAGATTTCAAACCATTTGATGACGTCACGCGCCTCGTACGCAGAAATTGCAGATTCCGCTAAGTCTTCAAAACAGATGGCCTCAGAGCCTTTGATACCCTATTCATTCAGTTCGCTGCAACTTCTCTCTCTCTCTCTCTCTCTCTCTCTCTCTCTCTCTCTCTCTCTCTCTCTCTCTCAGATAGAAAAAATAGGAATCAAGGGGGAACCGCGATATATGGGAAAAACAAAAAACAAGGAAAAATATATGAGAAATATAGTAACTCAGAATGTGAACTAATAGCGGTAGAATTTGAATCTGAAAAATTAATGAACATAGTAATATATAGACCCCCTAATACTAAAGAGTTTGACAGAATAATAGAAAAATTGGATGAAATTGGATGCTGTATGTAGAAATCACAAGGACTGGACTATTCTCCTATCCGGAGACTTTAACTTTCCTTTCGTAGACTGGAAAGAACGAATAGGAGATTGTGGTTGTATTTATACACAAAAAAAAGAGAGTAATAGTAGTGCAGAAGATAAGAAGCAATTCGAAAAACTAAAAGATATGCTACTAGAATACAACATTCAACAAATAAATCACCTGCCAACAAGAAAAGAAAATAATTTAGACCTAGTATTTGTGAACGAGGTGAATTATGTTCAAGAAATAATAGTTTATAATGCGAGTATTTCAGACCATAACGTCATAGAATTAACAGTCTATTCCAAAGCAAGTGAAAACAGAGATAAGCAAGAAATGAAAAAGTGGGAAGGATATGGAAAATAATACTTCTACAGTAAAAATATAAAATGGTCAGAAATAAATGAAGAATTAAACAAAGATTGGGATAACATTTTTGTAAGTGATGATATAAAGGTAAATACGGAGATATTATATAAAATATTAGAGAAAATAGTGGATAAATATATACCGAAGAAGAAAAGTAAACATCAGTCATGCTTACCAAGAGACAGAAGGATCTTGTTTCAGAAAATCCGAAAGTGGAAAAAAGGTCTTGCAAAAGAAAAAAATGCATGGAAAGTGATCGAACTAAAAAGTAAGATAGAGAATGCAGAAAAAAAGATTATACAATCAAAAGAAAATGAAAAACGGGACTTGGAAGAAAAAACCCTAATAAATACCAAGCAAAACCCCAAACTATTTAACTCGTATGCGAAAAAGATGAATAAAAGAAGAATAGAAATAGGCCCTTTAAGAATTGAAGGGTGATTAACGATTGAAAAAAAAGGAGATATGCAACATATTGGCAGAACGATATAAGAGAGAATTCACCCCTAGAATTGATAATGAAGATAATGATATAGAAGTAAGGGACGAAAATAGTGAATATTTAGCAGACATAGATTTAATGAAGCTGATATTGTGCAGGCTATTAATAGAATTAAAAATGGAGCTGCTGCAGGGCCTGATGGTATCCCTGCTATTTTGTTAAAGAAATTAGTTCATTCTATCGCAAAGCCACTTACAATATTATTAAGACAAAGTGTAGATACAGGCAAGATTTATGATGAGCACAAATTAGCATATATTACCCCTACTTTCAAAAGTGGATCGAGACTAGAGGCAAGTAATTACAGGCCTGTGAGTCTAACATCACAAATTATGAAAGTGTATGAAAGGGTAATGAAGAAAAATATTATAAAACATTTAATAAAATATAATTTGTTTAATATAGGACAACATGGTTTCGTACCCGGAAAAAGTACACAAACCCAACTGTTAGTCCACCGTGAGAACATATACAAAAATATGAAAAGCGGAAATGAAACAAATGTGGTTTATCTAGACTTTGCAAAAGCTTTTGACAAGGTAAATCATAATATATTAGCGAAGAAAATTAGAAAACATAATATAGTGGATAAAGTAGGAAGATGGTTAAAAGAATTTTTACACAACAGAAAGCAGATAGTTATTGCAAACGATGAGAAATCGGATGAAGCTAAGGTAATATCCGGTGTGCCACAAGGTACGGTGTTAGCTACAATACTGTTTGTTATTAAGAATGCAGACATAGACAGTAATGTTAAGGACTCGGTAGTGAGTAGTTTCGCTGATGACACAAGAATAAGTAGAGAATTTACTTGTGATGAAGATAGGAACGCGCTACAAAGAGACCTTAACAAAGTATATGATTGGGCAGAGGTAAATAGGATGGTATTTAACTCTGATGAATTTGAATCAATAAATTATGGAGACAGAGAAGGAAAGCTATATGCATATAGGGGACCTAATAATGAGACAATCACAAATAAGGAAGCAGTTAAAGACCTTGGTGTGATGATGAATAGGAAGATGTTATGCAATGATCAAATAGCAATTCTATTGGCAAAATGTAAAGCAAAAATGGGAATGTTGTTACGGCACTTCGAAACAAGAAAAGCTGAACACATGATTATGCTTTATAAAACATATGTTCGTAGTCCACTTGAATATTGCAATATGATATGGTACCCACACTATCAAAAGGATATTGCACAAATAGAGAGTGTACAAAGGTCCTTTACAGCTAGAATAGAAGAATTAAGGATCTTGACTACTGGGAAAGACTACAATCCTTAAAATTATATAGTCTAGAAAGGAGAAGAGAACGCTACATGATAATTCAGGCATGGAAACAGATAGAAGGAATAGCCGAAAACATCATGGAGCTAAAAATATCAGAAAGAGCAAGCAAAGGTAGATTAATAGTGCCCAAAACTATACCAGGAAAAATAAGGAAAGCACACAGGACATGAATCCACTACGCACCAGCATCGATAATGCAGCGTCTATTCAATGCGTTGCCAGCTCATCTGAGTAATATATCAGGAGTGAGCGTAGATGTGTTTAAGAATAAGCTCGACAAATATCTAAGCTGCATCCCAGACCATCCAAGATTGGAAGATGCAAAATATACCGGAAGACGTACTAGCAACTCTCTGGTAGACATTAGAGGTGCCTCACACTGAGGGACCTGGGGCAACCCGAACAAGATGTAAGGTCGTCTGTAAGGTAAGGTCTCTCTCTCTCTCTCTCTCTCTCTCTCTCTCTCTCTGTTTATCTCAGTGCTATGTGTCTCTCTCTCTCTCTCTCTCTCTCTGTTTATCTCAGTGCTATGTGTCCCTCTCTCTCTCTCTCTCTCTCTCTCTCTCTCTCTCTCTCTCTCTCTCTCTGCTAGTATCTCAGTGCATGTCCCTCTCTCTCTCTCTCTCTCTCTCTCTCTCTCTCTCTCAGATGATGTTTCCAAACGGAAATTGCTCTGTCTTGTCCTGCAATTAGCTTTGTAACCCTGGGTTGCTCATCATTCTGCCGGACGGTGCATTCATAATAATATGCATCATTATTTATAATTATTATCCGCAGAAACAACTAAAAAAATATCTATTTCAAAGACGAAAATGTGGTTATAAATGCGCAACTTAAAAAAAATGGTCGCCCGCTTTCTCTTGCGAATTTATGACTATTTTTATAGGTGAAATGACGAGGTAATGATAAATATCATTGATGATAATTATCATTCTTAGAAACAACTGAAAAAAAATCTATTTCAAAAGTTGAAAAAGGATATGAAAGCGCAATTTCGAAAAACGGTCTCTGGCTTTCTCTTACGAATTTATATATATATTTTTTTTAGAGGAGAAACAGAGACGTCGAAGTGAAACAAGTGAAACTTGAAGAATTGGAGTAATGTTTCTAGGTGTCTTTCGGAGTACTTGCGTCTCGGCGTCGTTTACGTGAGGAATATGGGCGATCGCAGACTTAATTGCAAGTCGTCGAGGGTCTGAGTAATTGCAATTACGGCCGATTTCCGACTCAACTACACGTCGTCAAGACACTTCGTCATTGCAATTAAGCGCAGTTTATTTTCCAGTCTGTCAGCGCAGACATAGCTGCATTGTCACTGATCAACTTTCACTGGAATTCGTTCCAGTTATGATGGAACTGGTTCCACTGTAATGGGGATTACGTCGAGATATTCAGTTTATTTCGTGTTTTCGGAAAACAACGTTTGGTAGCTACTGAAACGACTTATATACGTATATATATATATATATATATTATATATATATATATATATATGTGTGTGTGTGTGTGTGTGTGTGTGTGTGTGTGTGTGTGTTTGTGTATGTATTTATTCAAATTTGCCACTTTGGTAACAGAAAACAACTGTGATTTAATGAAATAGAAAAGCTCATACGTAACAGCAATGAAGGTAATATTACCATAACTCGTGCGGAAAAGACCTTTGAAAGGATCTTTTAAAATTATATCTGGCAACGATGCAGGAGAGCCAAGACTTTAAAAGAAGAAGAAGAAGAAGAAGAAGAAGAAGAAGAACTACAGTCTTCAAAAAAGTCACCATCCAGGTTTCTCACGAGTTGTAAAAATCGCAGACTCTTCCTACCATAAAAACGAAGCTTGACAGGTGTCAAAAGGTCACAGGTGTGTGCGGAGGATACGAGGGGTCAAAAGTTAAACAGGTGCGAGACAAGCGCCTGCTTAGAGTCATTTGCATAACTACTCCTTTACGCAAATAGCCTCCCACTACGCCGAGACTTGCTTAGTAAAAAATGGCCTTTATTACAGAGTTCATAAGATTCTTATTGATAACGGTAATAATTCGTTATTATCATTATTATTATTATTATCAATATTATGCAGAAGACGAACCTTATTCATATGGAACAAACCCGCCACAGGGGCCACTGACTTGCAACTCAAGCTTCCAAAGAATATTATGGTATTCATTGGAAAGAAGAAACAGAAGGTAATGGGAAATACAAAAAGGAGATATCACTTATAGAAAAAGAAGAAGAAATAAATGAATTAGTTAACAAATACATAAAAAGGTATTAAAATGCAAAAAAAAAAGAGTAGTATTGCATCTTCGCTTGAACTTCTAGTAAATGCAACTCAAGTCTTACAAGCTTTTAAACGTAATTCCAAGCAGTTCTGAAGCTTATCTATGCAACTGAGCGCATTCAATCATTTCCGACGAAATCATCCATCACTTGCCTCAGCAGATGCGCATCTGTTACTTCATTCCCTGGGAGGCTGTTACGTCTTTTCAAACGACTCCAGATCACACGAACATGCTTCATCATAGCCGCATTCTTTCGGTTTCTTTTTCTCCTTTTTATCTGAATAACCTAATTCTCTCTCTCTCCTCTCTCTCTCTCTCTCTCTCTCTCTCTCTCTCTCTATCGTGCTGCGTCACCACCATCCGGTTACGTTTCAGTTAGTTAGTTAGGTCCGCGGTGCGAGACTAAGAAAAAGTGAAATTTCTGAGCGGATCATCCCGTGCGATAATGGGGCGTCCCGTAGGGGAAGCAGCTAGTTATTCATGCGTTCTGAGCTGCCATTTTTCCTCGCCAGTAGAGTGTGCGTCCGGGTCTGATCGCAACGAATTTTAACGATTAAGGGGTCTTATATGGCGTATTATCTCAGGCAAGAAGAAACGATAAGATTGCAGGCGTAAGTATCGATTAAATACCTAGTAAATGCTTATGTACGCGATTTACGAAGCGCGAGAAACACTACTTTGACTTTTGTCACTGGAGAAGCAATACTTGTTGGCCCATGACGCGTTAATGATCAGTCTCAGGCTGACTGGTGTAAACATACGAGGTAACGTGTAGGAGAGAGAGAGAGAGAGAGAGAGAGAGAGAGAGAGAGAGAGAGAGAGAGAGAGAGCACTTTCCCTAGAAAATAGGTGTGGCTTGTTCACGCCGATGATGGAAAACAAAAATGTTTTCTTGTAATAAGGGAGAAAGCAGGCGTTTGAGGGCTATTACAAAGTAGATTTTCTAATGACAAAGCATTATGCAACTGGAAGTAATTGCTGCGGAATATTTGCACAATTCTGTGCATTTATATCCATGAGCAGGTGTATTCATCGACATGCAAACACACATATATACATGTATATATATACTTAGATATACATATATATATATACATATATATATGCAGATATATATATATATAATATATATATATATATATATATATATATATATATATATATATATATATTATATATATATATATCAATGGAAGGATCCACAGAAATATTCTCGTTTAGCAAGACGAAATATATTTGTGAATATATTTGTAAATATTTTTACAAATATGTTTCGTCTTGCTAAACAAGAATATTACTGTGGATCCTTCTATCGATAACTGAGAAGCACGATACGGTATTATTATTATTATTATTATTATTATTTATATATATATATATATATATATATTATATATATATATATAGATATATATATATACACACACATATATATATATATATATATATATATATATATATATACATACACACATTTTAATAAATGCAAGGTGCGTATGTCTATACATCATAAGGATGAGAGAGAGAGAGAGAGAGAGAGAGAGAGAGTCGTGGGGGGGGGGGGGGGGGGGGTGAGGGGGGGGGGGGGGGGTGGAGGGGTAGCCGCTTGTGCAGTCGTTCAGAGACACAAGCGATACGTAAGCACTTCTTCCGCGATAAAACATTTAACCTTTAAGCAAAATAACGAGCCATCTGGTTTATAAATATATATATATATATATATATATATATACTATATATATATATATATATATATATATATATATATATAAACAACTTTCGCGTATTCTACCCTGTCATTTGTAATGTCATCCAATCTGCTGAAATCATCCATCTGTGGAAGGGTGGGCGAAAAGAAATGATTATTTCTGTCTTCGAATAGCTTAAGTAATAATTTAAATCTTAGGGTTTTATTTTGGTTATGCGTAATGAAACAAAAACAGGTATTAAAATGCACCGAAGTTTCTACGGCGCAATCAAGTTTTGTGTACATCGTATAATCAATATTTAGCTTTCGGTGGTCTCGGTATAATGCTGCATGAGCCGCGGCCCATAGAACTTTAACCACTGCCCGGTGGCGAACCTTACCATTAAATAGAATAAAAATTCCTGAAGCTTGAGGACTGCAATTTAGTCTGTTTCATGATTGGAGGGTGGATGATCAACATGCTAATTTGCAGCCCTCTGGCCTCAGTAGTTTGTAAGTTCTGAGCGCGGACAGAAAAAGTGCGAAAAAAGATGCGGCCGGACATACAAAACCGGCACAATAGTTTTCTTTTCAGAAAACTAATGAAAAGTCCTAAGTTATGACTTCGTGGGAGTAAACGGTTGGTTTTAACATGGACGGAAGATATACTAACCTGGATTTAGACGAAAAGAAACGTAAAAATAATATTTTGACCTTATAATAGAATAAAAACGTAGAAAGCAGTATAAAACAACTCGTGTAAAGATTTATAAGGTATGTAGTACATGAATAATTAAGAAATTGGCATGAGGTATGCAATGCATCACGTCAAGTAACAGACACCATAAAATATAAAACAGCCTAGATTAAAAAGTTTAGTGTATATTATAAAAATAAACTGCGTATAGCTAAACGCAAAATGAACTAAGATGTATAAAGTATAAAGTAACGTGATGTAAAAAAAATATCGTGAATGAAGCAGTACGAAATGAAAAGTGAAAAAAAAAGTAGTTGCATGAATTATCGTCAAGTGTAAAGTACAAATTTCCACTCGGTAACTTTGAACCCGAAAAACTCCACTAACCTATAAAGAAAAATCACGTGAACCAAAACCGTAGTTATGGGTCGCAGCAGCAGCCGTCATAACTCTAAGTAGGCTCATCTGCGGAACGCGGCGGCGACTCCAAAAATGCATTGGCACCCCTTGGCCCACCCCCCCCACCCCCCCCCCCCCCCCCCCCTAAATCACGATTGACATCTCAGACTTCCGGTGCGCCGAATGGCTGCTGCTAAGAGGACGCCGGGTAATAACGTTCGGGTAATATTGCGTCGCCGCGGTGGTCCTATGTAGGTTAATGCAATATTTAGCCGAGTAAACCTGGCTTGGAGGGACCGCATCGACTAAAATTAAGTCAACAGGAGCGATATAAACTAAAGCGCAGGTGCTCCTCTTAGAGACCGACCGCAGCTAGCACCGGCGCACATGCGCTGTTCGCGCGTGCATGTTTGCCTTCGTTAGCCCATCAATTACAATGTTTGCATAACTACAAGCATTCAGACACAAACACACATACGCACAAACGCAAAAAAATATATACATATATTTATACATACATATCTATATGTGTGTGAAAAAATATAATATATATATATATATTATATATATATATATATATATATATATATATAAATATATATATATATATATATATATATATATAGACACGCATATATTACACAAATAGGATCGGTGTTTTACATTCCTTGCAATTTTGTGGGAGAGGTTTGGGAAATACTCAAAACAAAGGTTTCACGTATTTAAATAAAAATTTTTTTTTTGCATAATCGTTCGTAAAATCCAATTTCAAGAGCCTTTAATTACCAAAAACTTTTATCGTAGAACATAATATTGCTAAATTCAAGCCTAATGGAAGGATGCTTCAAGTTAACAGCAATGCACGGGAGATAATCCATGAAAATACATTGGCTAATAAGTGAAAAGATGTGTCATAAGATGGCAAAGTATGCCAGAAAATACGCACG
>NC_087215.1:71096688-71114188 GCF_015104395.2 Macrobrachium nipponense | reverse complement strand
TGATTAGAAATTCCCACTTTGTACGTAATGTAGTTCGGATCCCAAAATAAGCTGTAGGTCCCTTTGCTAAGTACCCAGTTGGTTCCTAAGCACGTAAAATTAAAAAAAAAAATAAAAATAAAAACTAATCCTTCTTCCCAGCCCTAGAAAGCTGTTAATCATCTCAGTGGTCTGGTTCGACTAAGATATACTTAACTTGAGAACCACCGATTTACAGTATATTCATTTTTAACATTCTGTTATATAAACCGTACGTTTTATTAATTACCGCATTGTTCTTTTCCACTTACGATTCCTAGTCGTTATCCCCGACATCGTACATCACATTGTCTCCGGGACATAACCCCAAGTCATCTTACCGGAGCACTTTTCCAGACAGTGAACAAGGAAACGTGATATGTAGTTGCACGTCGCCCGTATCTAAAATGCATATTCATTTATTTACACTAGACAAAGAAATAGGAGAATGACAGCGGAAGGGGAAAGGTTACAAACCCCGAAGAACGTATGTCATACGGTCTCTTAGTGCTAATAATTGTTTCGTAATAAAGGAAACGGTTTTAACGTTATAATGTCAACCCGTTAGCATCTCTGCTCTTTTTTTTTTTTTTTTTTTTTTTTTTTTTTACCTCACGGATGAGGCCCTGTTCAATGTTAATATCATGTCTCAGCATTTTGTGCGTTATTAAATCACCTGCCAGCACTGGCAGGATAATAGATATGTCAGGGTGTGTGCATACATCACCGAAGATGCAATGCATTACCACCCCTATACAATTCAACTTGTATCTTAACATCTTAGTATTTTATTCATATTTCGATCTATTTGTTAATGTGTTCATTTATGTGTTTTTATAATAACTGGCCTCTTCTTTCCGTATTTCTCATTATCTCCTGTTACGTCTTTCGAATGAACACAATAATATTCTTTGGAAGCTCAAATCTCAACTCAGTGTTCCACATGAATAGGGTTCATCTTTTGAATAATAATAATAATAATAATAATTAATAATAATAATAATAATAATAATAATAATAATAATAATAATAATAAAATAATAACTTTACTCATAAATACTACAACTAATACACGTGCTTAAAACTATTCACACATAGCAACCACATACGAAAATCAGTCTGTGTGACAGAGACACGACAAACTCTTGTTCTAGAGCACGGAAACAAACATTCATACGTAGAAAAACACGTATCTCAGTTACTTACAACTTTCATGAATACGTAGGTTTATGCACACACACACACACATACACACACGAACATGTAAAACGACTAGCTTAATATTTGATAACACACGCATGGCCACACACACACACAAACACAAATTATCCTGTAACTTATAGTAGAAAGAACAGTTTCCCTAATAACCCACTTAAATAAAACGCGCGCGTCTTTACAAACCAACGTAAACACAAACACGCCCCGCAGGCAAATAAGATTACATTATACAGTCCATCTGGTTAGCAAACACTTAAAATATATAGGTCTAGGGAAGTGTTGGCCATACCTCTTGACCATAGGCCTAAAATTTCCCGCATCTCAGTGGTTTGAGTTCTTCTCTCTCTCTCTCTCTCTCTCTCTCTCTCTCTCTCTCTCTCTTACTCATCAGCATCATGTTCGTCTCAGGAATGACATTTTATACACACACACACACACACACGCACACATACACACACACGCATATGATTCTACGTTCACGCATAAACTTAATTTGCACTAAAACACTAAAAGTTTCTTGATATTAACGGCATCATACACTCACACGGAGGAACGTCGACTCTGTACGTGAATTTTCCAGTACCTAGAACAATCCTTTTGGGGTACATCTTTGGTATTATTAAGTTGTGTGTGTGTGTGATAATAAATTAATTGATAAAGTTGTTCTTGGAGAGATAAGATATGTCCTGTTGAACATAAGTAATAATTTCTTCATTGCCAACTAGAAATTTCAAAATGCCGAAATTCGTAACAGAGATCAGGGAAATAAAAGGAAACGGATGTATACAAAAGAGAAGTAATACAAAATAAAATTACGAAGGGTTACAAAAGAGAATTGAATTTTAAAAAAAGTAATTTCGGAGAAAGATAAAAGAAATAACTGATGAAATGACGGAAAAGAAGAGATAGAACTAGGAGTAAATTCTTTTGAAAGAAGACAGAGTACTGGTATTTTCCTGTTAGAAGACACGGTGATATTTCACATCACTTGCTCCTGCTCTTCTCCTTATTCTTTCTCGTCCTATAGAGAAGAGGAAAAATAATAACAAGACAGGGGAGAAGTAAAAACTTAAAACTAAAGAGTGAGATAAGTGAAAAAAGAAAAAAAACGAAGCAGTCTGAATAAATCTGGGGAACTGTCTGGCATTGGTACCCAGGTAAGTCGCTAGGGGGCGTCGTCGGTCTGACCCACATAACAGCGGATGCCCCTGGGCGTGGGTACGCTGTTCGAAATTATGCCCTGAGCTCATGAACACGCCGGGGCCTCTTCTGCATCCTTCCTCTTACAGACACAAAGGCCAGGGATCAGGGGTGGGGGAGGCGGGGGGAGAAAGGTGTGTATGAAGGAATGTAAGGTGAGGAAGAGACCATATTGGTTTGAAATAAACATGTTTATTTTCTCATGTTTTAAAAGGATTTTTCATTCAGTTATTTAAACCATTCACCCGTTCTTAGTTCACTATTATGTATTCAGCATCTTTTATAATTATAAGATGGATTCGGCACACATATTTGTAAAAACTATTCCTATGATTCCTTGTTATCATATAGTCTTCTTAAGTATTCAGTTATCTAAACCATTCACCTGTTCCAAGTTCACCATTATATACCTGCATGTTCTTTCTTATTTTTTAGATGACTATCAGTAACTATATAAATAAATGTTCTATGATTCCCGGTTGTAAAATAGTCTTAATAAGCACAAAACTATTCCTACTTTCTCCTGGACGATAGAGGAATATATATATGTGTGTGTGTGTGTGTGTGTGTGTGTGTGTGTGTGCATCATAGGTATCTTAATTGAGAAGAGCAAATACTAGGATTCGTGATAGGGCGAAAATATAAGTTGGAATGTTATTTACGAGTATTCCATGATTAAAAGCACGCGTCGGCTATTGGACAAAGTAACCGCTAATGTGGTTACCGGGTTAAATTACTTATGCAGGTCTCTCATTATCTTACTTAACACCTGCCTCTCATTTATCTCATGTTCTCTTCCCTTCCTCTGACGTGATTTATATGATGCTGTTTTCCCACTCTTTTGTTTTTTATTTTGTATTATATCTATTGCAATCGCATCAATTGACATGTAGTGGTACAGGGTATATCAAGTTTAATATTCTATGATAAATTAACCATTGAATTGTATTGATCAATAAATAAACAAATGAATATATATGTTATGGTTAGGTATTTCAAGATGATATATCACTGAGCACAGTTATTGAAATTATCAGTTAGACAACAATACTATACATGAGAGAGACGAAAGTTAGATCGGTATACTTTTATTTCTACCATCAAAGAAAAAATTTCGCATGATACCGATGAACATTAACGTTGGAATTGATAAATTTCTGATATAAATTTGACAACATGCATATACTATATGTATACACACACGCACACACACACACACACACACACACACACACACACACACACATATATATATATATATATATATATATATATATATATATATATATATATATATATATATATCGCAGCATCAGTAGCAACCGTCAAAAGAAAATCGCTTGTACTTTTATAAATAATGACGTTTGGCAAACTTGAATATGTATTTGGCCTTGTACATAAACTAGTTCTCTCTCCTTCTCCACTCTCTCTCCTCTCCTTTCTTTCATCTCTCTTCTCTCTCTATTCTCTCCTCTCTCTATCGGTCTCTCAAGTTGCCTGCATGCCTGCCTGCCTGCCTGCCTGTTTAGCCGTTCTGTCTATCTCCTTCTCTCCGTAAGTAAACGGTCTTAACGAGTTTTCCGTCTAAGGAAGGACGTTGGTGTGAATCTCCCCTGAGGCTTCGATCAAAGGTTCAATGTTTGCGTTACGCTTTTTCTGGCTGCTTTTGTTTCTTCGTACGTCTGTTGCATTCTGTCGTTCATACAGTAACTGTTAGTAAATGCATACGCTCTGTTTATATGTATATGTGTAGTATGTATTTATATACGTACATACACACATATATATATACAGGAAGCATACGAAGAAATACTGTGTAAGTACCTAATCATCCATGAGAGATGGAACATGATAAAAAAAAATGTATTGCTACACAATGACCGACATTTTAAAGCGCGTCATGAGAAGAGCTGTCAAGCTGATATCACACAGCCAGACAGAGAAACAGACATAAAGCAACTATATATACAGACAGAGAAACAGAAATAAAAACAAATATATACGTAGACAGGCAGCGAAACAGACATAAAAACTGATAGATAGACAGACAGACAGAGAAACAGACTGACAGACAGAAAGACAGAAGGGCTGACATAAAAAAAAACATAAACAGAAGCAGACAGACAGACAGACAGAAAAACAGACAAATAGAAAGACAGAGAAACAGACATAAAAAAGACAGAAAGACAAGAAACAGACAGACAGTCAGTCTTTAAAAACAGACAGCAGCCAGTCATTAAAAATAAACAGAAAGACAGGAAACAGACAGACAGAGAAACAGACACAAAAACAGACAGACATAAAACATACAGAGAGACAATCAGTCATAAAAACCTACAAACAGACAAAACAGAAAGGTAGATAGACACAGAATCAGAAAGAGAAACAGAGAGAGAGAGAGAGAGAGGAGAGGAAAAAAAAAAAAAAAACAGCCAGCCAATATTCACATCCACTGCAGATGCGACACTTCACGACAATCTCCTGCAGCAGCAGCAGCAGTAGTAGTAGCTGTCATCGCCGCAAAAGGAAGGCATCTTGTCCCAAAAGCAATCACACCAACCAACCATATATAAGCGTCCATGAGGGAACGTTTGCGTCTGGGGACGTGGAAACTTCTCGGCCGCTGCATCGCCATCCGGGAATATGATTCCTGATTCCTGCCGGATACGCGCATGACACCTGACTTGAAAGGAAAAAAATAACACTTTGAAAGTGGCCATTTTTTTAAAGTGTCTCACAGGAGACATTATTGGCGATTGCTATCATTACCGATGCGACGTGACGGTGGTTTGGCGCCTGAATCCTGCAGCAGGTAGGTAGGTAGGTAGGTAGGCGTTTCCCTTTGTGGGCGGGGGGATGGGGAGGGTGGATATCACACTCACCACCGAAGGGGTCAATGGAATTTGTATTTAAAGGGAAAATGTCGCACATTAACAGAAAAACGAACACGCTTTCTCGAGTGGAAATTGAAATATCATTTTACCGTGAGGAGGAAATTTTCGCTTATTCAGACGAAAATTAATACATCACTTTTCTCTAAAAGGAAATATAAGAAAATGTAACTTTATCAAAAGTAATTCACGAAAGTAATTTTCGCTTTTTCTAAAGGTAAGTTATTATATCACTTTTCTCCAAAAGTAAACAATAAGAAAACGTCACTTTGTCAAAAGTAATTCACAAAAGTAATTCTAGCTTTTTCCTAAGGTAAATAAATATATCTCTTCTATCTAAAAGGAAACAATTGTATATAAGTATCAAAAGTAATTCACAGTGGCTTCGGATGACTTACATCCAAAGGTAATTATGATTGATAAGTGGCTCTTGACTAGTTATAATTTATGCCTTAATATTGGTGATTATAGGAGTCACGCTTGTATAAGCGACAAGATTACAGATTCAAGACAAATCTTGTAAGCTTAGCAATCACGAATTCGACAGGAACGTCGACAGCAGAGTCGACTGAAGGCGTCAAATAATCGACTTGGTATGATTAAACAAGGTATGATCCGACTTTCAGCTTACTCGGCCGCGTGCTTTGAACTTTATTAGAAATTATTGTTCTGTACTGTTTAACATGCATATTATTGATTTTTTTTTATATTTTCTCTCCAATGAATGAATAATAAATATCCTATCCTAAAAGTCCTGTATCTTTAACTCAACGCGAAACACCTTTTTCAGGCCCTTTTAGGCTTTTTCATAGACCTCTCCTATCCCCCCAACAGGAATAACAACAGCAAGAAGAAGAAGAAGAACAACAACAACAACAGCAATAAGAAGAAGAAGAACAACAACAACAACAAAGTAGTTTGAAGGCTTACTCCCAGAGTAAGCGAAAAATGTATGTTTGTATGACGTTCGCCAATCTGAAATTTATTTCTACCTCGCGTGAATTCCACAACTAAAGATCTCGTGCAAGTCATGATTACGTGGTGTTACAGATTTCTAGCTTCGTAACTGCGATGGCTGTGATTGACAGCTGAGAAATAGACGGAAATAAAACCCCAACTTTCAAATGAAAAAAAAAAAAAGTACTAGCAATAGAAAACACAGAACATATGAACATGTACCTATTCACTGCAGAAAAAATGTGCTGATATTAGGCAAAATGGAAACTAGCAAATATGAATATCTACTGCAGATTTCGTAGATGAAGGACTTGAATTTTTATACCCAGTCATTAGTTTAATTCATCGAATGTTCATTGGAAGAAATGAAAGTCTTGTTACGCTTTCTAAATTTAAAAAATGAATAAATGCAGAGTAATGGAAGGAGTCTCTGAGCCAGTGTACAGTAATACATGAATGGGATCAAGTACGAGATCACCAAAGCTTCCAACGGGACACTGACGGAACTGGTATGAGTAGAACGAGTCTTACGTTACGGCTCTCAAATGGGCAAAAGTTGAGACAAATTCGAAGAGGAACCGAAAGTGGCTGCCAAAAATAAAAGTGGGAGGGAAGAGAGGGAGGGGAGGATGTAGAGAGACATGATGGGGAACTTTGTAAGGTATGAGTTTGTCTGGGGTGGGGCCCAGGGGGTGTGACGGGGGGTAGGGGAAGGGAGGGACTACCAAGTGAAACTCGAGCTCTCTTCTTACTCGTAAGCCGGTGGTGGTCCTTGATGGATATCAGTGAATCGGCAAAAAAAAAAAAATCTCGACTGCTTTCTAGTGGATTAGACCCAGTGGGGCTCTTCGGGCGTGGCTACTCGAAATATATCTCACTTCAGGTACTCAAACTATGTAGGTTACACTCGCCTTGTCAACGCCGGCAACCATGAAATTTGTGATGACATATTTTGCTGTCAACTCCATCAACCAGTCTCAGTTCTCTTTGTGATCCAGTGTCCCTAGGATTGGCCGCATTTAAGTCAGTCTCTTTAGTTATCTTGGAGGTAACCTTCCAGATTCTCCTGCCGATGGTGACTTTTGGACGTTGCCTCACCACCTGCCTTTCGTCTCCTGGAAGTTGCTTTTTCCACTGACTCTTTTAAGGTGACTCTCCGACATTTCTTGGAGGTAGTCTTGCCATCATCTCCTGGAGGTGACTTCCATTAGTCTTCTAGAGCCTGTTTTTCCAATTGTTCCCCTGGGGAAGCTGGTCTTTACCATTAGCCCTGGAGGCTGTCTTTTCATTGTACGCTGGAGGGCTCGCATTTCCATTATTCCCCAATGGAGGCTGTCTTTTCTAATGTCTCCTGGAAAAACTGTATTTCCATTTGCACCCCCTGTAGGCTGCCTTTCCATTGTCCCCTGGAAGCTGTCTTTCCATTATCCCCTGGAGGCTGTCTTTTCACTGTACGCTGGAGGCTCTCTTTCCATTATCCCCTGGAGGCTGTCTTTTCATTGTCTCCTGGAAGCTGTCTTTCCATTGCCCCCTGCAGGCTGCCTTTCCATTGTCCCCTGGAAGCTGTCTTTCCATAGTTACAAAAAAACAGCTAATCAACTTTCAAATGAAGGGATCCTTAATCTTCATACATTGTTAATGATCAGAAACTCATCGCTGAGAACCAAAATAGCAGGCTTCTAAGCCGGGTATTACACACTGCTGTATGTTTTTTATATATCTCTTGAAATGTAATTTACGATTTTTACTTATCCTTTCAGGACGGTCAGTGTCCTTTTCATAAACATTAACCACTGTCGTTGGCTGTTAATATAATTCGGAAGATTTTAGATAAGTTTTGATATAGGGAAACTAGATAGACGCGTTCATTAAAAAACTTTTGCAAAGCCCTCACACAATTCACAGAACGAAAACCCGACAGAAGGAGTTGCAGTTTATATCCTCACCACATGACCTTTCAAGATGCCCAAAGTAGCTAACAGACTCTCGACCCTGTTAAAGGGAAACAATGCAAAACCTCGAGTCATGGTTATGGAGGACTTCTAAAGAGGCAAAAGTCATTCGTTTTCTACTTCGCTGGCGAAATAGACACTACGACTTTCACTCGTGGCATCGACGTCCATCTCTCTCTCTCTCTCTCTCTCCTCTCTCTCTCTCTCTCTCTCTCCTCTCTCTCTCTCTCTCTCTCTCCCTGTAATGTTTTTGGTCTTCTTTGTGCCAAATAGGAGTCCACTACAAGATATAATGAATGTCTTTTGTCGTTCTGTTTTGTTAGTGGTTTAAAGTATCATGAATGATATTTTTTTAAATTGCCATACATGCATATGCGTATGGATGTATACGTGTACAGTACGTGAGTCAAACTATGCGTAAAAGAGGCTACAGCATTTTGAGAATTATAAATGATAAATATGATAAATATCTACGCCGCCTGACTTATACGCTACACTCTCTCGTAAATAAACACGTTTACAGTAGTTTGTTTATATAGATTACTATTATCACCTAATCAACTTTTTTCCAAGAAACACGAAGCGAAGTTATGTACGAAAATCAAGACTAGAATTCCAAACTATATACTAATTTTCCTTAAATGAAATCTTTAATTTTATTTTTTTCCTGCATTTTTTGGTAAATTATAGAGTCTGCGATTTTGATGATTATAAGAATTTAAACCTATTTTAAGACTCGGCTTCAATAGACAAACTTTTTACTTGTCTTTACTCTTTTGTTTTAGCCAAATTAAAGCTTTTATGTCTCGCCTCTGTCCCTCTTGTTGACGACATTTAAGCTCCTTTTCCTACCTCTATGGGAAACCTTGTAAGCCTGGTTCGTTTTCTGAATCACTCTTTCCTTCCTTGAAGCTATGATCTACTTCAGTCTATTTATTTCATGCAAATTTTCATGACGATTTGATCCACTTGTATATATCACACACTTTCATTTCTCAGCTCCCTCTCCCTCCCCCTCAACCCCCCCCCCCCCCCCAGCTGTTTTATATTTGACCAGATCTTAAATTTCTTGGACTCAACCCCTCTATTCGTACCATAAGACCAGTTTGAGCCATATCGCTCAAAGTGGTAGCTTTGCGCGAGTGAAAAGAGAAAAAGTACGTATTATTGACCGGTAGTACTAGTAACCTCCCCGCGCCCCTCCCCCCACCCCCACCCCCCTAAAAATAGGTCCGGATATGGGGAAGTTCGTGAAATGCAGCAGCGATTTCCCTCCAGTTCTATGACAGCTCGAGAAATATTGTCCGTCAGTCTGCTGTACAAGCTGTCAACCAAAGGAAGGAAAAGCTGCATTCGTTGAAAACGGAAATTCGACTGAGAAAAGTGGACGAAAAGTTGGGATGATATTGCTCAATGGATATATTTATAAGCTTTTGCTGTTACGCTTACGTAAGCAATCTTATTCTTGAGAAGTATAGAATAAGAAAAATAAGAAATGCACTACCATGTTTCTGTATATCTTGCCATTTATCCAACAATGTCTTATCTTCCGAAAAAATATTGGGCTCTTCATCCTCTGGGTCTACCGTCACTAAAAACTTCTAAATTCTTTTTATCATAAATCCTCCTTATTTTAGTGTTTTCATCAACCAGTAGGCTGTCACTCATAAAGACCGTTGGTTTGAAATAGCTTTTTCGTTTTCACTTCTTTGTTTTCCCAAATCGTTTCCTAAATACTATAAGTGAACTGAAAAAAAAACCCTTTGTCTTTTTATTTACCTTAATCGTTGCCTAAATACTATACGTCAACTGAAAAAATAACTTTTTCTTTTGGTTTACCCTAGATATCATGGCATGATTTTGAATTACAATGCCAATAGTTTCATTCTTTGTCATATGAAATAATGGGCATTTCTTCAATGGGTGGGCCACCATCCAGTATATTAGGTGCCACTGATAGATACCTTGCAATAAACATGAGAAATCTAGTATGATTGGTCAAGGGTCCCAAGAAGGCTGACGTAGTAAAAGAGTATTGCTCATTTATACTATATCCTGAAATGGGTAAGGTTAGATGACAGTGTTAAAAAAGATGGTAAAGTGTTTAGTTTTTTATTACATGTATAAATGGTATTTATACAGAAATAAAAGGTGTTTTGATGTAGAGGTAAATTGCATATGAAAGACTTACAAATAATACTTAAAAAATATCCATCATTAATACAGATAAATAAAGAGGGAAAGGTTACTAAGTTGGCCGTAAATCATGGTAAAATATTCTCTCTCTCTCTCTCTCTCTCTCTCTCTCTCTCTCTCTCACATGCCCCCAGGCTGGTCAAATTTCGCTTTGGACTCGACGTCTCCTAAGCATTCATTTTTCTAAGACTTTCCCCTCATGCAAATTCTCGGGGAAAGTTGTGGGTTCAAAAAAGAGTGTGTATATATATATTATATATATATATATATATAATATATATATATATATATATATATATAACATATATATAAAGAAAAGGACAGTGCCTGAAATAGTCTTGAAAATTATGCCCAATCTGATACAAAACTTCTACATTTCTACGTAAGTGGCTGTAAAAATTTCAGGCCTTAGTCCATCCCAAATAAATAAATAAATGAAAATAAAAAACATTGTACTGTAATTCAGTGACAATGTTTTAAATCTGTTAAAACAGAATCTAGGTGCCGGGCATGTATATTTTCAAATATAAGGTACAAAAACTTTGTAAGATTCCAGTTTCGATTTTTTTCATTTAGTTAATTTTAGTTAATCTTTGTCTTCAGATCGAAAAATATAGATGTTGAGTTGAGAGATTCTTTGACCGTAAGAAATTCAAGATCTCGTTCGAAGTCGAAGGTTTTCGTATTTGGCGCCAACTCTTCTTCTTCATCTCCATTTCGGCAGGACTCCGGCCACTGGCGACAGAAAACCGGCCACGGTTTCCAGCACAAGGTTCTGAGGGCGGAGAGAGAGAGGAGAGAGAGAGAGAGAGAGAGAGAGAGAGAGAGAGAGAGAGAGAGAGAAACTAGAAACTTCGGCGAGAGATAAATAGCATTATAAACGTTCCGAATGGCATTTAAACTAGAGCTCTACGCGCTTACATATGCTGCGGCTTTCTTTTTTTCTCACCTGAAAAATAACTAAATCCATGCTTGTTGGACCGCAGTTCTCGACTAAACGCGAAATTACTCGCCAGATGATGCCAGTGGCGGTCTGTTGCAATTATCATTTTTGGCACCGACGGAGCTGTTACTAGGATGTTTCCCGCCCTCCCTCCATCCCTCCCTCCCTCCCTCCCTCCCTCTAAAAATAACAGGTAATGTGAAATTTGTATTTTTGGTATTTTCACGTATGAAAATTGAGTTTATATAATGAAAATACGTACGTATGGAATTATATATTTTTGGACGTTTCTGTGGCAACACTCACAAAAAGAATCTACAGTGCTTAATGACTTTTTAGCAGAACTTGAGTATATGCTACGAAAACAAGTTCTCATATATAAGTAGAAGATTTACTTTCTGTGATGTATGTGAAAAGAGAGAGAGAGAGAGAGAGAGAGAGAGAGAGAGAGAGAGAGAGAGAGAGAGAGAGAGAGAGAGAGAATTTCCCTTAGTGAGGATGGCTCCCACCTCAGGCGTTATTTTCTGCTGAGGTTATTTAAAATGGAAATTAACCGTCGATAACCTACTCGTAAAAAAGAGATAATGATAGGGCGATGTTAAATTTACAGAACTCGCCAGCCAAATTAACCCGGAGGACGTTGAAATGGTAGATTTCTCCTGCCTCTTATACGGAGGCTTCAATACAAATTAGTCTCATAAGACTTGGTTCCGG
Source organism: Macrobrachium nipponense (assembly GCF_015104395.2). Taxonomy (NCBI): domain Eukaryota; kingdom Metazoa; phylum Arthropoda; class Malacostraca; order Decapoda; family Palaemonidae; genus Macrobrachium; species Macrobrachium nipponense. The sequence goes on along the minus strand of NC_087215.1, from coordinate 71,102,099 downwards.
TATTTGCAATCTTTGCCATCTGGTGGAGAGAAATGGAACTATCTCATTCTTAATCATACTTTCGAAGAAGGTTGCTAAAGTAATTATTATTATTATTATTATTATTATTATTATTATTATTATTATTATTATTATTCAGCTGATTAAACCTATTCGTATGGAACAAGCCGACAACAGGTGACATTAACTTGCAATTCAAGCTTCCAAAGAATATGGTGTTCATTAGGAAGATTAGTTAGAGAGATCAGGTAATAGAAAAAAAAAAAGTAATTGAACAAATAAATAAAACAAGGGCCAGTTATAAAATCAATATGAACTAAGAATTAGAGATTGGCTGTTCGAAAGGAAAAAATAAATCAATGTATAAACAGATAACAATGTGAATAAACTATGAAACACAAGGGTGTCATATCGCTCTCATACCGAATGGCAACGATCATGAGACAGAAGACGACGCCTTCAGTGTCATTCTCTCATTTCGAGAAAGTCTAATTGTTGTTTTTGGACTATGTCAAATCATGCCTTGTAGGACTTAAAATTGTGGAAATGGATAGATTATGGCTATGCAATTTCATAAAGCAATTAAGTAAGGCATAAGATTACAGTCTTAAAAATGGTCTTTTGGTTTTCTGTAAAAGAATGCAATTTCATAAACCAGTTAAGTAAGGCATCATATTTAGTCTTAAAAATGGTCTTTTAGTTTTCTGTAAAAGAATGCAATTTCATAAAGTAATTAATTAATGCATTAGACTCACATTTTAAAAAATGGTCTTGTAGTTTTCTATAAAAGAGTGCAATTTTAAAAAGCAATTAAGTAAGGCGTTATACTTACAATCTTAAAAATGGTCTTGTAGTCTTCTGTCAAAGAAAACTATTGTGCCGGTTTTGTCTGTCCGTCCGCACTTTTTCTGTCCGCCCTCAGATCTTATAAACTGCTGAGGCTAGAGGGCTGCAAATTGGAATGTTGATAATTCACCCTCCAATCATCAAACACACCAAATTGCAGCCCTCTAGCCTCAGTAGTTTTTATTTTTATTTAAGGTTAAAGTTACCCATAATCGTGCGTCTGGCAACGATACAGGCCAGGCCATCACCGGACCAAGGTTAAACCTTCATGGGCCGTGGCTCATACAGCATTATACCGAGACCACCTAAGGATAGATTCAATTTCAGTGGCCTTGATAATACAATGTACAGAGAACTCGATTGCGCCAAAGCAATTCCGACGCATGTTTTGCTTGTTTCTTAGGACCACAAAAGAGAGAGAGAGAGAGAGAGAGAGAGAGAGAGAGAGATTCTCCTTCAGATGTTCAGCAACCCATGTTTCTTTGCTCGCGTAAAAACAAAATGAAATCAACATGAAAGTTGATGTTGCCTAAGTAAACAAGATAATGGGGAATCAACCTAAGACAAGCCGCCATCTGTCAGCTGCGGGAAAAAGGTACAAAGGTAACGAAGACTTGATTTAGATTTCTGAACGGGATCACAAAATACCGTAAGTTTTATTTTCTTTTTCTTTTTTCGCAATAGTTTGTTCCTTGGCCTCCTTAGGCATCGCGAAATCATAAGATTTTGGATAGAATTTATCAAAAATATAGCAATATAATGCCAAATCTAAAAGATGTTTCCTATTTAGTATTACTCGAATGGATTATGTTTCTTCTTCCTCTTGAAAATAACGGGTATTATACTTTGATGCGCACTCGGTTGCAAAGAAACTTGCATGAATTAAATACTCTTTATGAAAATTACAATCCTAAGGCAATTTCTTACATATGCATAGTAAACAAAAATAAGAATCATGAGTATTAGTATTTGAGAGTGTAACATCTGGATACCAGTAACTCACTTAAACTAGTTCTTTCGTGTTTTTGTTTTCCAAGATATCAACTTTCTCTTATTTTGCCAATTTTTTTCATTTTTGTTGATTATACGTCTAGGATAAAGTGAAGTGGTTCTCTCTCTCTAGTCTAAAAAATCGTCTCTCTCCCTCTCCTGTTCTCTCTTCTCTCTCGGCTCCAATCCTCTCTCTCTCTCCCTCTCTCTCTTATCTCTCGTCTATCTTTATTTTATATATATAATATATATTATTTTTTATATAATATATATATATAGATATATAATAATAATATATATATATATATGTGTGTGTGTGTGTGTGTGTGTGTGTGTGTGTATAAAGGTATTTCATTCTCTTTGAAAAGTGAGCTCTTTGGAAACAGTTACTCTCTTCTCTCTCTCTCTCTCTCTCTTTTTCACACCATTCCTGCCTCTTCTAACAACACACGCAAACCCACTCCCACACACACACAAAAAATAAATAAGTAAATAAAAATAAAACTTCTTTCCGTGCTCTCGAAACATATGTTCCAATAATGTCTCAAAGTCGAAGTCAGGGACTTATTAATACAATCATTATTTTTCAAAGACATTTTGGGTGTTTGTGGTTTTTTTTTTTTCTTTAACTTTTTATATACTTTCTCTCGACGTAGCGAGTCATTGATCCATGACTGCGGTTTCTTCGAAACGAGGACTTTAAACATTACGTGTATGTGTTTCGTGTTTTCGAAGGTTTTTCAGGAATTTCTGGCACACGAGAGAGAGAGAGAGAGAGAGAGAGAGAGAGAGAGAGAGAGAGAGAGAGGAAAAGGCATTTCATTTAGCCACCTGGGAACTTCCCTTCTTATCGTCACTGAATGGAAACAAGAGGTAATCCCTTCATCTCTTTATATTTTCTGGCTCAGCGAATTACATGTGCTCGCTTTCCCTGTTTTGACAAACGCCTCAGAAAGTCGCCGACTGACAGTGGCCTTATCACCCTCAATCTGTCTACCACCTTTTAATTTGTCTAATAACCTTTAGTTTGTCTGCCATACTTAATCTGTATACCAATCTTTAATTTGTCTACGATCCTTTAATTTGTCTACCATTCTTTAATTTATCATCCACCCTTAATCTGTTTGTCTGACTACTTACCTTATAATATAGGAGGTACTTAATAATGTTACGTCCATTTTTTTCTTAATTAATTACGTTATCTGTTTCGCCTCTCATAATACTAGTGAGACCATAGTTTCAGATTTCTTCTCAGTATCTAGGATTCGTAGAAGCTCTCTCTCTCTCTCTCTCTCTCTCTCTTTTAAGAAGCAACATATGGTGCATTATTTATGTTTGCTGCTGAGTTGAAGGCTAGGAGACTCCATCTTATAGCAATCATTTCCATCATATGGTATCCCAGACGAATTTACGATGATAACAATGATTTTGGCATTTTTTTGCGTAGTATCTGCTCGAAGCGTCATCTTGATCTCCATATCTCCTCATCATTATTTTTCATTATATTGGCTCCCGTGGACTCATAGGTAAAAGAAATAAACTGTTATGTATGTAAGGGTTGAGATAGCGGTCCACGTGCATGGGTACCTTGATATAATCATGATATAATGCATGTACCTTCATCTTTCGTACTTACATATATACAGGTTAGTTGAGAGAGAGGAACTGGATCCTCCCCAGAAGATACCGAGGTATAACTGGGAGTTAATCGCTCATAGATGATCGTTTCTATATACGGGAAAATGAGAATGGGGATATATATTGCATCTTATTGTATAGAGAGCTTAATCTTAATCATCTTAATTACTATAATATATATACATATATATGTGTGTATATATAAATATATATATATATACATATATATATATATATATATATATATATATATTATATATATGAGTGTGTGAGTATCAATATATACATAATAATTTATATACATATATATATATATATACACATATATATATATAATTTATGTATGTATATATATCTATATAATATATGCGTGTAAAGGTTTAACTTTTGCATGAGCATTCAAATTTGCATTTTCTTTTTGAATTCCTAAGAAAATCTCTGATTCTAAGCTGCAGGACATCGATTAGAACCTCAGAGCTAAGAAAGAGAGAGAGAGAGAGAGAGAGAGAGAGAGAGAGAGAGAGAGAGAGAGAGAGAGAGAGAGAGAGAATTAAGTCAGTTGTTTGTCAAAGACAGAGAAAGTCTGGCAGTTAATAAGTCAAAGAACATAAAGGAAGGTTTCCCTTTTGTGCTATGTTTAGAACGGAGACCCAACTCATCCAAGGAGAGTGTTTTCTCTCTTCTCCTCTTTTGAGGCAGAACCAATGTAACACCACTTGGATAGTCAATTATGCTAAGGTACTTTCCCTTTGAAAAGAGCCCCGCGTACACATACGTACATACATACACACAAACACACACACACACATATATATATATATACCATATATACTATATCTATATTTATATATATATATTGTGGGTGTGTGTAAATATATATGTCTATGTGTTATATGCAACTGTAATAGCCACAATACCCTCTTAATTTTTCAAAGAGTTTGCACTTTTTTTTTTTTTTTTGGATACGTTTGTCATTACAAAGCCTCGAGGAGCCAACTGTTCGAAGAAATGTGAAAGGAAATCATGACGTCCGGTAGCGGGAAACGAACCCGCGATACCATAATCACGACGAGGTCACCTTGCCGCGGTCAGGTCGGCAAGGTGACCTCGTCGTGATAATGGTATCGCGGGTTCGTTTTCCCGCTACCGGACGTCATGATTTCTTTCACATTTCTTCGAAGTTGGATATCGAGGCTGTTTGTAGTGACAGCGTATCCAAAAGAGAGCGAAGAATTTGAGAAGTTAAGAGGCATTGTGGCTATTACAGTTACATATGTATCTGGTAAAAATGACCAATAGATTTTACATATGTTTTATATATATATATATATATAATATATATATATATATATATATATATATATATTATATATATATCATATATATTAGATATAATTTTATAAGCATATATATACTGTATATATATATTATATATATATATTATAGATATATATATTATATATATATATATATATATAGATATAGAAGATATATAGACGTCGAATATATATATATATATATAATATATATATATATAGTATATAATATACACAGTATATACATATGTAAAATCTATTGGTCATTTTTACCAGATACATATGTAACTGTAATAGCCACAATGCCCTCTTAACTTCTCAAATTCTTCGCTCTCTTTTGGATTACGCTTGTCACTACAAAGCCTCGAATATCTAACTTCGAAGAAATATGAAAGAAATCATGACGTCCGGTAGCGGGAAAATAAACTCGCGATACCATTACCACGACGAGGTCACCTTGCCGACCTGACCACGGCAAGGTGACCTCGTCGTGATTATGGTATCGCTGGTTCATTTCCCGCTACCGGACGTCATGATTTCTTTCATATTTCTTTGAAGTAGATCTCGAGGCTTTGTAGTGACAAACGTATCCAAAAAAAAAAAAAAAAAAAGGAAAGAGCA
>NC_087215.1:71079188-71089188 GCF_015104395.2 Macrobrachium nipponense | reverse complement strand
TACATCTTAAAAGAAATCTGAAGTTTCAAAGGAAAACTCACAAATTAATCTCTCTCCTTCTCCTCCTCTCTAACTATTTAATAAGACAGTAAGAAAATAGTTGAAATATCTGAAGTGAATTCGCACGCATTCAAGATGACAATGATTCTCATCGTAAGTCATCTGAAATCATTTTAAAAAGTCTATCTTTATAAAAAAAAAAAAAAAAAAAAAAAAAAACTAAGTATTTGCAGCGTCACTTCCATTGGAATCATTTGAACGTGCGTGTTTACCCTCATGTTTTTACCTTAATTATTGATTACATTTAAGGCTTTCAGCATAAGCGCAAAGAATTTTTTAAAAAATTAATATAAGAGAAAAAAATAATATTTAAAAATCAAACGATAAGTTTCTAAATGCAAAAATTCTTTCAATATATGTCTATTTCCAATTACTTATATTTTATGTTTATTTATCTATCCCTTTATTTATGTATTTACTTATTTATTTACTTATTCATTTATCTAATATAAATATTTGTTTAATCAAACAGGTTCGTAATAGTATCCAGATGTGTGAGAAATCAAAGAATTCATAAAGAGAGAATAAACCAATATTACTATTCAACTAGGTTACTGCTACTAACATTAGCGAGAGAGAGAGATAGGGGAAGAGAGCGAGATGTGATGTTGGAGGGAGAGAGAGTAGATAGGAAGAGGAAAGAGAGAAGAGAGAGAGAGAGAAAGAATATCGGTTCTAATTTTAGTTCCAAGACTAAACACGAAATTGGACCGTAGATTAATGTCATATTTAATTTTACGTTCTGAGACTTTGTTTTTTGCCTAATATTTATTCATTCCTTTTTTTCCCATATTCTCGCTTTATTAGAGAGAGAGAGAGAGAGAGAGAGAGAGAGAGAAGAGAGAGAGAGAGAGAGAGAGAATTTATCGTTTCCTATTCAATATGTTAGCCCCAAGACGAAACACGAAATTAGGCTATATAGGCTAATATGACCTCCCCATTATCTTACGCTTTTAGACATTTTTTTTGTTTTTCGGCTAAAATTGATTGAATTGTCTCTATCTCTGCGGTTAATTAAATGCTGTAAATTGGTTCTTCTGTGTACCCGTACTTTAATTACAGATAGACAGACGGATATCCCCAACTTATTATGTTACAAAGGGAATCCGACGTTACCTTTCAGAAAAGTCACTCTTTGAAAAACAAAAGTAACATAAAGTAACACTGTGTTGCAAGATCCCAAAATTCTGTCTTATGGAGACATTAACATCAAAATTCATCCGCCAGTAGACATTACTCTGATTGATAATCCAGACAGATTTGAGGCCAATTCGGCAAACGATTCCAAAGGAACGAATGAAAGAAAGGGACCCTTTTGGATTTTGAACGGTACGGAACAGAGCGTTTAAACGGTATGGAATAGAAGCGTTCAGACGGTATGGAACAGAAGCGTTCAAACGGTATGGAACTGAAGCGTTCAGACGGTATGGAACTGAAGCGTTTAAATGGTATGGAATAGAAGCGTTCACACAGTATGGAACAGACGCGTTCAAACGGTATGGAACCGAAGCGTTTAAACAGTATTGCACAAAAGCGTTCAAACGGTATGGAACAAAATCGTTTAAACGGTATTGCACAAAATCGTTCAAACGGTATGGAACAAAAGCGTTCAAACGGTATGGAACCGAAGCGTTCAAAGGTATTGAACAAAAGCGTTCAAACGGTATGGAACAAAATCGTTTAAACGGTATTGCACAAAAGCGTTCAAACGGTATTCAACAGAAGCATTTAAGCAGCATGGAACAGATGCGTCTAAACAGTATGAAACATAAGCGTTGAAACGGTATGGAACAGAGGAGTTGAAACGGTATGTAACAGAAGGTGTCCATTGATAATCTTCCACGGCTGGCTGACCAGCTTCCGGAGAAGAATAAAGACAGTAGGCGGAAATCTGTTCATATACGTGAGAAGGCTATGGATTTTGACATGTTTACATTTGTACAGAGAGACGAGCCGGAGAGATGACTGAGGGAAGAGAGAGAGAGAGAGAGAGCGGGTTTTAGATATTTCTATGCTTACTTATGAATAGAGATAGATGTAAATATTGACAATTTACAGAGAGAGAGAGAGAGAGAGAGAGAGAGAATCTAAAAAGAAAATACAAGGCAAACAGACTACTCTCCTCACCATACATAAATAAAAAGGACATTACTAGGTTAAAGTGAGCAGGGAATTCCCAAGAGGTTAAAAAAAAATATAAAAAAAACACTCCCAGCCATATCAAAGTGCTGCAGGAATGATCTTTTTTTCCTGAGGTTCTCAACTACAATTTACAAACGGCATACTCGTCTGCGGCAGCTGGTCGAAAGATGTTCACATCCTCTAATTCTTTTCTGTTTTTCATCATAGATGTGTAATATTTAAGTTCACGTGCATAAACTCACACACACACACGCACTCACATATCTATACGTGCATATGTATGTATATATATATATTATATACGATACTTATATATACTATATATATTATTATTATAAATATATATATATATCTAAAAGTAAGATTGAGGTTTTCCTCAAAAACAGAAGCAACTAAATCTTATCCAAATTAAAAGGAATAAACTGCTGTTTTTCCCCTCACTTATTAAAAACACCAAAGGTCGATCGAGAATGGCCTAGATACCAGCAGTTCTGTTATCAGGTCAGTCGAACGACCCTCGGGGTAGGGCAATGCCCAGCCAGGTCATCACTGGGTAGGGACCCAGCCGCTTATAAGGTCGCTTTCATAATTTCGGAGCACGTAATTGACACCGAAGCTTGATAGCTTTCATTTCCCATTGTCACTGTCTATTAACTTTTTAATTTCTTTGTTTTATTTTCTTCAAGGCTTTCTCTACCTTCTTTTTCTTATTCTTTCTTTGTTTTTAGCTTTCGAATTTCTTTTTTTTTATTTCAGTTTTTCCTCTTTTTTTCTGTACGTCTGTTGTCCGTACGTTTTTTTTTTTTTTTTTTTTAGCATTTCATCATTTTCTTCTTATCAGCTTTTATTTTCTAGAGTTATGCATCTTCGTTTTATTACCCATCATTATTCTATTCTTATTCTGCTTTCACTTTTTTTATTTCCTCTCATTCTTCTGGTTCATCTCCTACTTCTACTTCCTAACTCTGTCTTCGTCCCACGATTTTCATTCTGCACTAACTTCTGATAAATGTCTGATTTCTCAAGGTTAAACCTTCGGAGATCAAAGTTATCGGGCCTCATTCTTCTACTTGGCTTAGTCCAGAAGTCCACATCAGGCTCTCTTTTCAGCAGATGCAATTTGGCAACTTATTGTCTTCACGGTTTGATATGATAATTGATTATAATCAGTGACTGAGCGAGACTTGGTTACAGTCATTACGATTCTTCAGTATGATTTTAAAAATGTTCAGAATATATTTTAAGCATTTGTTTTATGTAATTGTAGGAACTATCAGTTCCCAGCCTTTAATTAAAAGCTCATGAATATTTTTTTTTTTGCAAGTAAGCATTTATCCGCAACTCTCTCGCCATTTGCCAGAACTAGCAAAAATCACAACAAAAAAATAATTTTCTTCGCAGAGATAACGTGAATCAAATCTTCAGACAATGAATGATTTGATATTTATTTCTTTAGTCTTCTTTCAGAGATGATTTAATCAAAAGACGAGGTCTGAATTCATTTTTAATCCTCTAGAAAATATTTTTTTTTAAGTGCAGAGACCTTGTTAACAAGACAAGCAACGTTTGATTTCCTTTCCAGGCGTCCCGAGAAAGAATTGAAAGAAAAGGAAAATGGAAGCGACTTAAGTGTTTACACTCGTACTTAACTATTTTTTCCGTGTCATCTCCTACAGGAACTCTTTACCTCGTCGTCATTGCCGTGGGCGCGTTCTCTCTGGTCTGCGCAGCCGTCACTCCGGAGAAAGACTCCCCCAAGAAGAAGGCGGAACTGGGAGAAGAAGAATCGGCAGCTGACCCGAGGCTCTTCTTCATCGGAACCACAGGCACCGGCACCACCACGGGGACCACCACGAACACCTCCATTACGATCAGCACCGAGCTGCTGCTTTTCCTCGCCCTCCTCCTGGCCGCTGCCATCGCAGCTGCCATTGCCATCCCCATCGCTGTTGGCGTCGGCGTCGGTAAGAAGTACAAGGGCAAAGGCACCTCCTCCGATTATGGCGACACGTGAGTATTCCCTCTTTGTTTACTTGTAGCCAAGGAGGTCAGACAGACGGCTCCCGGCGAGTCTAGAGTCCCTCTTTGTCATGCCTTGATAGTCTCTATATAGGTCTTTAATATCTGCTCTCCTACACCGTACCTTCATTTCTAAGATTTTTCGCTACCAGTACTTTATACTTGTCGTTGCAGTTGTCTTTGCTCTGCCTAGTATCATCATACACATAATAGAGAAGGCTACTTTAGAATTAGTTTCCTACCTGTACAGTAATCGAGCGCATGCGTCAAGAGTATTGACAGAATCTGGTGAATAATATCTTTCATTCACAATTCACTATCAGTTCCTTAACCTCAGTTCCCCAGACTCTAACCTCTCTATAAAAAAAAGCCATAAATAAAAAACAAATCTAATAATGTTGAGAATCTTTTTAATAAAACAATATTTTCAACCTCTTTAATGTCAGAGGCCACCGTGACCTCACTTATCTCCTTAAGCTGTAAATTGAAAGGCTTCTGTCAAGAAATATTAAGAAAAATAACGACATAAAAATAAAGTCGACTTTAGGAATCTGGGGAAGTGAGTAGGTCTCGTATCATTATGGTATCTTATACTACAAAACTAGATTTTACTGCTGATTTCATTTACTTCTTCTCAAGGTAAGTGTAGTTTATATGTGACAGCAATATAAACATTCATGCATACCTTATATATATGTATATGATATGATATGATATGATATATAATATATATATATAGGATATATAATATATATAATGATATATATATATATATAATATATTATATATATATATGTGTGTACACCTGTATGTATGTGTCTATATGTATTTAAGGAGGAACAGGATAGCCAGAAGACGTGGTAATATTCCAGACATTATTATTTCCTTTACAATAAGATAGATAATGACCCTGATGATGAGGAAAAAAGCAATTGTATTCCCGAAAGCTCGGCTGTGCCTTTGTTTTATCTTAAAGAAAATAATAATGTCTGGAATATTTGCCACGTCTTCTGGCTATCCTGTTCCTCCTTAAATTGAAGTTTTCTAGAAACGACAACATACCAAGTTATATGTATTTATATATATACATACATACATACATACATACTAACTATATATATATATATATATATATATATATATAGATATATATATATATATGCGGGTGTGTGAGTGTGCATGTATGTATAAGAGAAAGTTTGTTTATAATGCTCAAATTTCCACCTCGTTGGATGTATATATTTCTTTTGTGCTCTTTTGTACATAATAACTTTCATTGTAGATACTATAAACATGTACATATATGAAATAACATTCTATTGTAAATATGTATATACAAAAAAAAGTAGTGTGATAACTGACCATAGTGGAATTTTGACAAAGATGTATATATATATATATATATATATATATATATATATATATATATAATATATATATATATATATATATATATATTGTATCCACTACTTCATGTTAGTTAATACTGGACTTTTTTTATCTTAGCATTGATCCGCTGACTTGTAGATTAACCTGCATAAGTCCTTCCTTGCCTTATTAATCTTATAATTTCCAGTTAACCGATCCATTTATTATTACTGATTTTCATTTACCTCCTTGATTTATTAAGCTCAACATCCACGTTTTTCCTTGAAACATGTGACGCTATTCATTCCATGTTTCAAAAATTGGAAATTCCTTGACACCTGTCATGTGACGTCCGTCATTCCTTATCCTATTCGTCAGCCAAAATACACCGGTTCAGTATTCCTGGACTTACAATTGGTCCATGAAAGAAATTCCTTATAAGTCAGTCACATTTTGTCAATCATTCTCAAGTCAATCAGTAACAAATCTGTCGGTAATTCCTTGACTGGACAATCACATTGAGACAATCATTTCTTGACATCACTATCTCTCTCTCTCTCTCTCTCTCTCTCTCTCTCTCTCTCTCTCTCTCTCTCTCTCTCTCTGTACATCTACCATTTTTCAGGCAGCCAAAGTAATGACACGCGCATCATCCTACTCTCTCTCTCTCTCTCTCTCTCTCTCTCTCTCTCTCTCTCTCTCTCATCATGACAGTAACACTGACACATCACTCATTCCATGACGGTATTCGTGGGAGAAATCCTATGACGAGACGCAGCGTTATATGACAGTAATTCCCCTTTGTCACGTCACTGACATCGTAACACCTGTTTCATGGACCAGCCTGGGAGTCAAATTCACTTCGGTCAGTCATTGTGGTCATCATCGTTTGCCAAAGACATATTCAAACTCCTTCCGCAAATATATGATGTTTTTGTTTCAATTGCAAATTGCTTCCTCGTACACTTCACTGTATCTGTCCATTGTTCTTTGTCTCTGTCTTCCCTCCTTTTTTTCCTTCTTAATAATATCCTTGTATTCTATTGTTCATGTCCCCATTTTGCCAGTTTTTTTTGTTTTTTTTTACTTTATTTTGACGATATTATTAGATCAATCATCGCACCACTTAAACTCTGTTGCTTTTATGTTACTTTCCCACTCAATAAAATTGTCCTTTATTCCATTTTCATTTTCTCCCTTTTCAGTCGACTTACACCTTTTTTATTCTGCTTTCCTTTACGTCAGTAGAGATGAATTCACTTCAACCTTGTGTTCTTGACTTTCGTAACAAATCCTGTTGGTAATAGTTAAGGTTTTTCGTCAAAGCTTCCTTCGATACACTATCTCCCACAGGGGCCTTCACCATCCTTGCCTTTCACTGTACAGTACGACACAAAATACTACGATGACGATGGTGATGACCACAAGAAAAAAAACGCATTTTAGAAAGCTTTTCCATAGAAAGAAGCGCTCTCTGAGACAATCTGTTTACGCTGTCAGCTCTGTGCGTGTCAACGTCTAGAATTTCCTAGCACCGATGGCATTTCATGCTGTATTATACATTTGTCTTAACGTTAACTTTTTGTTTGTGTTTTTTGAATGAAATAGAAAATAATACGAAGACGTAGAGAGAGCTGCTTCTTAATATGGAAGAGACGGGAAGCCTGTTTTTTGTACCGGTGGCTGAAACGAACGCCTCCACCAAAACAAACAACAATGGCGTCTGGGATCTCTTTGGATGAGAGGACACCCTTCACCTGTAAATAGCCTCATTTCATCTCCGTTTTCTCTCCTTCCTCCCCCTTAAAACCATTCCTGCAGTGGCTACGGTTCCGCCCCCGCCTTCGTCTACAGCCCGGACGAGAGTTCCTACGCCTCCATCCACAGGTCCTTGGAGGACGCCGCTGACAAGTACGACTGAGGAGCGGAAGGACCCTCTTAGGATTCCCTCATAGGATCCCCTCAGGCCACGGCTGGAAGATCAAATGACTCAATTTCTCAATTATTTATTTTGCCCTATTTATTTTTGTGACGTTATTCTAGAGATTGCAAGAAGCTGTTAGGTAGGTCATTTCGTCACTGGTTGTCTGACATTTCTAGGTTTTTGATATCTGCTGCTCAGGAGTGGTCGAAGTTTGATGTAGTAGATAATAAGTTAAAGGTAAAGCGTCTGTTGTTATAACAGAGTTGGAAATTATTATTGGAGCTGCGTATAGTGCGACTATACTATGTTAATTTAGTACTTACTATAGTTGCGTTAACCTCGTTAATGTTAATTGCCCTCGAACACTGAAACATTTTTTACATATTTTCTTTATGAATATTTATACAAAAAAAGTATTATTTTCTCGCATTTACGTTGTTTAAATTAAACTTGATGAATATCATCAACTTCCAATGAAATGGCCTTCTTAATTTTTCTGATCTCTATCTCCAATTTTGTTTAAAAAGAAACTTTGTTTTTATTCTTATTTGAAGATTTCACGACACCATTATCCAAAGTTCCCTTCGCCAATTGCGTTCTTCACGTTAAGAAGTCGATTACTTCGACGAATACAACCGTATTAGCTTCGACTTTACGACCGCATGACTCACTGCATTGCGTGAATGACTTTCGACAAACTTTTATTTATTCTTTTGTTTATTTTAAGGGTTCCGTATTCTCGCCCTGCACGATGCCGCGAACGACGTGACGTCATCGTCTGAACTATAATTCCCCAGGTCTTTGCTGGGACAGAATTACGATCTTCAAGACAATAGACAACTGTTACTTAAATGGACATATTTTTTTGTGTGTTTTTAGACCTAAAGAAGACGAGTTAAAGATGATAAAGACTTAAAGGACTCAGTAGTGGAGAAGGAATGCAAATCTCCATATGATTCCAGACTGACTATATTTGAGAGCATTTGAAATCAACCTTTCTGCTTTTGATATAACACAATCAATTTCCTTACATACTTCGCCTTAGAATTATTTCGAGGTTTACTATAATAAGGAATATATCAGTTTTGTTTTACATTGATGGCAGATACCTTCCAACGTCTGCAATCCCCCCCTAATAACGTTTGTTTACTGATGAGACACAAGCCACGCCCCTTTTCGCTGCCAGATGCTTCCATGCGGAAGTCGTTATCTTTTTTGATAAGTGAACGCATGGAAACCTTTGGCATCGCTTCCACCCTTGGGCAGTTCAGTATCAAATCATCTGATAAACTTCCACAGTGAAGTTATCAGCATATCTTAGTTTTCAAATTCTCCAGTTTTTGGAAACCATTAAAAGCTCAAGAATATCTAGACACATTTGATGCCGTTCAGGTTTATCTAAGGAGCCCTTTATCTAGTGAGCATTTTCCCTGAAATTGTATTTTTGATCATTCTTTTTATTAAATATTTCTTTCACATCACCTCAGGAAAGATGTTCCTTGGGAACTTACTGAGCTGTGTTGGTTAAGCAATATCGTCGTAGGTGTTGCGAAGAGTAGGTTGAAGACTTTTTTTTTTTTTTTATGTTCTCTCGACGTTACTGATGACTCAGGATGACCCGTAGACATCGCACATTCATAATCCGTGTTTTGTGTGAGCGCGCAAGCGCGGTTTCGTACTTCTGTGATATTGTAGAATGAATTACTTGCCTTAAACCTCACACCACTTGTCAGAATTCGTACGTGTTTGGTATCGGTTACAAGCGGCGGTTAAAGTATCGTATAATTCGTCGAAACTGGTACCATATAATCAAATTTTCCTTTGTTTCTGAATCATACATATGTGTTTTTGTATGTGTACGTGTATTGTGTGCATGTGTGTGTGTAATTTCCTCACTCTCAGTCTAATTCAAGAGACTGATTCAAATGACTTATTCATGTCTGTGTGCCATGTCTCTCCTCGTCTCCCCAGTACAAACCTCACGACGACTTCCGGACTTCACATCCCGTACCAGATTGAATAGACAATTAATTACACAGGACTTAAATTACGATAACTCTTGACAAATTACCGGAAGTACGCAAAAAAAAGCCTCCATCCGTCCCCTTGCCCCCGCCCCCTCTCTCTTGTTATTGTTGTTAGAAAAAAAATGCTTTTCATAAACTTAAAATCTTTTTTTCATTTTATTCATGTTAATGAGATGAAAATCTGTCAGTACAATCAGTTTTGTTTTTTCAAGTCTTTGTTAATGTTGGAAAGGTGATATTGTTTCAGTACAATCAAGTTGTTGTTTCAAATCGAGTGAAATGTCTTTCGATACGAATTGATCTTGTTAGGAAATATATGAAAGTATCCTGACCCAAAAAAATATTAACTTCTGGCATCTGCTGGTGTTGCTGACTGCGAAAAGTAATTATATGGTCATTTTCCAAAAACCAAAAAAGTTTCTAACTGAAAACGAGTTTATGAAGATTTTAGGATAAAATC
>NC_087215.1:71049188-71074188 GCF_015104395.2 Macrobrachium nipponense | reverse complement strand
ACAAAAAATTCCTGGAATGAAATTCCCAAAGCAGTCCATCGTCGTCTTGCTTGTGTTTGCTTGTGATTGTCACGTTTCCAGGGAAAGTATAGAGGACTGGATGCCATTTCGGACTGGAATTTCGGGTTTCGAATACTCGAGGGAAAGTTGTGACTGGGTGAGGGGGGGGAGGGAGGGGGCGGGAGTGTAGGGGAGGGGGAAGATCTTACGCTAAGTGTCCATCATAACTGAAAATGACAGCTCACGGGGTGAAATGGAAAAGCGCAGAAAATACACTCGGTCAAAAATTATGGTCGGAATGCGATTCGCTTTTCCTTAGAACAAGGGAGTTTTCGGCAGAAAATAATGAGTTATAAATCTAAGCGCCATGATTAAAAACAATATGTATTATTCAAAACAAACTTCAAAACGTGAAGAACTCTATTCAGAAAAATCATTAGATGAAGACAATGAAGCAAGGCGTGATATGACCGCCAGCTTAATAGATGCACGTGCTAAAACCTACGGTCAAATGGAGCGTTGTTTCACCTACGAAAATTAAAATAAGTACGCTATATTTCGTTAGAAATCATTGTTCTGTACTGTCTAAAATGCACATTATTTGTTTTCGACATTTTCATTCTAACAAAAAAATCATAAATATCCTATCTTAAAATTCCTGTATCTTTAACTCGAAGCAAAACCCCTTTTTGAGACCTTTTTAGACTTTCCTACTCCCCCTCCCCCAAACAAGAACAACAACAACAAGAAAATACCCTACTCCCCCTACAAGAGCAACAACAAAAACAACAACAAAGTATTTAGTGGGCTTACTTCCCGAGTAAGCGAAAATACAAAGAATAGTAAAACTGAATACAAGCAGCTTTAGCAAGAGAAATATTTTATCAAAACAATTAAAATACATCATAAAAAATCTGCAAAAATGTAGAGTTTATTATCAAAAACTAAGAAGCCTTGAAGAAATTAAATAAATAAAAATTGTTTCTTCGTCTTCATTATTATAGAATCAATTTTAAATAATAGATGATATTTAATGACAATTAAACATTGCCAAAAAGGAAAACAGGTGAATATTTTGTAATATGAATTAGTTTCCATTCTTGTCTTAAGAATTTCCAAAATTATTATTATTATTATTATTATTATGTTTTTTTTTTTTTTTTTGCTCTATCACAGTCCTCCAATTCGACTGGGTGGTATTTATAGTGTGGGGTTCCGGGTTGCATCCTGCCTCCTTAGGAGTCCATCACTTTTCTTACTGTGTGCCGTTTCTAGGATCACACTCTTCTGCATGAGTCCTGGAGCTACTTCAGCCTCTAGTTTTTCTAGATTCCTTTTCAGGGATCTTGGGATCGTGCCTAGTGCTCTTATGATTATGGGTACGATTTCCACTGGCATATCCCATATCCTTCTTACTTCTATTTCACGGTCTTGATACTTATCCATTTTTTCCCTCTCTTTCTCTCAACTCTGGTGTCCCATGGTATTGCGACATCAATGAGTGATACTTTCTTCTTGACTTTGTCAATCAACGTCACGTCTGGTCTGTTTGCACGTATCACCCTATCCGTCCTAATACCATAGTCCCAGAGGATCTTTGCCTGATCGTTTTCTATCACTCCTTCAGGTTGGTGCTCGTACCACTTATTACTGCAAGGTAGCTGATGTTTCTTGCACAGGCTCCAGTGGAGGGCTTTTGCCACTGAATCATGCCTCTTTTTGTACTGGTTCTGTGCAAGTGCCGGGCATTCACTTGCTATGTGGTTTATGGTTTCATTTTTCGTATTGCACTTCCTTCATATGGGAGAGATGTTATTTCCGTCTATCGTTCTTTGAACATATCTGGTTCTTAGGGCCTGATCTTGTGCCGCTGTTATCATTCCTTCAGTTTCCTTCTTTAGCTCTCCCTGAGCCACTCTGTAGCCATTGCCAATTGTCATCGCTGGCTAGTTCTTTAGTCTGTCTCATGTATTGTCCGTGCATTGGTTTGTTGTGCCAGTCCTCTGTTCTGTCTGTCTTTCTCCTGTCTCTGTATATTTCTGGGTCTTCGTCTACTTTTATTAGTCCTTCTTCCCATGCACTCTTTAGCCACTCGTCTTCACTGGTTTTCAGATATTGCCCCAGTGCTCTGTTCTCAATGTTGACGCAGTCCTCTATACTTAGTAGTCCTCTCCCTCCTTCCTTTCGTGTTATGTATAGTCTGTCCGTATTTGCTCTTGGGTGTAGTGCTTTGTGTATTGTCATATGTTTCCTGGTTTTCTGATCTATGGTGCGGAGTTCTGCCTTCGTCCATTCGACTATTCCTGCGCTGTATCTGATTACTGGCACTGCCCATGTGTTTATGGCTTTTATCATATTTCCGGCGTTGAGTTTTGACTTGAGTATCGCCTTGAGTCTCTGCATATATTCTTTCCTGATCGTGTCCTTCATCTCTCCCTCCTTCCTTTCGTGTTATGTATTGTCTGTCCGTATTTGCTCTTGGGTGTAGTGCTTTGTGTATTGTCATATGTTTCCTGGTTTTCTGATTGTTACGACCTTATTTACGGCCGTAATTTCAAGGGTTCTTGTCTCTACTCAGAATTTGCGGTCAGTAAACTTGTAACACAGCAACTTAGGAACAAAAGAACAAACACCTCAACAAAAGTTACAATATTTATTTACAAACACACAAAAAAAAGGTAATGGTTGGTAACGATAATAACCAAAATAAATGAATGTATAAATCAAGGGAAAACCAACCTTAAGATCTTTTAAAAGATCACCTACAGCTAAATTAAACCCTAACATAAGAAATAGGAAATTTTAAATGTGACACTTCAGGCAGGTACCTGTCAAATTACTGGCCAGAAAAAATCTAACCTATTAAACTAAGTTAGGTAGAAGGAGCAAGAGAAAATAAATTGGAAACTTAATATTATTCCTACCTAACACAGACAAACTAACTTAAATGCTAAACTGAACTTAATTAAATAAACAATGAATTACGAAAAATAATCTTACAAATAGATGCAAAGTAATAATCACAAGAGGCTTAGAGAATCATCTCCTCAGGTCATACCAGATCCAGAAGACCGTACTGCAACCAGGGGCGTGCAAATCTACAGGTACTCAGCGATCCACGATCGTCTTAATAGTTACAAAAATATCTCATACCTGTAGAAAGCCGCCCTACTTGTCTCCACGAGTTCCAAGAACTCACTGACGCTGATGCCGAGGTCAACCGGGTCAAGCTGCAATGCCTGCAGGCAACCCAAAATACCACGGGAACACCGAGGGTGGTAGCCTCCGAGAATCCGGGACGTCAACGGTTCTCGCACGCCACAAACTACGCCGTTCTCAGTAGACACGGGCCAACTCGTTCGGAATCCTTCCGAAGAACGAGGGAAGGGGCGTGGCTGATGAATGCCGCGGGTGACAAACACCAGTTACCACACACAAGGCAGCGAAGGATTAAAGAAGCCGTGATCCAAATCTCCAAATCGCCGTACAAAACTGCAGAAGTGACCAAGTTTTAAGTGGCAAAGCGTCAGGCTGTGAGGAGGAACTCGAACTAACTCTGTCACGAATCACCACCCTTACGATCAAGCCTTCCACTCGAGTCAACACAGCTCATAGTAGAGAAAAACAACGATCGTTAATACGGCACTTCAATGGTTCACTAATACCGGGGGAGAAGGCGGTAAACAAAGCAAAACTGCGAAGTCATATGACTCCCTTACAGAGTTCATCGAACTAATAAACGATACTAACTTGTTAAAAAAAAACTTAACCTAAAATAAGATCAAAAGGTTGGACAACTATTAACAAATTATAATTAACAAATTATTAATTTACTTTAATCTAATACTGATCTATGCTGCGGAGTTCTGCCTTCGTCCATTCGACTATTCCTGCGCTGTATCTGATTACTGGCACTGCCCATGTGTTTATGGCTTTTATCATATTTCCGGCGTTGAGTTTTGACTTGAGTATCGCCTTGAGTCTCTGCATTTATTCTTTCCTGATCGTGTCCTTCATCTCTTGGTGTTTTATATCCCCTCCTTCCATTATTCCCAGGTATTTGTATCCTGTCTCATCTATGTGTTTGATGTTGCTCCCATCTGGTAGCTTTATCCCTTCAGTCCTTGTTACTTTGCCTTTTTGTATGTTGACTAAGGCGCATTTTTCTATTCCAAACTCCATCCTGATGTCCCCAGATACAATCCTTACAGTCTGGAGTAGGGTATCTATTTCCTTGATGCTCTTACCATACAGCTTGATGTCGTCCATGAACATCAGATGGTTGATTCTGTTGCCTCTTTTCCTGAGTTGGTACCCGGCATCCATCTTCTGTAGTACTTCTGTCATGGGAATCAGGGCTACTACGAAGAGTAGTGGGGACAGTGAGTCGCCCTGGAAGATCCCTCTCCTGATATTAACCTCTGCTAGTCTTATTCCAGAGCTTGTAAGTATTGTATTCCAGTTGCGCATTGTATTTTTGAGGAAGCTGATGGTGTTTTCCTCTGCCCCATATATTTTCAGGCATTCTATTAGCCATGTGTGTGGTATCATGTCGAAGGCTTTCTTATAGTCTATCCATGCCATGCTTAGGTTGGCTTTCCTTCTCCTACTGTTCTTCATTACCATTTTGTCTATGAGGAGCTGGTCTTTTGTGCCCCTACACTTCCTTCTGCAGCCTTTCTGTTGGTGGGGGATGGTGTTTGTCTCCTCTAAGTAGTTGTATAGCCTTTCACTGATGATACCTGTTAGTAACTTCCACATTATTGGTAGGCAGGTGATAGGCCTGTAGTTACTGGCTATATTTCCCTTACTCTTATCTTTTTGTACTAAGGATGTTCTTCCTGTGGTCATCCATTTGGATGCTTGGTGATTTGTGATACAATGCTGGAGTTGTTCTGCTATTCGTGGGTGTAGGGCCTTGAAGTTTTTCAGCCAGTATCCATGGACTTCATCGGGACCTGGGGCTTTCCAGTTTGGCATTTTCTTTAGTTGGTGTCTGACTGTGTCTGTCGTGATGTCTGTGAATCTTTGTTTTATTCTCCCTGTTTCTTCTTCCTTGACTTCCTGGAGCCATGTTGCATTTTTGTTGTGTGATACCGGATTGCTCCATATGTTTTCCCAGAGTCTCTTACTTGGTTCGGCTTCAGGAATTTCTGGGTGGTTGTCTTCCCCTCTTAGTTGGCTGTATAGTCTTTTCTGGTTGGTTCCGAATAGTTTGTTCTGTTGGTATCCCTTATTATTATTATTATTATTATTATTAATAAATAAATAGAAAATAAAATGTATGCAGTCTATTGAAACAAAAGGCCAATTGCATTAGGGCAGTAATGCATTGCATCTTCGCTTAAACCTCTGCATTGCAACCAAAACTAGGAGAAAGTTTCCGGCGTCTTATCTGTCGCGACGAAGAAATAAAAAGAATGAAAAGAAAATGAATGGGAAATGGTAGAAGAAAAACGTGTATATCAGAAGATCCGGGACTCTATATGGTTTAATAACCCCTTTCCCCGTCCACCCCCCTCCTCTCTCTCTCTCTCTCTCTCTCTCTCTCTCTCTCTCTCTCTCTCTCTCTCAAAAATGAAAATTAATGGAAACTTGTAGAAGGAAAACGTGGGGACCAGAAGATCCGGGAATCTATGGTTCCTCCCCCCGCACCCGCCCTCTCTCTCTCTCTCTCTCTCTCTTCTCTCTCTCTCTCTCTCTCTCTCTCTAAAATTAAAAATTAAAACTGGATGGAAAAATGGTCGAAGATAAAAGTGAGACCAGACTATCCGGGAATCTATGGTTTCTCTCTCTCTCTCTGTCTCTCTCTCTCTCTCTCTCTCTCTCTCTCGTTTCTTGAAAGCGGCGCCGAAGCGGAGCTTTCGCTGACGAATTAACGAAAAAAGCTAAACGTTCTTTCTTAGACCGTGCCTTGGAGGCGTATACGATGCACTTTTCATTCTCTCTCTTTCTCCAAAACGTCAGTCAGTCAGCTCTGAGAGAAACTGTATGGTAAAGAACAGAGATACACACACACACACACACACACACACACACACACACACACACACATATATATATATATATATATATATATATATATATATATATATATATATATATATATATATATGTAACATATTCTCAAATATTAGGTCTATCTCCCCTTCATTGTCAGTTTTGGTTCATGACAAGCCAAGAATGCAAAGTTAATTTGATATTATACAGTATTAGGTAGCAATATATATACATATATATATATATATATATATAATATATATATATATATATATATATATATGTGTGTGTGTGTGTGTGTGTGTGTGTGTGTGTGTGTATCTTCTTCTCTTTCTCACATTAAGAGGTCGGTTGCCTGATGTGCCTTCTTCACTGCCTCCTATGAAAGGCTTCATAGATATTTTATATATATATATATATATATATATATATATATATATATATATGAATACAGGGTTTCATTTAAATCGTGTAGTCTCGGAAATCAATAAGCACCCATAAGAAATAACCGTTAGACTAAACTACACCATACTACACATAAACAAGAAAAAGTCAGTTTAAAACTAAGACAACTGTGCTTTAAACTGATCTAGACCGTAACCTTTCACGTCAATGATTTAAATGATTCAAAAGAGGCAAAAATTGGAGAAGAATATGCAAACGTCTAGAAAAATAATGTTTATGAAGTACACAGGTCGCATCTCTCGAAGTTTCTTACTTCGGAAAAAAGAGCATCTTGGAAGCAGTTGCTTTTATTATCGTTAGTTCTAATGTCTTGCTTTTTTTTGGCGATTTTAATGCCATTTTTATACAGTGTTATTATAATAAACAGTTACGTTCCTCCTGCCATTAAGGTAGTAGTGAAAAACATATACGCTTGTCTGATGTATTTTGCGTAAAGTGAGGCACCTCATTATCCGATCCATGACGTGAGTTTTTGATGTCCTTTACTGTAATGTGAACGCATCTCTCTGTATCTCGACTCTCTCTTATATAACCGTAATTTTAGAGGATGTGGGCAGACTAGTTTTGAGATGAACCTTAGGCAGAGAGAGACAAAGTGAGACATCATTCAATGACTCTCTAAATCACAAATAAAAAAAAAACTCTTGAAAAGTAAAAGGAAATCTAGCAATTTGAGAAATCCGACGAGGAACAATATTCCCCCAAAATTGTGAGAAATTATAAGCCCAGAAGTGCGCGTCATAAACACAGTCATCATACTTGTTGAATACATGTGGATGACACCCCGATTTCGGAAAGATTTAGATGATAATATGTTCTTAAAGAAAGTTTTGGACCCTGCGTTACAGATGCGTGAATGAGTCGGCAGGAAAATGCTCCTGCTATTTTTACCAAAAGATAACGAGGATAATGACTGCAATTCGGATAGATATCTTCAACACTTAACAATGTAAGAGGCGATATTTTCGAAAGAGAAGGCAGGCAGATAAGTAAATATAGCTGCAGTCGACAAAACTATCATTTAACGTGGAAAGTGTCAACGATTCCCAAGAAAATGGTCTTTGTCACAGATTACGAGAAATGGAACAAAATCAATAGTCTGGAGGAAAAGGCGATAAAACTCGTGAGAAATTATTTTCACTGCATTTTTCAATGTGGAATAGATGTGAATGAAATACCTTCCCAAATTTCTTCCCCATCACAAAAGGCTTTGCATCTATCGACAGAAAAATCTATCCAAGTTTACGTATCTTTGATTATTGAAACTAATCGTGATCGCATCTTGCAATTCCCTCCTCGCCTTTCCACTCTTTCCCCCACCCCTACCCTTCCCCCCCCTCACCCCACGCCCCCTCTTACCTCATTATTTTATGACGTTTTCCATGGCTTCGAATCTGAATTATCACGAAAGAGAAACTTCAGATAAAAAGACGGATAAGAGGGGGAGATGTCGTAAGGGTGGAAATCCTACCAGAATGGAACGGGATTAGGTCCTTGTGTAGAGCCGTAGACCAATAAGCCGTTGGTAGCGTGTGCCAGCTGCCTCTGACAGAAATAATGGCTTATAATGACCCAAAAGGCATCTCGCCGACACTAACACCGCCACCCCCCTACCCCCTCCCGCCCCCACAAGCCCCACCATCCCCTTTTTCATTGGCCGTAGGAAAGAAATAACTCGCCATTCTCTCACGTGAGAAATGTTCTCCATGCGGTCGATATAGTAAACATTGAAAATTATTTTTAAAATGCTGCTGAGGTTTCGAATTTGAAAATAGAGGTTGGGTTATTTCAAGAAACTAGACCTTTTCAATACATAACCTGTAATTTGCATATTAGAATTTAGATAAGTTTCGAAATTAGCCGAGTTGTTATTTTTAATTTAATTGATATTAAATGGCTTGTATGCAATTCAGAAAAAGCATTGAAGCTTTTACAAAAACATCAGTTATCAAGCAGATTATCACATAATTTAAAAATATTGAAGATAAATCCACCTAATCCAGCCACAAAAAGAGTAATATTTAAAAAAAAAAAAAACATTACAAAAACATTACAAAAATCTCGCCTTTGGTCAAAGACGAGGGAAGAATCTTTTGTACTTGAACCTCGTCCCACCCGCCTCCCCCCAAAAACAAGCCGAGCAGAAGCCTCAGAAAAGACAGAAATCCGTGTCGGGGCGTGGAGGAAGAAACAGGGGGGGGTCACAGGGCACCGTCTAGGGGACCCCCTTCCTTCAGGAGGAGGAAAGAGAGAGAGAGAGAGAGAGAGGCGACCCCCGTATATAAGACGCAGGAAGTAGCCAGGTGAGGCACTAGTCTCTTCGGGAAGTTCAGCCTGCCAACATCAACAACACCAGAGACGTCGCCGTCAGCGCCTTCTTCAGTTCACGCACACACACGTCAGGCCTCGCCCTCCAACATCCCGTCCCCTAGTCCTCCCCCACCTCCTCCTACTCCTCCTACGAAGTCCTCGTTCTAGTCACGGCTGCCTTCTGCTGCGCCTTCGTCGACGACTTCCTCGAGACAGACCAGAGGACTTGAGGCTATCGAACCGATTCGTTTACAACAAGATGGCTTTTAAGGGTAGGGAATAGTGTCGTTGCTACTATTACTACTACTACTAATAATAATAATTATAATAATCACACTAATAATAATATTAATAATACTTCTCGGGGTAGGTGGTTCAAGGGACGCCATTCTTGAATTCGTGTTTCTTTTCTTTTTCATTTTTTCATTATTTTTAAATAATTGACACTACTCCCCTAGCTTCTATAAAGTAAGTTATAAGTATATATACATACACACATTATATATATATATACCATATATACATATATATATATATATATGTATATATATTTTTAACTATATAACATTATATATATATATATAGTATATATACATTACAGTAATTACATACAACATACACATTATATAACATACATACATACCATAGATACATACTATATACATACATACATTACATATATATATATATATATATATATATATATATATATATATATATATATGAATGTATGTATGCCTATGCATTTGTACGGGCATATTGACAAACTCATAAACGCAGCCCGAGAGAGCGTGCAATCGTCAAAAGTATAGCAGAATGATCACTCAGCCTTTTCGCAATTTCCTATCATATAGAATTATTTTCATTCACGCACCACCACAAATATAAAATGAACAAATGTATCATATACTTACTTGACGTTTTTCTTCTTTCTGAAATCACTACCTACAAAGGATTAACTCGACATAAATCCCAGGCTTTGGAAATTTCATGTCATTCGATAAACGTACGTTCTTTTGAACCGAGTCTTTTGTCAGAAATTGTTAATATTTTCTGTATTGTCGTATACTTCTCTAAAAGGTTTTACCTTTTTCTTATTATTCTCATACCGAATCTTTTTGGTTTCTTGTCTCTTATTCGGTAAGAATATGTTCATATTTCTAATAATGATAACAATATTGCAAAATTTACTAAGTAAGCCACTTAAACCTCTATTCAGTGTTCATATTGGCTTTAAACTTTCACAATAAAAATCAAAACATTGTCTTTCCAAACGACGGTCATCTTGAACAGAAAAAAAATTAGCATTTGTATGTATGCATATACGTAGTATAATTTTATACTTAAAGATATACAGACATACAAACAAAAATACAAACATTTGTATTTTTTGCCTCAGCAGGTGCGAACATTATATTTTTATTCAAATTTTCTTTAAACATAAGAATGATCAAAATAGCCATGTATATATTGTGAAAGAAAAAAATTAATATTAACTAAACTTACGATACATGCAAAACAAAAAGGAAAAAAACTCTTATATACAATAAAGTAGGGAAAAGACAATGAAATGAAAAATTGATAATCATAATAATAATTAATAATCATAATAATAATAAATAATAATAATAATAATAATGATATAATAAATGAATTGAACTGAATCCCTTATTTCAGCTATAAGTCATATTAATTAGATAATAATGATAAGAATAATAATAATAATAATAATAATAATAATAATAATAATAATAATAATAATAATAATAATAATAATAATAATAATAATAATAATAATAAAAATGAGGGTATGATGATGATGAAGATAATGATATTGCAGCTGCACCCCTTATGGCAGTGAAAACAATGACACTTTGAATGCCACAATGATTATAATCATCAGTGCCCCATAAACCCATATCAATGGTACCTTCATTATTATCAATTTTTTTTTATTAGCTTCAACTGGTTCACTCAGACAAGACTCAAGCAACGAGTCATCTTACAAACAATCAAGCGTAATTGGTTTTTCTTGCTCGTATGATGAGGCAAATCGCACCTTGCTTTATGGCAAAAATATTCAAATTTTATTCATTGCTTTCGCCTTGTTTGGGGGAAAATATGAAGTATGAGTATGTTTTTTTTTTTTTTTTTTTTGCGTGTCAGTTTTGACCACGCACTATCAAAATGCCTTTCGAATATAGCAGTACTTGTAAAATATTCTGACTTACATACACACAATTACACACACACACACTTATATATATACATATCTATGTATATATACATATATATATACATATATATTTATGTATATATATATATAATATACGTAGATATTATATCCAGTATATATATATATATATATATATATATATATATATATATATATATGTATATATATACGTACATATTATATCCAGTATATATATACATATATTATATAATTATTATATATTATATAATATAAGAGAGATAGATAGATGATAAGATAGAAGTAAGTTAGATTAATAGAGTAGATAAGATAGATAGATAGAATAGATAATAGATAGTAGATAGAGATAGATAGATAGATAGATAGATAGATAGATATTTACTGGATATAATATGGCTCAGCCAAGGATTATTACCTATTTCATGTATATGAAATATTATCTGTTACACACTGTTACGTGATATGTCATCAATATGACATTATCTGCCGACTTTTATCAAACAAACTTGACCCAAATGCAACTCGCACAAAGAGATGACTTGCCGCATTTCTGTCGTTATGAAAAGGGGTAAGGGGACCCCACACTTATACGTTGACTCAGACCAGATTTTCTGATGACTCACAGCTGTAAATTCGGTAAAATCCCATGCAAGGAAAATAGTAAACAATAAACAAATAATCAAAAGAGAACATACTTGCCAAGATGAAAATGAACCAGGGAAGCATTCTAAGTAAGTGGATATGAGAGAGAGTAAACAGGAAATGTAATTCAATAAATATATAATTAAGTCAATTAAAAACAATTTTCAAGGATAACATGGAAATGAAAGGGGCAAGATTCTAAATAAGTGAGTATGAGAAAAAGTAAACAGGAAAATAAATTGTAAGTAGTTTAATAAACAAATAAATAAGTAGATTGAAAACAATTCACAAGGAGGCAAAATAAAATATAAAACGTAAACAATTCATTTTACGAAAAAAAATATACTCAGATAAGAGGTCAGCATCACGAACAAAAGAAATACAATAATCTTTAAAAATTCTTCAAATGCAATACCTTGTCTTCCATTGTGTTCAGTGAAAGAAAACTCTTGATAAATGGAAGATCATTAGCCATTACGACCAACTACGCTCACGAATGAAACAGACACTTTACCGCTCGTTACGACGTAGCTGGTGGCGAAATGAAATGTTATCTGTGACAGAGAGAGAGAGATAGAGAGAGAGAAAGAGAGAGAGAAAATGAAATTCTACGTGCTACCTGCTGGTACACAGAAAGACGGACACGCAAGTGGTAGTAATATGTTCCCTGGTTCTCTGAATGTTATATACACAGTGTTGTGGCCTCCGAAATCTCAATAAACGGTTAAACTCTCTCTCTCTCTCTCCTCTTCTCTTCTCTCTCTCTCTCTCTCTCTCTCTCTCTCTCTCTCTCTCTCTCTCTCTCTCTCTCTCTATTTCAACTCTTTAACATATAACCTGCACATCTAATTACAGATGATTACCGTGAACGTAAATATACTATGTATATATTTATATATATATATATATATATATATATATATATATATATACATATATATATATATGTTAATATTATAATATAATTATATATATATATATAGTATTTGTAATATATAAATTTATTAGATATTATAAATATTAGTATAATATAATAGATAATTTGTAAATATTATAAATAATTTCATATATTAAATTAATATAGTATATATTATATATATATTATATATATAATATATATAGAGAGAGAAGAGAGAGAGAGAGAGAGAGAGAGAGAGAGAGAGAGAGGTCAGAAAGTAGCTTTTACAGTTTCATGGCCTCAAAACTACCCCTTTCTTAGTCTTTAGTTCTGCTCTCTGGTCTCACTTCCTCCTCTTATCCATCTGCTTTCCCAGCCACGTGATCGGCGTCTCTGCCTTGAGTTTCAGGTGCTAAGAGGCTTTCTCACTTCTGACGAAGGTCCTCTTAGCAGGATGGTTATCCTGAAGCAGAAAGGGAACCCGTATTTTTCATGCCCTATAATTGTAGATATGGCGTAGCGGTTTCTTGAAGTTATTCATATTATTGTTACTCATAAGACTGATAAAAGCTCCCACATAATATTTCATGTTATTTGCATATGACCTTAGGCTGAAACCAAAATATCTTATTATTATTATTATTATTATTATTATTATTATTATTATTATTATTATTATTATTATTATTATTATTATTATTATTATTATTATTATTATTATTATCACTGAAAGATATTACTGCATCAGCTGCATTTAATTTATAAAGAGCCTTCTCTTTACAAATTAAATGCAGCTGATGCAGCAGTATCTTTCAAAAATAATTGTTTGAAAGAGGGTCTCCTTACTATATTAATTATTATTATTATTATTATTATTATTATTATTATTATTATTATTATTATTATTATGTGCACTTCCTGACAATTTATCTATAAAGAAAACGAGCTTTTTATGTATATATTTTTCTCTTCAAACCTACTTTTATGTTCTTTTATTTAACGTTAATTAGATTGGAAATACTTTTAAAATGAGAAAATAGCTGCAGATGTCTGTTTCACTTTTGGCTCAGTGTAGAATCCTTGCTGCCTTGAAATTACAAACAAAATTTCTTCCAAAAAAATCTTTCAGGCAGTTTGTCCATTATTGGAGAAAGTAGAAGGTCGCCATTTCCAACACTCCAGCAACCGACGTAACAGCAATAACTAAAGCGCGTAATCTTAACCTACTTCTCCTCCCTCCCCCTACAGGAACAAACAATTATTTCCGCCATCTCCCGCAAAACTGACATTCCGATAATAAAACCTAAAGCGAGTCATTTTTTTTTTCTTATCATTCTCTTTCCACCATTACCCTCAAAACAGGCGCGATCATTCTCTTCGTCATAAGCGTTGCCGCTTTCTCTTCGACCTCCGCCTTGGTAAAGCCCAGTATCGGCAAGGATGTCAAGAAGGCCGAAGACGAGGCCGACCCCAGGCTCTTCTTTATACCCATCACGGCTACGGCCGGCACCGACACCTCCATCTCGATCAGTTACGGCACCATAGCCCTCTACGGCCTCCTCCTCATTGCTGCCATAGCAGTGGCCATCGCCGTTCCGATCGCCGTGGGCGTCGGGATTTATAAGAAGTACGAGGGTTCAGACTATACCGGCACGTGAGTATCCTTTTGTTTACGTTTTCCTTCCCCGCCAAAGAAGGTATGGACGTTGCATCTGTGTAAGAAGTGCTTTTCTTTTGTTTACATTCTTCCTCTCCCGCCAAAGAAGGTATGGACCTTCTGTCTGTATCTACAGTACTTCGCTTTTGTTTACTTATTCCTCTCCCGCTACGAAGGTATGGACGTTCTGTCTTTGTCTAAAGTGCTTCGCTTTTGTTTACATTTATCTTCTTCCCAAAAAGGAGTGGACCTTCTGTTTGTCTCTGAATCTGGGAGTTCTGTGTGTCTGGAGTTTTTGTCTGAGAGGTGTTATTCAGATATGCAAAGGATTTAACCGCTTCGCTTTTATTTTCTGCTATGGCTGCAACCATTCCTATTAGTATCGTACCACTTCTTTAATCCTTTATTTTTAGTTTCTCTTAAATGCAAAAAGAGTATATGTAGCATTTAATATTAAGTTTCCTGTCGTCATAATAACCAAATGCATGTAAATTGTAAAGATAAGCAAGAGTTTCTCTTGATAGGAGCAAAGATTAAAATTTCTCATCCTGCTGCTACCATATATATATATATATATATATATATATATATATATATATATATATATATATATGTATATATATATATATATATATATATATATATATATATATATATTATATATATATATATATGGTTTGAGGGATAGGAACAATCCTGCCCATATAATATGATCATATATTTGTATATACTTCTTTTCATATTGCTTCCATTAAATTTAATTTTTTGCAAATATAATTTGTTCTTGTATATAGATAAACGTTTATTTTCTAAGGTGTACATATGTATATATATATAATCTAGTAGAATTGATGAAGGCCTGAGATGAATTCTAAAAGGGATTTTTGTTGCCACATTAAGATAAAGGTGCGTATTTCTTCGCTTCAGGGAAACAAAATGTCAAATTATACAAAAATCTCTTCAAAATTCCACTTGAGTCTTCTCACTGTGGTCAACATCGCAAGCTCTCAGATTTACCCATATTTAATGTCTTTCTGATTTCCGCGTTTTCTTTTTTTCAAATCATGTATTTGAAACCTTGCATTCACCTTTAACTAAATTACTATTCAAGCGAGACGACCACAGGCCGACTTTCCAGTGTCCCTTTCCAGTTTCAAGAAACCTGGATCTCATATTTCGCTTCATTGAAAAAATTAATTGAAATAATTGTCAAAAGATACAGAAACAACAATGAACAAATAAAATTAAATAAAAGTTTACAAAAAAGAAATATTAATGTTAGGAGAGACATTTTACATTAATATGATCGTTAGAGGAAAAAAAATTTGATAGAGAGAGAAACGTGCGGAATAATTGTGAATTTCCCGAAACTGAAGCGAAATACAGGACAGGCACTTTAAACTGGAAAGCTGGACTGGGTGTTCGAGGACCTTTTTACCAGCGAAAGAAAGGGCATCCTTGTAAATAGCTCCTTTCATATTTACCCCTTTCAAGAAAAAGGCAACTGGTGATCCAGTACCCTTTAGCTATAAAAAAGGAAGGGGGGGAGGGCATCGCTTGTAGTAAACAGATCACTTTTGTAAATAGATCCTCCTCGGGTTTGCCCCTTTCAAAAAAAAGGCGAATGGTGACCCAGAACCTTTTTTTAACTGAAAAAAAAAAAGGGTGCGGTCATCGCTTGTAAGTAAAACTTCCTTTTTGTAAATAGATCCTTCTCAAGGAAAAGGTGGACCCGGGTCCTCCAGTGCCTTTTACCTATAAAAAAAGGGGAGACTCCATCATAGGACAAGAACTCCTTTTCTGTAAATAGATCCTTCTCTTGTTGATTTTTCCCCTTTTTCCCAAAATCCTTCTGACAGGGGATACGACACGGCTCCAACTTACGGTTACGAGACGGGTCCCTACCGCTCCTCCATCCACAGGTCCTTGGAGGACGCCGCCGAAAAATACAACTGAGGTTTCGAAGGACGCTTAGGATTCCTCAAGGCCGACTGTAGGATTTCATTTGATAGACTTCTCTGTGGTTGCTTCCTGACTGTTAACCGTTTATTTATTCGATATTTCTTTCTATTTATTGTGCAATTGTTCACGGTGTCGTCTTTATTATTGCGCGAGAAGATCCACTGACCAAAAGGATTGAGGTTCCCAAGGATTCTTTGATCTCCTTGGATGTGATAGGCTTTGCCGTCTTTGTTTCCTGCGTATATATACATTTATCTATTTATTTATTTATTTAACCATTCATTATGTATATTACAACACATTACATTTCTTTAGTTTCTGTCTTAATTTATTTTAGAGTTTGCTTTAATTTATATCTTGTTATTCCTTCCATTTCCATCTCCAATTCCATTAGCAAATTAACGATTCCGTAATGTATGAAAGACAATGACAATCTTATAAGAATAGTCATAGACTGAAACTATTCTTTAAGATCAGAAGTAATGTTAAATAGCGCAGATTTTTCATTTATTTTATTTATTACTCTTCATATGATAATAAGAAAACTTTTCGGTAGGTTTTTTTTAACCTGAAAGGGAGAATTAATTTTTTCTTTATAGATGTTCACAAAGAAAGGATTATTCCACAATTTTGTAGATTTCAAATGACAGGCATTGGATACCTTATAGAAACATGAATCTGCTTCGTGGCTTCATTATGTAAACAATTTTATAACTTCACGTTAAAAGGTGAGAAAAAAAATCTCTTGCTGCCAATGACATAATAAAACATTTTCTTTTCCGAGACTTTGTAATATCAGTAAAGAACTTATGACTTTTATTCGTTGCTAAAATCAGTCTGCGACTGAGAAATACAATGACTGACGCAATACGTTGATTTCCATATTCAAAGACATAAAAGCTTCCTGATTCCTGTATGACTGCGAGTTCACTGACTGACACAGAACTGGTTTACCGATTCTGACTGATTCCACGACAATTTTAATGACTGATGCCACGGCGTGTCAGAATCAGCGACTGATTCCACGGCTTAACAATTCCTATGACGGACGCAGGACATGTTTCCTCATACCAAGACGAAGCCTTCGACATACTTTCTCCGACATTTCCCCAGTGATAGAGGTTGAACAAAGACATTCTTCTGCTTCTTCTTCTCCTTCTTCTTCTCCTTCTTCGCTGACCAACATATCTCAGACCCCGAAGCAAGTGACTCTTCATGCTTTAATGGACATTGTCTCATGTTTACAGAGAAAGAAAGAAAACGTGATTAATTCAAAACTTAAAGGAAGGAGGAGGAAAGCATAATTATCTGAAATCTCGATAAAAATAAGATGATAAATTTAACGGGGCCAGCTCGTCTTACCATGATGCCGTCGACTGACTTATTACGCGGTTTCTTTTTTTTTTTTTTTTTTTTGTTCTTATGCTCTTTCTTATCTGCGTCATATTTACAACGGTGAAATTCATCCGCTCATTTTTTTTAAATGCTAACTGCTCAATTTTACATCATCGTGTACCTTAACAGTGTAAAACATCGGTAATTTTTGTAGAATCGCTGTTTATTATACATAATATTAAGATGTTATTTCTTCATACGACATCAGAGAATTTTTTTTTTAGTTTATTTATTCATAAGCTGACTCATCGCCGTCACGGCTTTGCAACATCACCGTGCATATTGCAGGGAGCTGGTTGTACGCATATTCTTGTATTCCTTAGTGACGCCAGTTTTCGTTGTCATAAGGCAATCAATCAATCTTGTATTCCTGACCTACAGAGAGTTCTGTAATCCGTTGTTTGTACGTTTTGTTTTGTATTTTCTCTAAAATCAGTGATGTATATAGCATATATATATGTGTATATGTATCTACATATAAATATATTTATATATATACAAATATTTATACATGTATATTTTCATAAATATATATGTATATATAAGCAAATATCACAGGAAAAATAAGAGATAAGAGATTTACAAGATGTTAATTTTATATTATTATTATTATTATTATTATTATTATTTTTATTATTATTACATTTCGAACCCTCTCTCAAACGAACTTCATTAAACAGGATGGCATTCTGGATGCCATTAAGGTTCTACTACAGTTTCTCAACTTCTCGAATGAGTTCCTTTGTAGCAGTAGGAAAATTGTATCAGAGCTGTCAAAAGTTCATTTATGTCTTAACGCGTTGGTAGTACTTTCTACCAGTGACTGACAGGCTAATGATGCCAGGAGTACAATTATGCCATATTTCCCTGCTGCTTCGAAAACACTCATTCCAGAGATTGAGAAACTACAATATTGTTGTTAATGGCATCCAGATGGCCATTATTATTATTATTATTATTATTATTATTATTATTATTATTATTATTATATTATTATTATTATTATTATTATTATTATTATTATTATTATTTTATGGTAGGTTTACTTAGAAGAATTCTCAGTATTTATTCCTCGGAATATTCACATTACATCAGCATATCGTGAATTGAATAGGTCAATGGTATGACGAACGATATACAATACATCATGCATTCACCGCTATTCATTTATTAATAAATTAGATATGTCATCAGTCCTCCGCAGGCGGAGGAACCCTTCTCTGTGACTTTTCTAGACTTGTATAAATCCTCTTTACTTTCAAAGGCTTCGCTTGAAGTCGCCTCAGGAAGGCTCAAGGTCAGGAAGTCTGAGTCCGGATATTTATTTAGTTCATTGTGTTTATTTTTTGTAAATAAAAACCGGTTATTTCGACAACGCCTTTTTATTATGCAATTCCTTCTTCCTCTGTGTATCATTAGCTGAAAAGCTGTACACTGGTGAAACTGTATTTTATAAGTTTGTGAATGAGAAGTTTCTTAAGTTAGTAATGAAGGCAAATGGAAAATCAATATAAGATATTAAAAATAACATAGATATTATAGAATAAAGAATGATAGAAAATTATATAAAATAAGATACAATAAAAACTAATAAACAATTTTTTTCATATGGCATGCTGTAAATGAGCTTGCATACATTATTATTATTATTATTATTATTATTATTCAGAAGATGAACTCTATCCATATAAAACAAGCCCACCACAGGGGCCACTGACTTGAAAATCAAGCTTACAAAGAATTCTTAATATATATATATATATATAATATATATATATATATATTATATATATATATATACATATATTATATATATTATACCACGTAATATAATATTATATACATAACTATATATGTGTGTGTGTGTGTGCATATGTGTGTCTGTATGTGTGTGTGTGAAACTCTCACTTACATAATCTAATCTTTTCTAAAAATGTCTCGCTAAAATTAGAGAAAATCATATGATTATGCAAAGGTAATTTGGTTAGAAAATTGCAAACGAACGTGAAATTCTTTTAAAACTTACAACATGATAATTCAATTAAACACATGGTCTCTTCGTCATTTTAATAATTTCGTCACTGAGACGTCCACTAAACGCTTATGCTCGAGTAATGATATACAAATTGCTCTTAAAAAAAAAGTCGTTGGCTGCGTCTTGCAGCTGTTGTTGCAAAAGAAAAAAGCAAATTGCTGTGATATGGTACTTACCATGATATTAAACATCATTTACCCTGCTGGAATACAGAATACAGTTAGGATGATACAGACGTTACGGAAGTGTCGCCAGGTTGCTGCTGAAAAAATATAATTTTTGGTAACTTCTTACAGATAACCAGAAGTGAAAAAAGGAATAATAAAAGCAATGAATATAGAAAATATAATCACTGTTACAGATTGCTTCAAATTGCATCGTATATATGATATTGGAGGTAGTGACATAATCGATTACACAGATAAAACTATCAAGATCATTTCCCTCGTCGCATTGAATTCTCCGGCTCCTCCCATAATCCAGAATAACAAATGAAATAAATTATATTTATTTACATAAATTAGCGGCTAAAGACATTGTCATGAGACACAGCTAACAAGTCAGTCAAATAATTCGTCTCATCAAAATTACGTAAAAATGATATAATAAAAATAACTGTATTAGTGTTGCATGAATTATTACCTTATGGTTTAAAGACATATTTCCCTTCATAAACTATTCCTGCAACTGTTCCTTCAGAAACACTTCCTGCAGCTTCTGAGGTCATTCATCGTATGTTGTTTTCCTGGCAACACACACAAACAACACGCATACACACTCACACACACTCATATTTGTATGGAGCTAATAATCTCATTCTAAGAGAATCACGAGAAATGAAAGGCTATAGCATTCTGGCCCCATCCCACAAGAGTAATATATGTATGTATATATATATATATATATATATATATATATATATATATATATATATATATATATATATATATATATATACATACTTATATATAGCGGTGAGTTTGTAAGCTGCGTTTGAATGTCATTCATCTTGGTAATGAGTCTCACCTACATCAATTACCTATGAAAACTCTGTTATTCTTATGCACAAATATTGTCCAATGCAGAAATTATTCCCGTGAAAATACGGATAATTGACAAAAAACGCAAGCAAATCGCAATTTTTTCCTCCATCGATGGACTCACATGCAAATACAGACAGACACGAAAAATCGAATTACGCCGAACGTGCGTCATGATGCGTAGTACGTATAATCATTTTTAGCCTTAAAAACCCTGAAAAAAGAAAGAAAAAAAAAGGTCTAGCCTACTTACCAGCGCTTACCTGGCTTTCTATAAGCACTGAATCGCCTTACGGAAAACTGCAGAAAGAAGTACACCATACATTAAATACAATGTCCAATGACTTGCGATTCCTTTCTTTGAAGAAGAAGTCAGACCGGTTTATTCAGAGAGAGAGAGAGAGAGAGAGAGAGAGAGAGAGAGAGAGAGAAAGTAGGCACTGAATAGATATCCAAAAATCTTCTAATCAGGCATCAGTGGAATTAGATAAAAAAGATTTTCCATACCTACTGACTCGTGTCAGACTAGGAATAGTTTTTCGGACAAGAAAAAGCATCTCATCATTATTCTGCAATGCTGTTGTTTACGCCTGTATTGTCTAATCAACAAAGGAGAGAGGGAGAGAGAGAGAGAGAGAGGGAGAGAGAGATAGCTGAATCACAGAATAGGTGAGACAGAAAGGTAGGCGGAGCTTTGCAGAAATGTGGTCTCTAAACAAGAAGGTCTGGAGTAGGGAAAGTCAAGTGTATCAGTGGATTGTTGAGCCAACTCTATTATACGGAAGTGAGGTGCGGTTGCTGAATTGACGGTGGAAAGCAGAGACCGTCGAATCTTTTGAGTTGAATTGACTGAACAGCAGGAAAGAGAGTTGACAGCGCGCCTGTAAAATTTATGTGAGTGGCCTTCTATTTGTGTAGATTTGATACACTACTCATGAGAAGGTGGATAGCTTTTACTCAATGGTTTTATCCCTGATTCATCAGGAGGATAATGGATATATAGTGACTAATAATGCAGGATTTCTTCTGGAGACCTGACTAAAAAGAGGGAAAGATGTCTAAAACTCAAATTCAATTTCAAAAGGATAAATCATTCTCAAAACATTGGAAATATCTCAAAAACAGACCTTACAGAACTAAAATTCCTTAGTGTCAAAATCTTTTTGGCAAATTATTATTATTACTTTTATTCAGAGGATGAACCCTATCCACATGGAACAAGCCCACCACAGCTGACATTATCTTGAAATTCACAGAAAAGCAACAGAAGGTAATGGGAAATACAGAAAGAAGAGATTACTTATTAAAAGAGAAGGAAGAAATTTACAAATAAATATATAAAAAGATAAAAATTATAAGCGTACCACCTTCCCAAAGGAAAATATTGCAGCGAAATACCTCTGGAAAACTAACAATCATTGAGAAAACTTAAACTCATAAAGAAACTCAACAACAGCGAAGAATACAGAGGTGTATTTGAAAGGGGTGACCATCAAGTTGTTTTCCCGGTATAACTAATACGCAGTACACGCACGCACGTAATGTAATGTATTTCCCAGTACGCTCATTCCTCACATCTGGAGTGGAACCGCTGTAATGGCCGGGGCCGTATGGTTACTTCGAGAAACACAAAGTACTCAACCGTCCATTTCAGTGAGAGAGAAGAGCTGTTCACATTGAGTGTTACTACTACTTTACAAATACGCATCCACATATTATATAAGCAAGCGTATATATGTGTATATATATTATATATATATATTAAATATATATATATACATATATATATATATATATATCCATATATAGATATTATATATATATATTATATATAATATATATTATATATAATATTTATATTTCGAGGGTGGAAAAAGAGAGAAACATGGAAAATGATGAGAGAGAGAAAGAGAGAGAGGGAGAGGAAATAAAGCTCCTTAAATTTTAACGAAACAATCAATCAAGATGACCAGAGAAAAAAAGTTCACATACTCCGCGGAGAATTTTTTAATAACACCTGAGAGACACCACTTCCGCCCCTGCAGGATCCCGTGACACACATAAAAGAACGCGCGAAGTACCTGTCAACGATGTCTGGCCTGGGAAAAGGGCCGCAATGAGATAATGTATATTTTTTCTCATCTCATCAAGAACAAAATAGGACGTATATATAAAATATATACATATATATATAATGTATGATATAGCATATATATATATATATATATGTACTATATATATATATATATATATATATATAGATATATATTATATATATACATATATATATGTATGTATTTTTTTTTTATATTACGTATATATTCATATATATATATCGTCATATTTTATCTTGATGAGATGAGAAAAAAATATGTATATATGTATATTATATACATATACATACACATATATACATACATATGTTTTTTTATACATATGTATGCATTTATGGAAATATATATACACATATATATGTGTATAATCGTATTTATGCATGTATACATATTCGCATGTATACTTGTGTATGCGTGTGTAAGTGTGTTGGCTTGCGTATCCTTCCAGAGTTGCAAGCAAACACGGGCCCCTAGGGAACTTTACGAAGCCATCTTCAATTGGCAACCTATCACGTTTTAAGAAGATCAAACCCGGACTTGGTTTAAAAAAAAAAAAAATAAAAAAAACTTTCTCTTCAAACCATACAGCGTGTCCATAAAGTCCCAGTACCATTCTGGGGAATAAATACTTGTCATGGTACTGGGACTTTATAGACACCCTGTATATATGTTTGGCCAAGCTGCCACTGAAGCGGAAGTATCCAATGGAAAGTCTCATTAAGAAGAAGATTTTAGATCAAGAAGAGTTGTTGAAATCTCAAGTTTTTTTTTTTCTTATCGATGAGTGTGGAGCCTTGCTCTCTCTCTCTGCATACATACATAGAGATAGCTATGTGTATATATATAAATTATATATACATGTATATATATATACATATTGTTATCTTAATGTATGTATGTATGTATAGCACATATATATATATATATAATATATATATATATATATATATATATATATATATATATATTTACTTATGTATATAGACATGTAAATACATAATACATATGTCCATATATATAGCTATCTGTCCAGATCTAGTTATCCATGAAACTATATCTGCATCTATTGTTCATCTATACTTCCATCTATCTTGACATGGAGTCGATACTATCAAGTTTTGTCGTTTACTTCCTGCAAAGCCTTGGGGATTTGATCGCTCAAACTTGACTCAAATATCGTCTAGAGTCAATTTGGTCCTCAGAAAATAGATGAAGAGTAAAACAGAAATCTAAAGGCTACTGACATACCTTTACCGAAGGCAACAATAAAGCAGAACCTCAAGCAATAGAGAAAAACCCTCAGTTCCTCAGTCATATTTCAAACACTGAAGAAGAAAACATCTTCTATAAGACGTCTCCTTCATTAGACGTACCCATGACCTAGAGACACCTTCGCCTTTTATGCACGTATTATTTTCACTTTTCAAATTGTTTTTTTTTTTTATTCGTCGTATTTCAATGTAATTTCGGTGAAATTTCAATATATAATATCTGCGTCTGATGTGCCACCGACGGGCACGAAGTCCTTTGAAACGTCCTTTCGTGGCTTTGACGATGAGAATCAGCTTTCACTGCGATGACTGG
Source organism: Macrobrachium nipponense (assembly GCF_015104395.2). Taxonomy (NCBI): domain Eukaryota; kingdom Metazoa; phylum Arthropoda; class Malacostraca; order Decapoda; family Palaemonidae; genus Macrobrachium; species Macrobrachium nipponense. Next base: position 71,049,871 of record NC_087215.1, on the reverse strand, counting down.
GACGAAGTTTTCTCTGCCTCTCGTGTAACGTTCAATACATTATTAACACCTTCACTAAAGCACCGAAAGATAGCAACAAAAATTAAAAGTACCTATTTGTTCGAAGGGGAAAAAATCGAATTCCCCGCATCTGGAACACAATAACGAAGCCATAAGCAGGAAATCGAACACAAGGCACAGCCCACGACACAATGCAAGGCATTTGCATATTCCAAGGTAATGGTGAGTAGCACTTCGATTCATGCGCCCTGTCAAAAGAATGAGAATAAGAGAGAGAGAGAGAGAGAGAGAGAGAGAGAGAGAGAGAGAGAGAGAGAGAGAGAGCTGGATAAGTAGAAGAGTAAATATATGAAGAAGAAAAGAACAAGAAGAGAAGGTTAAACCGTCTGGAAGCATCACTTCGCTGCGAGGAATCTGACAAATCGTTCCGCCACGTTGAGTAAGTTCGCTTTTAAGATCCGTATATGATCCTCCTGATTATATCACAAGATGAACGACTTTAGAGATGACTGCGCAACATCACTCTCTCTCTCTCTCTCTCTCTCTTTCTGGATGAGTCAATATTTGGCGAGAATCATTAGTGGTGTTTTTCTTTTAGAGGCAAAAGCGCGCCCTGAAGATGTCGTCTTTCGCTTGCCATTTCTGTTTTTTTCTTTTTTTTTATCTCAGCTTCATCAGTTGCC
>NC_087215.1:71024188-71044188 GCF_015104395.2 Macrobrachium nipponense | reverse complement strand
GGAATCAACGGCCGATCTGTGCAGTTTATCTAGAAAGATCATTTGACCTGGGCAAAGCATTCAGTCAAGCTTCATCAGTCATACAGAAAATCTCATTCTTTTATTTTTTAACATGAGGAATCTTTAATAGCATCGCTGGATTTTATCGCCATGGTATATTTCACGATTATTCTCGTTTGGAGGAAATAACGGTTATTCATGGATACGTGGCTAAAATTATAATGAAGATGGGGAGATACCAAGAGTTTCCAATAATTTAACACAAAATAATTACAAATGAAAACTAGAAAAGAATATGGACCAGTTTGGAAGTCTGGAAATGACAATTCATCAGAAGGGCGGGAAAACGTGAAAAAGTGGCTTTCAGAAGACTCAGCATGTTAATTCATTAGCACCAAGACACTCATCATTCAACGTCAAGCTTATCAGTTCCGTAAAATACCACAGCCCTTTATTTCAGCTTGCCATTTGCTACGGTGAAAAGCATATTTTTCATCCACGAAGAACTTTGACATATCTGTCTCGAATCGAAGGAGAGAACGATGTCTAAAGATTGGAGGAGAAAGTCTCGTGACCAAGCACACGATAGGAATTCGATTTCGAGTCGTTCCAACAATGTGGGTCAATCGACGACGTTTTGATTCGTTCTCGAATTGGACGTGTTTGGTTCTGGTGCGCCTGCTGCCAGGGCCTGGGCTTCCTCTGGCTTACTCTGGCTTCCTCTGTCACCTTGTTAATCTGAGGATTTGTGGAACTGTTGCTCTCGTCTGCCTCCAGGTGGTGGCGTTCGGTCTAAATCGGCAGACTTGTGCTCTGGGTGGGTCACGTTGCAGCTGTTTAAAATTCCGGGTTCGGAATCATAATCGCTCCTGGCGGCTGACTGGAATGGATGACAAAGCCAAATTGTTTTTTTTATATATATAGATCTAGGCTGAATTATATATTATTTTCAGAAGGTTAATGCATCTGAAGTGAAGTAAAATTAATATTTATTTCAGATTTGTGTTTTACGACAGGGATTATAGAAAGGCAAAGTTCTAGAATGAATAATATACCTATTTTCAAGGTTAATGCATCCATAGTGAATTAAAATATTTTTTTTTTACCACACGAACTGTATAAAGACAAAATATGATTTTTCTGTTACTCCATTTAAAGATTTTTGTCATGTCCAATGAAGAAAAATATATGTTTTTATCTTTTTTTTTTATTCTTTCGACATGAATTTAAGAAGGACAGGATAGAGTTTTTTTTCATTTGAAACTTCTTGATGTACAAAGAAATAAAACTGATTTTATTTCTTGATAGTTGTCGACTAGGTAATGTATAATGTAGGAACTTAGACAAAATAGAACACAAAATAGAATTTCATCTTATGAGCATTTCTTCAATAAGATTATTAAAACAGCTACTGATTATTCAAGCTGTTTATTCTCATTGACCAAAAGTATTCTCAACTCCATTACTTCAAATATTATTATAGATATATTGACTGATGAAAAATAATATTACACCTCATCCCACGACATACTGCAACTTTACTTACACACTCATCTACATATTATATCTATATATATATATATTATATATATATATATAATATTAAATATATGTATATATAGATGTGTGTATGGTGTGTGTTTGTGTGTGTGTATGAGGTGTGTAAAAAAAGTAAAGTTGCAGTATGACGTGGGATGAGGTGTAATATTATCGTTACATCAGTAAATATATCTATAATAAAATTTGAATTAATGGAGTTGAGAATACTTTTGGTCAATGAGAATAAACAGCTTGAATAATCAGTAGCTATTTTAATTATCTTACTGGAGAAATGATCATAAAATGAAATTCTATTTTGTGTTTCTACTATATATATATATAATACATATATATCATATATTTATTATATATATATATATATATATATATAAATATATAAATATATACAAATGTGTATTATATACATAAGGAGTTGTGCATACATGCACGTGCATCCGTATATGCATACATGCATATATATATATATATATATATATATATATATAATATACTATATATATATATATATATGTGTGTGTGTGTGTGTGTGTGTATTATTATATATATAAATATATATATTCATGTATATATATATATATATATATATATATATTATATACATATATAACATTATATACATAACCTGAAACACATTTATACAGACATATCTATAAAAACATAATGATATATAATATATATATATGTATATATATATATATATATACAAATAAGTGTGTGTGTATGTAAGTATATGTACATTCTCCTGCAACCTAACAAAAATAACAATGTCACCCATTACGGCTGTTTACTCATTTCCTCGCGAACCTGAATGATTGCTGGTCCATTCACCTACTTCCCTTCGGCTGTAGTACTACTGTGGTTCCCTGATGAGACCTCGTGATTTCGGCAACCTATTACGTGTACTGAATAGTACACCGGATCCGTTATTGCCTTCTGTTTCCCCTACGTGGGATCGGTGTTATTAGTATTATTATTACTATTATTATTTTTATTATTATTACTTTTCTTTCTGCTTCTTCAGCCTTGCTTTTTTTATTAGTTTGTTTATTAATAGTGATTTTTCACATTTCTCTTCCTGAACACTGTGTCACTGTTATTATAGTCTAATCCCGTCTGTCTTTGTTTTATATATATATATAATATATATATATATATATAATAGACATATATATATATATAGATATATGATAAATATATATGAATAACTTGATCACGAAGTATATAATACGTGATGCTATTTAAAAATAAATGTTTTGCCACGGAGGAAAATGGAAGGCGAGAGAGCCAAGCACTTTCGGTTTAGCACGACCCTTTACTTAGGCATGACTGATCATACAGACTTAAAACATAGTAAAAGTAGGCTTAGTATCCAAAATGACACTACAAGATCGAAATTATTGCTAATCTTGTAATGTCAGTTTGGATACTAAGCCTACTTTTACTATGTTTTTGGTCTGTATGATCAGTCGTGCCTAAGTAAAGGGTCGTGCTAGACCGAAAGTTCTTGGCTCTCTCGCATTTCATTTTCCCCGTTGCAAAACCTTTATATATATATATATATATATATATATATATATATATTATATATATATATATATATATATATGTTACGTATGGGTGTATTTATATATATATATATAGATATATAATATATATATATATATATATAATTCTATATATATATATATATATATACGAATTATTTATATATATATATATATATATATATATATATATATACCCATATGTAACATTATTAAACAAGAACTAATTTTAGCACGTAGAAAGTATCTAAACCAATGCTAAGGGTGCAAAGAGAAAAGATAGAAAGTAGGATGTGCTATTTTCACTCATAATCAGAGTTGTTCTCTCTCTCTCTCTCTCTCTCTCTCTCTCTCTCTCTCATGGTGATTCGTGTGGAGCCGCCTTCTCTTTCCCATAATTAATGCTTCTGGAATATTCCTGGCGAATTTCTTCTTCTTCTTCTTCTTCTTCTTCTTCTTCAAAAGATTAAAAGCTATTCAAACGCCGTCCTTACTTACCTTTCAAATGAATTCTTTCTGATATACCCGATGAGGCAAATTAGCAATGACATATTTTTTAACTAATGATTTTTTTAATAGTATTTTTGGTTATTTTTTCTGAAACAAGCAGTAAAAGGTGGACCACAAACAAATATATTTAGTTCATTTTTTGTTCGTTATTCTCAGACAAACAGTAGAAGGTGGTTCACAAAGAAACAAATCTAATATGTCATTTATTTTTGCATTTGTTTCTTATGAAACAAACAGTAAATATGTAGACAACAAACAAATATATTTAATTCATTTTTGGTTGTTTTTTTCCGAAACAAACAGTAAAAGGTTGACCACAAATAAACAAATATAATACTCCATTCATTCTTGTTTTCGTTTCTTATGAAACAAACAGTAAAATGAAGGTCACAAACAGACAAATACGATACTTCAGATACTTCATTCTTGCATTCGTTTTTTTTTATATGAAACAAAGAGTGAGGCCACAAACAAGCAAATATAATCCTTCATTCATTTCTGTATTGGTTTCTTATGAAACAAACAGTAAATAAAAAAACAGACTGACAAACAAATAAACACCTTTCTTCAACCCCTTTCGAATTTTTTTTTTTCATTCATTTCTCTCTGCGCATCTAACGAGGAGACCAACAAACCACAAACCACGAAGAAGTAGCGAAAGGGAGATAACCCCTTTTCTTTTGATGTCTTCTCTGCCATATCTAAAGACAACAAAAAATTGACGGAAGAATCTGGTGACAAAAAAAAAAAAAACACACCCTTTCATTTTTTATCCTCCCGCTTTTGCCGTATCTAAGAATGAGAAAAATATGAAGAAAAATTGGTCAAAAATAGGACGAAAAGTTACTCTCATGGCACTGATAGCCAAACACCGTGGTTCATGATTCGTTGTTGACTGAAGTGGCCTTATGCCAGCACGGGCTTTTGCTCCTGAAGTAGCCAGTAAAATGTCGGAGGTTTATCTCCGAAGTTGTTTAACTGACGAGGTAATGACCAATTTTAAAAGTTCATATGGGCACTATACTCTTATAATCTATTGAAATTGTAAGCTCAAAATAGAGAGAGAGAGAGAGAGAGAGAGAGAGAGAGAGAGAGAGAGAGAGAGAGAGAGAGAGAACTATGTATCTAAAATGAAATATATGTACTTATAACAATCTACTAAAATTTCAACCTCAAAATATCGAGAGAGAGAGAGAGAGAGAGAGAGAGAGAGAGAGAGAGAGAGAGAGAGAGAGAGAGAGAAACTATGCAATCAGAATGAAATATGTGTACTTAAAATCTATGAAAATATTAATCTCAGAGTAGAGAGAGAGAGAGAGAGAGAGCGGAGAAGAGAGAGAGAGGAGAGAGAGAGAGAGAGAGAGAGAGAGAGATGTATCAAAATGGAGTACATGCATCTTCTCACCAGAGTGTGACTTTCCCTTATACATATGTCCATCCTCATTAACGTGGGAAAAGTCCTTCAAATGTGTCATCCTCATTAGCACGGAGAGAGAGAGAGAGAGAGAGAGAGAGAGAGAGAGAGAGAGAGAGAGACGGAGTATAGTCATGGTTTGAGAATATGACAATTTTCGAACAAGTGTAAGAAAAACTTTCTAAGCATTTCTTCGGGAACTGTAACGTGCAGATATGTTTACTACTCTCTCTCTCTCTCTCTCTCTCTCTCTCTCTCTCTCTCTCTCTCTCTCTCTCTCTCTCTCATTAAGGCAGGTTAACATCTAGAATAGATTTTTCTTTAGACGCCGGTGTTACAGTTTTGTTTACTACGGAAAATTCTATCCGATTGCAAGTGTTACATAGGTATACACCCGAAATATTTCTTGCTCACTCGCACAAAAACACACACACACACACACACATATATATATATATATATATATATATATATATATATATATATATATATATATATATATATACCTGTGTGTATATATATACATATATATATATATATATATATATATATATATATATATATATATATATATATATATATATATAAATATACAGTATATATATAATATATATATATATTATATATATATATATATATATATATGGCATAGCACGTTTTCACAAATCAGCCGTTTTCCATAATAAGGGTCTAACAGGGATGTCCAAAGAAAGCAAAGTTTTTGTAATTGCCAAATTCATACTTCAGTTGCTGAATTTAGAGCGAATCTACAGTCTAGGAAATTCCCACGATTGTCATTCTCAGAACAGGTGAGCGGAGAGAGAGAGAGAGAGAGAGAGAGAGAGAGAAGCACTAAAGTCTACGCTAAGAAGAAGTCAAGTTTCATTAAACCTTTATACAGAAGTTAATTGCACATTGGGTTATTCATCAGTTATTCACTTTACTCCTCTCGTGTTTGTCTTTTGATTGTGCTTATTTCAGACTCTGTACGCTAGTATTTATTTCGGACTCTGGAGTGCCTTACGAGTTACTAATTTGCATACCATAACAACAGCTGTACTTCACAGGTGTCAAGCACCGTGTTAAGTCCGAGAGATTAATCTAGAGTATAATTCCCATCCCATCTCGAATCTTTGCTGATAGACGAAGAATGACAACGTCAGTTTCCAACTTTCTCTTTCGAGCGCTGTTTCAAATCCTGTTGGCTGAATGCACGGCAGTTTTGGCAGATTGTTTACCCCCAGGGCTCAGTTTGGCAAAGATGCATCTCAGAGGCCTGATTATTGAGACCCTGTGAATTTCCAGGTCGGCGTCCCGATCGCGAGAGGTCAACTTTTCCTTAATGTCTGCCGACTGGAAAGGGTTTGATCACGTACTCATTGCGCGTGCGCAAGCATGCGTGAGATGACGTTAAGAATACACAGTCCGAGTACGTTCCACAATCATAATTTGTCCGACTGACAACAAAAGGGGTTTATCGCCATCTTTCGAGTCACGCTCAGGAGTCATAAAGGTAAACTCTACTTTCTTCTGCTATTAGAGACGTGTCGCTCACGTACACAATCTCTCTCTCTCTCTCTCTCTCTCTCTCTCGCTGCTCATCTCCTCCCCCTCTCCCTCCCCTCCTCTCCTCCCTCCTCTCGTCCCGCTTCCCCTCTCTCAGGTCTCCTTCCCCATCTCCCTCTCCCTCCTCCTCTCTCTCTCTCTCTCTCTCTCTCTCTGTTTGTCCATCTAACTATTTTTCTTTTCACCAACTATACATATCCTTATCATCAACAAAATACAATTCATGAGTATCAGTTCATAAAAGACAGTGAAGAAAAACGAGTTATGAATTTACCTTGACAGGTCATAGTTAGTAATTCCATCCTGGATTTTTGACGAAAGCTTTTCTGCTGCAACTAGAGATAACAGCTGATCAAAAAGAAACTTCCTTAATCGTTACCTACCGAAGAACTCAAAATTATTTTGAAGCAACGAATGTCTGATTTATGAAGTAATTGAATAAGAGTTGCTTTGATTGTAAGATCATCAATCGCGGAATAAATTAAGTAAATAGATCTTATTGCCAGTTGGTTCATGAACAATAAATATAGTCTTATTTTGTATCTTAAATCCATCCATTCCATATATATATATATATATATATATATATATATATATATATATATATATATATATTATCCATGTATAAAACAAGCAAAGAATTAGAAATTAACTTTCTTCAACGAGTCTACTAAATACATACATATGTATAAATATATATATATATATATATCTATAATATATTTATAAATCATGAATAAAACCACCAAGAAAATTAAAAACTTTCTTCAACAAGTCTACTATAACTCATTAATGACATTTAAGCTTAAAATATCATATGTTCCGAAAACACGAATCAGTTTGTCTGCATGAGTTGCCATCTGTCTTGATGTCTGACTGTCTGTCCGTCTATCTGTCTGTCTGTATCCATCACTATCGTAGAATAAGTATACTTATAGACAGTAGATACGCTTGTGCCATATGCTTTATTTATTTGGCGTGCAAGAGTCCAAATCTGTTCATTAGGAATACTTTAGAATCCCAAAGCCAAAGGAAAATTGCCGCTCAGTCTCCCAGCAAAACAATACGTATTATATATACAGGTTCCCGAATATAGTACGTGGGTCGTACAACAAAATTGCTTTTGCGGTTAACCAATGCTAAGTATCGCTTTGTTTTCTCAGGAATCCATTATAATTACCAGTTTTCGACGAGAGATAATAATAATAATAATAATAATAATAAAATAAGACTAAAAATAATAATAATAATAATAACGTCATCTCACGCATGCTTGCGCACGCGCAATGAGTACGTGATCAAACCCTTTCCAGTCGGCAGACATTAAGGAAAAGTTGACCTCTCGCGATCAGGACGCCGACCTGGAAATTCACAGGGTCTCAATAATCAGGCCTCTGAGATGCATCTTTGCCAAACTGGACCCTGGGGGTAAACAATCTGCCAAAACTGCCGTGCCTTCAGCTAAGGCTAAGAAGCAAGAAAACAAGGGAGGAACTCAACGAGAAATACAAAGTACAAGAGAGGGGACTAAACAACACAATAGAAGATGTAAAACAGAGGCTTAAGGCCAAAGCACATAAGATCCAACGGTACATGAACAGGAATAAGGGATACCAACAGAACAAACTATTCGGAACCAACCAGAAAAGACTATACAGCCAACTAAGAGGGGAAGACAACCACCCAGAAATTCCTGAAGCCGAACCAAGTAAGAGACTCTGGGAAAACATATGGAGCAATCCGGTATCACACAACAAACATGCAACATGGCTCCAGGAAGTCAAGGAAGAAGAAACAGGGAGAATAAAACAAAGATTCACAGACATCACGACAGACACAGTCAGACACCAACTAAAGAAAATGCCAAACTGGAAAGCCCCAGGTCCGGATGAAGTCCATGGATACTGGCTCAAAAACTTCAAGGCCCTACACCCACGAATAGCAGAACAACTCCAGCATTGTATCTCAAATCACCAAGCACCCAAATGGATGACCACAGGAAGAACATCCTTAGTACAAAAAGACAAGAGTAAGGGAAATATAGCCAGTAACTACAGGCCTATCACCTGCCTACCAATAATGTGGAAGTTACTAACAGGTATCATCAGTGAAAGGCTATACAACTACCTAGAGGAGACAAACACCATCCCCCACCAACAGAAAGGCTGCAGAAGGAAGTGTAGGGGCACAAAAGACCAGCTCCTGATAGACAAAATGGTAATGAAGAACAGTAGGAGAAGGAAAACCAACCTAAGCATGGCATGGATAGACTATAAGAAAGCCTTCGACATGATACCACACACATGGCTAATAGAATGCCTGAAAATATATGGGGCAGAGGAAAAACACCCATCAGCTTCCTCAAAAATACAATGCGCAACTGGAATACAATACTTACAAGCTCTGGAATAAGACTAGCAGAGGTTAATATCAGGAGAGGGATCTTCCAGGGCGACTCACTGTCCCCACTACTCTTCGTAGTAGCCATGATTCCCATGACAAAAGTACTACAGAAGATGGATGCCGGGTACCAACTCAAGAAAAGAGGCAACAGAATCAACCATCTGATGTTCATGGCGACATCAAGCTGTATGGTAAGAGCATCAAGGAAATAGATACCCTAATCCAGACTGTAAGGATTGTATCTGGGGACATCAGGATGGAGTTTGGAATAGAAAAATGTGCCTTAGTAAACATACAAAAAGGCAAAGTAACGAGAACTGAAGGGATAAGCTACCAGATGGGAGCAACATCAAACACATAGATGAGACAGGATACAAATACCTGGGAATAATGGAAGGAGGGGATATAAAACACCAAGAGATGAAGGACACGAACAGGAAAGAATATATGCAGAGACTCAAGGCGATACTCAAGTCAAAACTCAACGCCAGAAATATGATAAAAGCCATAAACACATGGGCAGTGCCAGTAATCAGATACAGCGCAGGAATAGTCGAATGGACGAAGGCAGAACTCCGCACCATAGATCAGAAAACCAGGAAACATATGACAATACACAAAGCACTACACCCAAGAGCAAATACGGACAGACTATACATAACACGAAAGGAAGGAGGGAGAGGACTACTAAGTATAGAGGACTGCGTCAACATCGAGAACAGAGCACTGGGGCAATATCTGAAAACCAGTGAAGACGAGTGGCTAAAGAGTGCATGGGAAGAAGGACTAATAAAAGTAGACGAAGACCCAGAAATATACAGAGACAGGAGAATGACAGACAGAAAAGAGGACTGGCACAACAAACCAATGCACGGACAATACATGAGACAGACTAAAGAACTAGCCAGCGATGACACATGGCAATGGCTACAGAGGGGAGAGCTAAAGAAGGAAACTGAAGGAATGATAACAGCGGCACAAGATCAGGCCCTAAGAACCAGATATGTTCAAAGAACGATAGACGGAAATAACATCTCTCCCATATGTAGGAAGTGCAATACGAAAAATGAAACCATAAACCACATAGCAAGCGAATGCCCGGCACTTGCACAGAACCAGTACAAAAAGAGGCATGATTCAGTGGCAAAAGCCCTCCACTGGAGCCTGTGCAAGAAACATCAGCTACCTTGCAGTAATAAGTGGTACGAGCACCAACCTGAAGGAGTGATAGAAAACGATCACGCAAAGATCCTCTGGGACTATGGTATCAGAACGGATAGGATGATACGTGCAAACAGACCAGACGTGACGTTGATTGACAAAGTCAAGAAGAAAGTATCACTCATTGATGTCGCAATACCATGGGACACCAGAGTTGAAGAGAAAGAGAGGGAAAAAATGGATAAGTATCAAGATCTGAAAATAGAAATAAGAAGGATATGGGATATGCCAGTGGAAATCGTACCCATAATCATAGGGGCACTAGGCACGATCCCAAGATCCCTGAAAAGGAATCTAGAAAAACTAGACGGTGAAGTAGCTCCAGGACTCATGCAGAAGAGTGTGATCCTAGAAACGGCACACATAGTAAGAAAAGTGATGGACTCCTAAGGAGGCAGGATGCAACCCGGAACCCCACACTATAAATACCACCCAGTCGAATTGGAGGACTGTGATAGAGCAAAAAAAAAAAAAAAAAAAAAAAAAAAAAAAAATAAAAAAAAAAAAAAACTAATAATAATAATCAATAATAATAATAATAAAAATAATAATAATAATAATAATAGAACATTCTATAATAATATATATAATATATATATATATATATATATATATATATATATATATATATATATATATATATATATATATATATATAATATAAGTCCGATGAATATCCGTACGAGGCTATTATGAACAGCGTAATTCAAACTTATATCAATGAAAATTTAATGATGCTGATGATAATCCTTGTCGCTGATGATGATAGGATGAATGAGAGAACAGCTTCTTCTAATCATTTTTTATAGCCACCCAAAATAGGGATGCGGGTTATTGGTGGAATAATAATAATAATATGTACCGAGGTTTTAACATTTCTGAAAGCCACCCCAAGTAAAGGAAAAGGAATAATAATAAGTAATAATAATAATAATAATAATAATAATAATAATCCAACAAAAAACTTCTTTCAGTTTTCTTCTGAATATTGAAAAAGAAACCCACAAATTCAATTTGTAACTTGTTTACTTCTAAGTATTTACTTCTAAGTACTTAGAAGTAAACAAGTTACAAATTGAATTTGTGGGTTTCTTTTTCAATAATAATAATAATAATAATAATCCTAATAATAATTCAATAATAATAATAATAATAAATAATAATAATAATAATAATATGTATCGAGTTTTTAATATTTTTAAAGTTTCTCCAACAAGAGGAAATGTGTTATTGGTGAAATAATAATAATAATAATAATAATAATAATAATAATAATAATAATAATAATAATAATAATAATAATATAATAATAATAATAATAATATGCACTGATATATTCCTTTTTCTGTGTTCGTCATCCAACCTTCAAGCATTGATAACCAGAAAGAAGGTAACTTGTTCCGACCATTGGTACGGTACGTAATGTCCCTAGGCTCAGGACTTGCCGACTCGACCCTCTCTTACATTACCATAAACCTAAAAGATTTGGGCATCAGATATGATTATGGAAAGTGTAAATTATAGTGCTGAATCGGTTTCATATAACTGAAAATCAGAAAATTTGCAGTTTTATACGTAAATTTCTAAATGTGCTTTAACATTCACATTCTCTACTCTAAAAGGGTTGTTATTTATGCCTTCAAATACCTTCAAATATTCCCTTTAGGACTTTTTACTTTATTAGTATTTATATTAACAAACATCATTCGTTTAATTAATTAGTGGTACAGAATTTATCAAAGAATTCAAAGTATGAAATATAAACTTCAAGTCTTTTGAAAGTGGATATCATTCTTATGATGTTAATGTTGCTCATATGTCGCGCCCGTGTTCATGTGAACTTCGGAATAACATGAATACGACAGTATAGACATTATTGTTATTCAGAAGATGAACCCTATTTATATGGAAAAGGCCCGCCAAAGGGGCCACTGACTTGAAATTCAAGCTTTTACAGTATTTAGTGTTCAATAGAAAAAGGTAACATAAGGTAATGGAAAATGCAGAAAGAAGAGATCACTTGGAAAAGAAAAATTAGATTAACATATGAAAAGATAAAAATGTAAGTAAATTGTTAAAATACAAGGAAAATTTAATAAAAGCGAAATTGTATGAATATTTGTGCAATATTCTCCGCAAAGTCTTTTGTAAATATATGTATGTATATTATAGCTGGAATATAGGAATCAATTCAATTCAATTCAGTTAGGGTAGTAATGATAAGCATTACGATAACTCAGCATTTATCAATAAAAGGATTATCCTCCTTGTGGCATAAATGTAGTCAACTTGAGTTTGGTATTGAAGATATAATTTCTCGCAAAGAATAGTAAAAAAGTAAGAATCAGTCCTTTCGGATAGGACATGAATGTTCTTGATAAATCAATAAAGAATGATCAATCAGTTAGTGGAAAAAGAGATGAATGAAATAATGGAAAAGTGTAGTATGAACGTACGCTAAGCGAACAATGTTCAATTTTTTATTTGAAGCGTAAAATTATACATAATCTTATTTCATGTGTGCATGTGTGTGTGTGTTTGTACGTGTGTGTTAATGGTAGTATATGAAAGGTTACTAATTTTTGAATGTTCCATGGATTATATTAGTGGCGCTTTTTTCGGGTCGAAAACATTATAGGAATTTTCCCAAACCCCAATTATTTCATCGGAAGTGAATTGAAAAACCAACAGACAGAAAAAAGACAGAATGAGGGAGAGAATGAATGGAAAGGAAGGATAAATCTATTAAAAAGTGCCCATATCAGAAATTAGATAGAATTCATTTTGACATTGCTGACTACATCAGCTACATCCCTGGAATAAGGCTGCCTCAAATTTGTTGAAATGTTGATTGAACTATAAACATCACAATCTGTTTAGAATATGATATTAAAACAGTTTTTAAGATAAATGGGACTGTTTATTGGAATGAGATGCAGACGTGCAAAATACTTCTCTTGATTATGTCAGTAACTGAAACGAACAACTTCTTAAGTTTCTATGTACCAAACTGGATTCAATTATTAATCGAAAATGATATTGCTGACATGAACAACCTATTAGACCTTGTTAGCAATAGTTATGTAGAGTAAATTATCACTCTGAGGTTTAGCAAACTGGGGTCATTGATATACTAGGGTATGATGCCACGACTAAGTCAAAATCATTTATAAAACTAATTTCACAAACAAAAATAATCTACTTGTCGGGAGGATCGCGAATTGCATAGATTTTTAGAGACAGTTACAAGAAAAATCAGTATCATAAAGCAAATCGCTTTGCTCTCCCGGGCCTTCAACAATAACAGAGCATCTAATAGCAATCTCGTAGTTAACCAGCATCCTTGCAAATCCAAAGGAGACCATTTAGAAAGCTCATTAGCAATTTCTTCTCTTCTGAGGTTTGCTTCGACTCAGAAATAGAAACCTGGAGAGGCTTTCTCCCTCCTAAACGACAGTTTCATCTCCATTAAGATTCGCCAGCATAGCAAGCACAGCCAAGCAGCCACCTGTCTGTCCTGCGAACTCCGAAGCCAAAATTAGAGAATTAGAGAAACTATTCTTGCAAGCCCGCCACATTACGACTATCTTAGCAATACTTGATGATGGCAACAGCTGTCGTAGAATTCGGCGCTACTTAAGCGCTGGCATCTACATCTGTGTCATCAGATCACTTCCAGCTTCAGCAGTAATCAGATCAGCAGCATCCCTGCCGTCCTCTCTCTTTGGAGATTCTCGAACGTTGATCAACACTAGTCGACATGGTTGCCAAGGGTACGAAAAGTGCAAAGTGTTGTGAATTCTCTTTCGAGCCCCGATGGATTGTCTTACTTTGGCGAAGCAATTTGACTCACGCTTCATTATATTATGGTTATCGGCATTCCCACGAAAGTATTTGGATGATTCAAGTTGCTTGTGTTTCTAGCTGTTCTTGTGTCAATATTCCTCTTCAATGCAACTGATCTACTGCCGTTATGTTGATAACTGAAAAAACTCATATAATTTTGTGTGTTAACTATTTTTCTTTTGCTAAAATAACAAGTTTTTTAAAATTGCGCTAATATAACTGCATGCAGTTATATATATATATATATATATATATATATATATATATATATATATATATATACATATATATATGTGTGTGTATGTGTGTGCGCGCGTGTATGTGTGTGTATGTATGTATGTATGTATGTATACATATATACGAATATATACTATATGACACCAAGACGATCGAACCCTGTTGAACTGTAGGAGTAGATGTCCCAAAAAGTATATAAAGCAAAACTTTGTAGAAATATTGAGGAGAAGGACAGATCATATCATTCAGGAGACATTGAAGAAGGTTGGGAGTTCCAGATTATTACATTTAATCAAATACCTTGCTAATAAACTCGAGGTATTCTGCTAATTATTAAGCGCTTTGGATATCAGAATTTAATTGAACAAAATTATGGTTATTATAATATTTCATGACGCTTATGCATATTTTGAGCGCGTTTCCCTCGATTTTTTCTAGTATTGTAACCCTGCCGCTCGCATCAGACTCCCAGTGTGGGCTCACTCTCAACCCCACTATTCTATCCGGTTCTTGGCGTTAAAAGACATAGGCATACCATCCAAGCAAACAGTAGATTGTTCTTGTTTGCTAATTGTTTTATATATTCATATTTGTTTCTCTTGTTTATTCATGCATTTATTCACTTATTTATTCATCTTCTTTATCAAATTACTTATTGGATTTATTTATCGATATATTTTATCTACTTCATTTTTTTTCATTTACCTAGTAATTCATTGTTTTATTTACTTACTTATCTATTTTCTTTATTTGTATATTTCTGACTGTATTCATCAGCAGTTATCGCCATCTTCGTCCTCGCCCTCGCCGCCGTCAGCAGCCACGCCGCCTCTGAAGTCGCCAAGTCGGAGAAGAGCGCTGACGGCCGCCTCTTCTTCCTCGGCACCACCGACCAGAGCGTCACCATCAGCACGTCGACCCTGACCACGCTGGGGCTCATCGTCATCGCCGGCATCCTGCTGGCTCTGGTCCTCACGAGCCTCGGCGTGGCCAAGGAAGGAGATGTCGCCACTGCTACAGGATACGCAGAGACCGCTGAGTGAGTTTTTTTTGTTTTTTTTTTTCGCTTACTCGGGGAGAAAGCCTACTCCTGAAAAAGGTGTTTCGCGTTGAGTTAAAGATACAGGAATTTTAGGATAGGATATCTATGATTTATTTATTAGAATGACAGTGTGAAAAATAATATCCACGCTAAACATTACAAAACATTTATTTCTAATAGAGTATATCGTATTTATTTTAATTTTCGTTGGCGAAACAGCGTTTTATTTGACTGTAGATTTTAGCACGTGCCCCTAGTAAGCTGGAGGTCGGATAATGCCTTGTTTTTTGTTCGACTATGTTTTCTTTGCCTTTTTCATTTTATTTCATTACTTTGATTATTTGCTTCCGTATAAATGAATTTCGGGATGAATTAAGCTGTATATTATGATACTCTCTCTCTCTCTCTCTCTCTCTCTCTTATAAATTCAAAACGATGATCCCAGTTAGCTGGGATCATCATTAATTACAACTCTCTTAAATTAGATATTATTAAAATTATTTTTCTCTCAAATGTAAATAATAAGTTCTCTCTCTCCTCTCTCTCCCCTCTAACTCTTCCTCCCCCGTCTCTCATCTCTCTCTCTCTCTCAAAAGCAAGCTATTTTAAAAGTAGAATCACGTTCAAGCGAGACTAATATCACTCCTTTCTTTACCCACAGTGACTATTCAGTATCTGGTTCCTCGTCTTACGCCGTCCAGAGATCCCTGGAGGAGGCTGAGAAGAAATATCGCTAAAAGGCGCCTTCGCCACATCTGAATGCCCCAGGATTAAAAGAAGAGCAACTTTTCCTATGCATTTTAGACAGCTATCATGCAGCTGACAGCTTCCAAAAATTCAAATCAGATGCGTATATATTCATGATGCCATCCCAACCACCCCCCCCCCCCCAAAAAAAAAAAAAAATCATTGACTTTTCAGGCCATAAACTTACCCCTTTGGAAAAATCAGTCTGAATAGACTTCGTTCATTGACTGTCCTGGTTATGACTCATCCTCACGAGAAGCCAATCAAAATCAAGTCCCAGCCGTGACGCTCTTCTTTTGTCTTAGATGCTTACTGACCAACTCTTATGATCATGCCAAATGTTATTATTTATTTATTGTTTAATATTTCGTTATGTTAATAAAATATTGATTATGCTGCAGTAGTTTTCAAACCAACTTTGTGACACGGTATGATTTCAAACCAACTCTTAACTTCCCTGACTGTTAGTATCTATTTAAATCTTGCATCCTTGATAGTCTCTCTCTCTCTCTCTCTCTCTCTCTCTCTCTCTCTCACACACACACACACACATACACACACACATATATACATATATATATATATATATATATATATATATATATATATATATATATATATATATATATATATGTATAACTAAATCACGAAAGTTAGGAACGTGATAAATCCATAAATAAAGATAAATGCCACGAAGGAAAAATAAACGAAGGAGGTCTGCAAGATCTTTTGACTTTGAAAGTCTTTTACTGAGCAGTATCTGCTCAGTAAAGGACTTTTAAAGTCGAAAGATCTTGCAGACCTCCTTCGTTTATTTTTCCTTCGTGGCATTTATCATATATATATATATAATATATGTATATATATATATATATATATATATATATATATACGTATATATATATAGATATATATATACGTGTATATATAGATATATATATATAATATATATATATATATATATATATGTAAGTATATATATGTGTACATATATATATATATATATATATATATATATATATATATACATACGTATATGATTGATAATTGCTACTGATTTTCCAGTGCCAAATTATGCTCGGATATGATACAGATACACACACATATATTTATATATGTATATATATATATATACACTCTCACACACACACACACACACACACACACACACACACACACACATATATATATATATATATATATATATATATATATATATATATATATATATATATATATATATAGTGTCTCCTCAACTCAATAGATTTCTGCACTTATCAGCTACATTATTATCCTTATCTCTTGCTAAACTACCATTTTCAAATATGTATTATTGTAAACAAATCTCTTAAACTGAAAGTTTGGGTGTAAAGTGAATGTTGTTCTAGTTTGGGAATGTGTGGAATTGCTGTTAGTTGTAAGATATGTAGAAATATGTCCAATTTCAACCTCTACTATAAGATCTTTGATCCTTAATAGACTTATCAGCTATTTAACTACCGATTTAAGCATTATTGTCATTTTGCGTCTGATGTCTATTAAGGAACAATTGACACTAGAAAATAGGTCAATGGTATTTTACTCCTGATAAATGCTAGGTGATACAATTGATAACCGATATATGATTTAGAACTGGAATTGGTTAAATGATAATTAACAAAAATTGACTATTGTTTTATAAGAAATATTATAAATCATAATTACCTTGGCAAGGAATATATGATGAATAAAATATGATAATTTTCATACATCAACATGTGTTAATCGATATAGTTTTTGACACTATTATTTGACGTGAATAATTATAAATCATAATAACTTGGACGAGAAGCACCTGATAAATAAAATACAACCATTAATACTGGAAAACTGATAATGAAAAATTGACAATTCATCTTACTCTAAAGCCCCTAATGAGAAATCACAAAAGAAACAGCAATAAACTGGCCAAAAAAAGCAAAAAAGCGTCATGAACGAACTCCTAAAATCCACCACAAAAGAAAAAAGAAGAAGAAGTTGATCTCTTTTACAGCCGTGCAATTGAAAGGTTAACGAGTTAATTACTCTGTCTCGTGGCGACAAGATGGCTGAATGACGATTGACATTGACAATTGAAAGAGAGGTTTTGTAACAAGCTATTTTCACACTGCATAGGTTTCATTGTATGTAATTAGTATCTATAGATGTTTGGTTTTATATTCTCCTACATTTTTACGTAATAAATATTGTACTCTTTCTGTCCAAGTAAGTAGATGTTTAAGTGCTTAAATGTAGATTG
Source organism: Macrobrachium nipponense (assembly GCF_015104395.2). NCBI lineage: Eukaryota > Metazoa > Arthropoda > Malacostraca > Decapoda > Palaemonidae > Macrobrachium > Macrobrachium nipponense. Next base: position 71,025,820 of record NC_087215.1, on the reverse strand, counting down.
ACGGGCACCTAATCATTATATGACTCTTGTTATTGCTTTGCCCTAGGTTTATTTACTTTACTCTTGCTATTATTTTATCTTATCTTTATTTACTTCCCTCTTTTTATTGCTCTACCTTACTCGTCTTTACCTTGCAAATTTCTTCACATTCAGATTTGTACATTTTATCTTCTTACAAAATATTTCCTTCATTTTTGTTATAGTTTTCGTTTCAAACTTCAGTTTCCATACAATTTCTTCTACTTCATCGTAATCTTCATTTATTCTTATTCTGAATGAGCACTGCACGCGTCCATCACTACAGACTACTCCCAATTTCTGAATTCAGTTTGCTTGTGCAGCCTCATAAATAATTGCATTATCGTAGTCCTGGCATGTCATTGTAACAGGTAGACAAGGGGCCATCCTACTTTAATTAGGCGGTTTCCTTTGTGACCACAGCAGACGTAGTTTTGGGGGCCAAATATTACATCCTTCCAAAAAAAGACTTTGCAAACATGACTGATAATTTATATTCTGACAACTCTCTTATGGTAAGAGAATTTCATTTTCAACACCTATAAATCTTTGAATTCATATGTGCAGACAAATAGAGGTGTAAGTATGTAGGTATGTATATATGTATACTCGCGAGTGCTTCTTAAGGTTATCCATTGATATTTAATATTATGTACTGATATATATGCTCTCTGCCACTAACTTTCCATATATCCCGTGCGATATCATCCCCTTAGCTATCTCACTTCTATAAATAAGACTCAGTGGCCACCTTGCACTAATAATTATAATATATATAATATATAGTCATGTCACGTATGTCCTATAAGTATAAATGCATGATTTACACTCAATCAACTATCTTGTAAGTACACATTTCTCCATTACATTTCTGAATGGACATTTTATACAGCCAAAATATTATTCTTATTTTCAAAGTTCAGTTTCCCTTTACAACCTCACAAATTATTGCAGTATCGTGCCCAGGCAAACTATCGTAAAGAAATCGGATGCACTGTTGATCGGCAGATTGCAAGTGCAAAGTGATTGAATCTTCTGGCACGTTAACTTAGGTTCCGTAACGTGTCCTTATCCGCTTTTTTTCCCCTACCAATTTGCACCTAAATAATTTATTACCTAATTTATTCGTGATCAAGTTATTCATACATACATATATATATATATATATATATATATATATATATATATATATATATATATATATATATATATATATATCTGTTTGATTATGTATCGACATCATTATTTATTTCCTATGCATTTATCAGTATATCAATCACTTTCTTTGCTCGTATTCCTTCACTCACTTACTTCATTAAAATCCTTATTTATCCCTTGAAATAATTTTTAACCGTTCCATTCATTCATTCATTCATTTAGACGCCTATTTAATTCATCCGTTGTTCATTATACATTTCCCATTGATTTTATGTTGAAATTACTTTGACCACTTATTACATCTTTTGCTGTAACTTTTCATCAACTTTCTTTGATCTGATATACCTCTAGTTACTTTAGTAATGTCTGTACATTATCTTTATTAGACTAATCTATGTCCTTTTATCACTTTCGTAATTCATTCTTTGTAATCTTCCTTATTATTATTATTATTAT
>NC_087215.1:70974188-71016688 GCF_015104395.2 Macrobrachium nipponense | reverse complement strand
GAATGATTTTCAATGCTACATTTCCTCTCTCAAACCTTCAACTTTGCAATTAATGTGTCGCACATCTTCTGCCAAATGTTTCCAGTGTTTCTTAATCCGAATTGTCGCTGGAAGTGTGACTCGGTTCCGGAGTAGGAGCTTCACGGGTTTCTACGATGTCCTGCTTATTCCTTGTCGTCGCCGTACTTTCTAGCGGCTTCGTCTAAGGCCCTGTAGGATGTATAGGTGCTCTGGTCCCTGTAGTTATGGTAATTGTAGTTCGGAGCATACCTAAGAAAAAAAAAAGTCAACAAAATGTTGCTGCAGTAGGATAAAAAAAAAAGGGGGGGGGGACTCTTGGCTGCTGTTGCATTCGTTAAGGCAACTTAGAGAACATGCCTTGATAAACATTAGTCTTAATGCTTCCAGTGGTATACAATTATTTAATTCAGTGAACGTAAGGTCTTTGCGTCAAGTTATGCGCTATGTTAACGAATTATCGATGAACATTACAAAGAGAATATTTACCCAGGAATGTGTCAAATTTAAAGAAAATTTACCAAAGGAAAATATAACCAACAATTATCATGAGTTTGAAGGACCTTCACAAAACCGAGAGCAACTCACCACTCTTCTTCGTATGGATCCGTGAACCTGTTGGTGAGGCCTTTGCTGACGGAATAGACGTCTCTTCCGGTGGCCAAGGCGATGATGATCAAGATGATGATGACGATGATGCCGACGATGACGGCCACACCGATGGCCGTCCCGATGGCTGTTTGAAGTCCCTGCAGATTCAGGCTCACTCCCGTCCCGTTGAATCCCGTTCCGATGAAGAGGCGACCCTCGGGGTCATCCACTAATAGCTTCTCTTCTGCTGGTGCCTCGTCTTCTTCTTCTTGTGGAAGCTGGCGCGAGTTTCGGACAGAGTTGTCTTCGCCGTCCAGCTTGATAAGCTTCCCTTCCATTGCGTACCTGGCCACCTTCTCGGCCACCCAGTCAATCCCGTCGTTGATGACGTTGACCGCGTCGTCAAAGGTGTCCATTGCGCTGGCTTTGGAGGGCCCGGTCGCGAGCTGGATGGTCAGCCATGTCACCAGGGCGAAGGTCGTCACAGTAACTGGAAAGAATCGGGGCCTTTTTAACTTTTTTTTTTTTTATTTTTTTGCGAGTGTTAATCTCCTCAGCTGATTGGTGATGAGATAAGTGACCCTCATCATTACTTGCGTAGCGAGCTTCCGCTGAATGCAATAGCCAAGAGTGATAAAATGAAAATCTAGCAACGAGAAAATGTAGGAAAATCATGTAACGTATATAATATATATATGTGTGTGTGTGTGTGTGTGTGTATATATATATATATATATATAATATATATATAGTATATATGAGAGATAGAGAGAGAGAGAGAGAGAGAGAGAGAGAGAGCGAGAGAGAGAGAGAGTAGAGAGAGAGAGAGATGTGGATGTTGACTGTGAATGAAAGGACATAACTGACTTAATACAAAGAAGAGAATCTGCGAATTTTTCAAAAGATGGTAAGGAGGAGCAAGATGATAAATAAAGAGATGAAGTTGATTCTGTAAACTGGTTTACAGAAATGAAATGAAAGTTCGGAGTTTCTGTGTCGTAGTCTGGCCTATGGCATAGCAGAAAAAATAGTGCAGTGTAGCAGGTTATCGTAAATGTTCAAGCGAAAGTACGATGCATTACCACGCTAATACTATTCACCGTGCATTTTAATGCGTTTTTATCTATTTGTTAATTTATTATTTTTTTCCTCTTTTTAATAAGTAGGGTCTCTTCTTTCTGTATTTCTCTTTGCCTCATCTTACTTCTTCCCAATAAACACCGTATTCTTTGGAAGTTCGAATTTCAAGTCAATGGCCCCTGTGAATAGGTTTATATCTTCTGATTAATAATAATAATAATAATTAATGATAATAATTAATAATAATAACAAATTGTGGGCGCGGGAGAAATAAGTGAAAATAGAAGGGAAACGAGACGCACGCATATTCAGAAATATAAATTCACAAACAATTGAACTTTGACAATAACAACAACGATCACTGGTTGAAAAGTCGATCTTCCACAAACCTCTCAAGGCCATTGCACAAAAACAGACACTTCGCTTTCCACGACGCAGAGCGAAAACCACGGACTGATTTGATCCTATTGCAGAAGGATATTGATACCTTCACTCCCTGGCGCAGGGCCTTTATACCTTCGTGGGTGTCTCTCGTCCCCTTCCATAGGGAGACGCCCTTTCGGAAATTGGTGGTAAAGTGAGCTCATTAAGACTCGTTTGTTTCAGAGGAGAAATTCGCATGAGAAAGACAGCTATTTATCGCTTGATTTCCACTTTCTACGAATGTTTGAAATGAGGCGTTATCGTCATCATAATTATTATTATTATTAATTATTATTATTGTTGTTGTTGTTGTTATTATTATTATTATATCGCGGAGCTAGCATCAACTTAACACGGAAGCGAGCACTTTGTAAAATAGCGAAGCTTTGGGAAAAGAAAAATCTTGAAAATCTGTCTACGAAATAAAACTCTATATATATATATATATGTGTGTGTGTGTGTGTATACATATACATACATATATATATATATATATATATATATATATATATATATATATATATATATATATAAACAGAATTAGAGAAAATATCAGCGAAGGGATAAAGTCGTTGCAACCAATGAATCATCTTCGCAAAACTATCGGTGTAAACCCGTACGGATATATCACCAACAATTTGCCTGTTTTTTTTGGAATTGCCAACGTAATTTTTCCTCCACGTTAAATAATACAGACACACACATATATATGTGTATATATATATATATATATATATATATATATATATATATATGTATGTATATATATATATATGTATATATATATATATATATATATATATATATATATATATATATATATATATATTGTGTTTGTGAATGTAGAAATGCACTTGTGCCATATATACATTTACATGCATGTCATACATAGACCTACGAATATACTTCTGGGCCACGAACGAATTCAAGACACGCTAAGGGTAAGAAATAAAAAAAGTAATAATATATGAATAAATACATCCACACACCCAGAAACTCATGCATCCCCAAGAGCATGCAGCCTGTATGGTCGTGCATCTTCGCTCCTATATCAACCATTACAAACACTCAGTCTAATCAAGCAGGTAAACGAGGAAACGAATTCATCCTTTGCACCACACAGCTGCACCTAACTGTGCCGACACAGATTCGAATAAGGCGCCGAAACGGAAAGACTCATTAACGCCATTATCTCCTCAATTACGACAAGATGAGAGAAGAGAATACGCTATTTGATCTAAATACTTCTGGAGGATTTTCTGATTCGACAGCAATTGCTGATAACATCCGTGTTAATTGCTGCCGTAAATTACCTGGATTTATGACTTGGCTGTAGCTCAGTTTAGAAAACGAACGGTGAACTGAGATTTAGATTTGGTCTTATGTCATATACATATATATATATATATATATATATATATATATATATATATATATACATGTATATATATATATATATATATATATATATATATATATATATATATATATATATATATATATATATATATATATAATATGTATATATATAATTATATATGTAAATATATATATATATATATATATACGTATATATATGTATATATATGTTTATATATATATACGTATATATATATATATATATATATATATATATATATATATATATATATATATATGTATGCGTACTTGAGTATCTACGATTTTGTATATATACATGTACGAGTATATACATATATACATAATATTTATTTGTATTTATGTATGTTTATATATACATATATACGTATGTATATATTGGTATTCATATTACAGATGTATAAAACATGCATCACTCATACACCGTCAAAAGTATGTAAAATATGTTTTTTTTTTAAATTCAAAATCAGGGTTATTTTCCTTAAAAGAGTGTGATTCCCAGGAAGAGAAGAGAACATATATATATATATATATATAGATATATATAATTTATATATATATATATAGGATGTTATCTATTTATATATATACTGACAGGATAAAGTCAGTTACTTACACAATACACAATGACAATCATCTCCTTTGTGAATAAAAAAGCTGAGTCATTAGATGTGATGAGAGCTTGTTACTAAGACAATAATTTTGATAGTAAATTTTTATTCAATTAAACAAAAGTACAAGTACATTTTTCCTCATTTATTTCTCTCTCGAAATCATCTGCAATGTCTGTGACGTTTTCAAAGCAACCGACTGAGAGGCTAATCATTCCTTTATTTCATGGTATCTCTAGCATTGAAGCGAGCGAGTTTCCGTTAAGTCCATAATTGATAGTGTAAATCACTTTTAACTGCTGTAGAAGAGTCTAGCAGTATCATCTTAGATGTACTTACAAGTGTATATACAGCGTTCATACATATATATATATATATATATATATATATATATATATATATATATATATATATATATATATATATATATATATATATATATATATATATATATATATATATATATATATATATAATAAATAAAGACAAAATCCACGAAGGAAAGAGACTCCAATGTTTCTCTTTTCTTCGTGGATTTTGTCTTTGTCTAATAATCATTAGGTTCTATATTTTCGTGATTCATTTTTATGTATGTATATATATATATATATATAATATAATATATATATATATATATATATATATATATATACTGTGTGTGTGTGTGTGTGTTGATAAAAGGCCCATAAAACACTATTTTAACGTTGTAACCATATATTTCGAGCATTTCCTTCTGTGCTCCTGATCACTGGTAAAATATGGACATAGGATGTCCTACAAAATATATATATACATAATATATATATATATATATATATATATATATATATATATATATATATGCATGTATGTATGTATGTACACACACATATAGTATATACATATACAGTTAACTGTGTGTATGTAAAAAAGAAAAAAATACCTCTTTTATGAATATGCAGACAAACAAATCTCAGATACCAAATTCTAATACTATGAAGAAATTCAAGATTGATTAGTCTCGGCAGACCCAGGCATAATCACAAATGCTGATTTTTCACTTCTTACCACCTGACGACAAACCTCACAAATTATTCATAGTTGGAAAGAAAGTTTACCCTGGGAAGCCATTTACTATTTATCTCGGGCGCCTCAGGTAGCGCGTCCTCTCATTCAAGAAATTTTGTATCAGTATGATTAGGCTGGACCTGGAAGCTGCCATTACGGGAGGGAATGACTCCCCGAGGTGCGTTTCAATAGGTAATAAAAGAAAAAATACTGGAGATATATGAAAGAAGGTTATGTAGGGTTATTTTTATCGATTTTCTCGTAATTTCGCTACTGTGAAGTTCTGGTATTTATGACTCGGTTCTTTTTTTCTCTTAGTCAGTGAGCTCACACACGCGCGCACACACACACCAGCACACATGCGTATATATATGCATATATATATATAATATATATATATATATATATATATATATATATATATATACATATATATATATATATATATATATATATATATATATATATATATATAGCTTAAGGATGAATAATATAGCCAAGACCAAGAGGAGCATTCTGTATTATACGAGCTTCCTGGTCTTGGCAGTATCATTTATCATTAAGCTTAAGATTTCCAAGCAGCCGCCCAACCACTGAGACTATATATATATATATATATATATATATATATATATATATATATATATATATATATATATATATATAAATAAATAAAGGTTTTTTTGCCACGAAGGAAAAAAATGAAAAAGCGAGTTAGCAGAGTACTTTCGGTCCTATTCGGACCTTCTAACTCGCTTTTTCATTTTTTTCCTTCGTGGCAAAAAAACCTTTATTTATACATAGCATCACGTTTTATATACTTTGTGATCAAGTTATTCATATATATACATATATATATATATATATATATATATATATATATATATATATATATATAATCCTCCAGAGAATAATGAGAAAACTCTGCCTTGCTTTGAAGACAAAAATAAATAGAAACTCTCACCAAAGCACCAAAATACGTTTATCATTATACTTTCTCACTCAGTTGAAATGTTAGAAAATTACCTAAACGGCTCCTTTTCCTCTTTCTCGTTGCGTTATGAATCTCACACCAAAGCAGCAGCATAATGTTTATCGATATACTTTCTCACTCACTTAATTTTTTTTACAAGATGAAAGGAAATTACCTAATTGCTCTTTTTACTCTCTCTGGTTGCGTTCCATGCAACTCTCAACTTCACGTAAGGCGCGTTTCCCTGTCAATCGCTTTTCCCGTCATTATTTCCAATTTATGCTTCGTTTACTATGAATAATGATTTGATATTCATTTTAATATGACATTCTTCTCATATTCACGCAGTAAGACTCCATCTTTGTCGTGTTCAGCCATCTACCGTCAGTACGATGAATAATTTACGAATCCCTGTTGGAAGGACTAATTTCAGATTTTCACGATCCTTGGCTGTCAGTCGTATGCAGTCAGAAGTGTCGTAATCATCTACCAAAAGTGTCACAATTTCTTTGTAAATTACAGGGCATCCAGTTTTCTTGCAGTTTCCCCTTTGTAGGCTACAGTTCGTCATTGGTTGTAAGCACTGTTTTTTAATCTCTCTTAGTTACTTTGGTAGCTGGTGACTGGGTAAATTTGTTTGATATTGTTTTTCAGAAATGTTTGCAATTTCGCGAGCAAATGTTTTAGAATTAAATTCAGTATTTTCATTTACAGTTATTTCACCCTGCCATTTCCATCTACTTAGGAATTCTACACTCGCCATGTAACCTTGAATTCAAAAAATCCCGTCAAGTTGTTCCACCAATTCCCCCCCGGATTTCTGGGCCCAGGTAACTGAATTAGGCCTAATCTCGGACGTACCTGAAATAAAGTCGGGTTCCGGGATGGAAAATAAGAAACGATACATAGAAAATAATTCATGTCGTGAAATAAAACGCAGACTATTTTTATATGAATGTGAAACGAAGTTCGAGGCGTAATAAGTAACAAGGGAGTTGGAACAGGCTGAGGAAAGAGGCGGAATGAGAATAGAGGAAAAGTAGGTCGACGGAAGGATAAGTAGGTCAGGCGTTGGGGTGGAAAAGGCCTTGAGGTGGCAGGAGAGAAAAGGAGATGGAGGCTGGCCGTAGGACCCGTATGAGACTGAGACAGAGACAGACAGACAGACAGACAGACAGACAGACAGAGGGAAATTCCTTGAGAGAGAAAGAGTGGGTAAGATTGAAGGGAATGGGAAGCATATGAGACGACAGACAACCAAAAATAAATTATACCAATAAATGAAGGAAAATGTATAAAATGTATCGAATGCATTTCTGACAGACAGACAGAGAGAGAGAAGAGAGAGAGAGAGAGAGAGAGAGAGAGAGAGAGAGAGTAGGGAGTACAGGTAAGACTAAAACCTAAGGGTGGCAGTGGTGGTTGGCATAGGGGACTGGTGGAGGTGGCCGTGGTCAGGATGAGACCACATTGCTTTTTAAGACAAAAGCATGAGAATCTCCTACAGACTTTCTCCTTCACTCGTTTCAACTACTTATACTTTACTGGGGAAAGTTCTATGGGTGTTTGTTTATTTTGGTCTTTTCATCCCGATATTTTTATCTCGGGTAAAGGTTCATATTAATTTTCGAAAGTTTACGATTAAGTGTATACTGTTGAATGCACTCAGACAAATACACACACGCGCACATGCATATATGGGTGTGTGTGCGTCTGTGTGGGTGTAAATTTGTACTTACACACACACATACATATACACACTCGCCCAAAAATTCATCTGGTAGTGTCTTCCATATTAAGGCCATCTTATATAATGGCGCTTATGAGTCACTAGGACCAAATGGGAAAAGTCGCTGAGAGAGAGAGAGAGAGAGAGAGAGAGAGAGAGAGAGAGAGAGAGAGAGAGAGAGAGTTGGAAGTAATGTCAAGGAAAATTAATCACTGCCATATACTCATCAAAATGTAACGGTCCGGATAGCCGACCCGTCAGTTAAATCTAACGGGAATAAAAAGGAGCTCTAATGACTCCTTCCTGGTATGTCTCTCGCTTCTTCTGTAATGAGAGGACACCCAACCGCTGACGAAGGTTGAAATCTCCATAAGTACATTATTATTATCATATTATTATTGTCTATCACATTCATCCTCTTCGACTGAGTGGTTTTTTATAATGTGGGGTTCCGTGTTGCATCCTGCCTCCTTAGGAGTCCATCACTTTACTTACTATGTGCGCCGTTTCTAGAAGTATACACTCCTTTGCATGAGACCTGGAGCTACTCCGGCATCTAGTTTTTCCAGGTTCCTTTTCAGGGATCTTGGGATCGTGCCTAGAGGTCCTATGATTAATCATGAGTACAATTTCCACTGGCATATTCTATATATTCTTAAATATATTTATATTTTCAGATCTTGATACTTACCATTTGTTCTCAATGATGATGATGATGATGATGATGATGATGATGATGATGATGATGATGATGATGATTTTTTTTTTTGGGGGTTTTTTTTTTTTTTGCACTATCACAGTCCTCCAATTCGACTGGGTGGTATTTATAGTGTGGGGTTCCGGGTTGCATCCTGCCTCCTTAGGAGTCCATCACTTTTCTTACTATGTGTGCCGTTTCTAGGATCACACTCTTCTGCATGAGGCCCGGAGCTACTTCAGCCTCTAGTTTTTCTAGATTCCTTTTCAGGGATCTTGGGATCGTGCCTAGTGCTCCTATGATTATGGGTACGATTTCCACTGGCATATCCCATATCCTTCTTATTTCTATTTTCAGATCTTGATACTTATCCATTTTTTCCGTCTCTTTCTCTTCAACTCTGGTGTCCTATGGTATTGCGACATCAATGAGTGATACTTTCTTCTTGACTTTGTCAATCAACGTCACGTCTGGTCTGTTTGCACGTATCACCCAATCCGTCCTGATACCATAGTCCCAGAGGATCTTTGCCTGATCGTTTTCTATCACTCTCCCTCAGGTTGGTGCTCGTACCACTTATTACTGCAAGGTAGCTGATGTTTCTTGCACAGGCTCCAGTGGAGGGCTTTTGCCACTGAATCATGCCTCTTTTTGTACTGGTTCTGTGCAAGTGCCGGGCACATTATTATTATTATTATTATTATTATTATTATTATTATTATTATTATTATTATTATTATTATTATTATTATTATTATTATCATTATTATTATTATTATTAAAAAAATTTAAAAATTATTATATTAATTATTATTATTATTATTATTATATTATTATTATTATTCAGAAGATGGAACTATTCATTAGAACAAGCTCACCAAAAAGGCCATTGACTTTAAATCCAATCTAGCAAAGAATATGATGGTGTTCATTAGGAAGAAGTAAGACGAGGTAAAAGAAAATAAATAAAGATGAGACCCCACTGATTAAAAAAGAAAAGCTGTATATTAATAAATGAACAAAAAGGTAAAAACGTATTAAGATGAAAGAAGAATAATATTAGGGTAGGACGACATTTCACCTTCGCTTTTACTTCTAAAGTTGCAACTGCAAAGAACTGCAGTCGGTTTTCGTCGTAGATCAGAACGAAGAATTAAAATCTCATGTGAGAAATTTTGATATTTTAGAAATATTTCAATCAAAATTTTTCGTTTTCTTTACATCACTAGTTTATGTTGATGTGTATGATAACAAGTTATTACTGTTTTGTTTGATTTTAATTCTCTAAAGCTTCCCGTATCAAAGGTTGGCTCTAAAGAGAACAAAAACAAAACAAAATCAGTTACTGCCCATCGCATCCTTTAAATGTTCAATCAAGCATAAACCTTTGTGCAGAATACCCGAAAGCATAAGCTACTTCATTAACTCACAAAGCTCATCCGCAGCTCACTGACCGCCTTCATAGATACTGAATCGCTCATTACAATATTGTATTCACTTGTGGTTCTTGGAAATTATGGGCTCTAGATTTCAGCACCTCTAACGAACACTTTTTGGTCTCTCTGCTTCCTTTCATCCCAGATTCTCAGAATTATTTACACTCCTGACAAATCTGTCGTCATCCTTTCCATGTAACAAATCTCCACACTGTCGCGTCTCTCATTTCTCAACTCTTATGCCCTTTCTACCCACGAATAGTAGGAAACATTACTGATATTAATGGTTCTTATCTTTTTTTATTTACTCCCCGACTATACGTCATCTTTGTAAATTATCAAAAATATCTTTATATTTTTTTTCAGTCACTAGCGACCTGTATCTCCTTATACCAAATAGCAAGCATATATTTCACCAGTTCTTAAGGAACTCTTCCCTCAGACAAGAAATAAGGGATGGAAACTAGAACTGAAGAGATACAACACATCCCATTGTGGAAACTTCTTTACATACAAAATATGTGACACATGGAACAAACTGCCACCAGAAGTCGTAAACAGCAACAGTGTGGAAGAGTTTTCTCGGAGGGACTAATAAGTCTTTGAGACATCCGAATCCTTGTAACTCCTCCTCCAGACACAGACACAGACACACACACACACACATCAGTTTGCAAATATAGTGAGGATCATCTTTCAGTGTATTTGTTGTATTTTGCCGGGCATAAAAACCAACCTTCCATAAATGAAGTTATCGATGATTTTCCTGTATTAGAACTAGCCACAGCCCAAGGAAGACTAAACGCTAACGTGGCATTTTTTAAAAACTAGATCTGGACAAGCTTATTACGGTGCAGTCATGATGACATGAGGTACAAATGTGACACGGGCTTTAATATGGGTCATCACATCCATGGCATTGTAAAACCATTGCTCTTGTTACTTGCTAAAGTTGAGTTTCACCCTTATTCACAAATCAGGAAGTAAATACGGCAGGTGGGGTAAAAGAGATACATTTTTATACTTCTGTAATAGAATATATCCACGTGCAGATAAATGAGAAGTATAATCAAGAGCGTGGACATACAATGAAAACTTTTTGTTTGGTGCCGTCTTTGGTATTGAAAGAGACAACAGATGATGCAATAAAAAGTTTCATTAACATTTCAGCATCTTAGGAAGACGATTCGTATTCGCCAGACTCCTCTAGTAGAGGTGAGAAGGTGAAGGAACTCGTAGAAAACTCATCTTGGCAATTTCCTTATATCGCTATATATCCCACATTTCCCCCATCCAGTTGAGAACACGACTCAACATTCAAAAGAACAAACCCTCATTTACGTTCTTGTATGGATTGAGGAAGGCCTCGCCCGTAGGGAGGGATGATTTATTGGTCTTATGTTGAAGACTGTCAATGATTCCTTAACCCAGGAATAGAGCTGGGAGGAAAGTTTGGTTAAAGATAGCAATAAGCGAATGCTTAATAGCACTCTATGATTTGACCATATTCTCAAAAGCATTGTATTATGTATTTTGATGAGAAAGACCCACCAAATTCGTTACTGACAAGAGTCCAGCTCCTGGTCTGGGATGGTTTCTTTCTATCGCAATTAGTTGAAAGGACTTAATACTATTTAGCCTAGTTCAGAGTGATCCAACGCATAAAAGTACCGCTTGAATATTCATATGGAGAATTGAATTTTAAATAGATACATTTTCCTACTTGACATGGAATCTTACAAAGTGATATACCTTCCTCACTATAATAAAAAAAAATGACCCCTTAGTATTTAAATAAATTCTCTGAACCCGTCTTGTAAAATCCTACAGTAGTCACTAATCGATATTCATATGGCCTTGGAATCATAAGACACATTTTCCATAATCTTATATAATGTTTTTTGCAATCTAATTTACTCATGTATCGTAATTTTGATTTGTTGTTTTCAATCACTCAACCAGTTTTGAGACGCAATAGGAGCCATTTCATTTTTGCTTAGTTTACCATGTTATTTAAAGAAGATGGTCTTATAAAATTATTCTAAAAAAACGTAAGTATTATTAATGGGTAACTATAAGATATTAGAATTTCTGTTTTACTTTCCTTTTGCTTTTAAGAATATTATATTTCTGTCATGCACTATCAAAGAATTTTCGGCAGAGGCTGGGCTCGATGCTTCGGATGCTCAGTAAATCCATGAGAAAAAAAAAAAAAAAAAAAAAAAAAAAAAAAAAAAAAAAAAAAGGCGAGCGGAGGAAATTGACTAACTGCCAACTGAACTCTTTCCTTCCATGAAACAAGGGAAATTTAGGGACAAGCGGGGGCGGGATATCAAGGAGGGAAATTTATCGGTGTCCAAGCAGAGTGCATGGATGACATTCACTCTATAATGTTTTGCCTGTATGACTCTACTTCTGGATTCGTGTATCAGAATGCTTCAAAAATCCATCGGAAAAAAATCGACAGGAAAAAAAATGACTAACGACTGAACCATTGCCGTCTAGAATCTGAGTCCCATCCTCTTATGCAATAGGGGGGAAAATAGGGATTTGGGGAAGTGAGGGCGATCAAGAAGAGAGAAAACGATTAGCATGCAAGTATAGTGAATGAATGACTTTCACTCTATCTGGTTTTGCCAGTTTAAGTCGACTTCTATATTCGTGTATCGAAAAACAAATAAAACCATAGGGAAAAAATCGACCGAAATAAATTGACTAACTGACAACTGACTATCCTCCCTCGCGGTAGGGGAAATATAGGGATAAGAGAATTAGGGAAATAGAAATCCGTGCACGGACGGGATGCCGAATGCATTTTTGTCGAAGGACAAGAAGCAGAAGCCAGGAAGCCGAACAGACATAATGCCGAACAGACACAATGCCGAACACAGACATTAAGTCGAACGGACAAAATGCCGAATATTGCTAAGATTACGAAAGATAAATATAAGCAAAAATAATGATAGGATGATAACATTTGCTGAGAGATACAGATAACTTTTCACTAATTCGATAATTACTATTTAACTGCTTGTTTAATTAACAATTACCTAGTTTACTAATACTGCTTTGTAGTTATATAGTTTTTTCGTTTGTTCAAATTTGACTATAAGAAAAAAAACAATAATAGTTTTTTTTTTCTTCAGTCGTTAGAAAATCGATAAGAAGGCTTTTTCTTTGTTTGTTTTGAAAATTTCAGAACACATATAAAAGACAAAAGGAGCAAAATAAAAGTAAAATGCTTGATAATTATTTTATTTCGACAATGTTTTTAAAAGTAAAATATTTAAAAATTGTGAGCCAGAGATCGTAGAAACGCTAATCCTTCGTCCTTATCATAAGAACAAAATATGGATTTTATTCTATCGTTAATGGCATCGTATTTCTTGTTAGGTCGTGATATATCAATCCCTGCAGAAGCCTGCTCAATTAGAATTTCATTACATGCTTGTTCATTTCTGATAACCTTTAGTAATTTGGTGAGTGTTGGATGGGTTACATTAATTCTCTTTTTAAAAGCCTGATGCCAGCCTTCAAGGGAATTGTTTGTTCTCGGTAAATTATCATTAACTCTAGTGTGAACAGACCACAAATCAACATCAAACAATGGTTTCCTCCTTCGACCTCGCTGGATTATCCCTAACCACGTACTTTCGAAGTAAACCAAAAAATCACTTAGTAATTCATCAGTTTCAGCATCTAAGGAATTCACCAATTCGTCAAATAAATCATGTACATCTGCAGGTGGGACGAAAGCAAGTGCTTGTAACTGCTTGATGAAAATAGCATTACTGGGTTCAACATACCATACTTCTGTAGACCACAAGACTGGATACTCCGCCATAAACATTGGCCGAAATGAAAGAAACAACCTGATATAGATGACAGTTTTTTATTCAGGGAAGTTCTTTTAACGCTATTTATTGTTGCTCTTTCGAAATATTGAATCAGGCTCCTGAACACCTCTGCTTTTTAAAAATCCAAAAATTTCGTCATATGTTTTTTCTTCTTTGTTACTGGCAATACAATACACCAATGGCAAGGTTTTACTTTTTAAAACAATGGCATGTATGGTATAAAGCTGTTTGCTTAAAGGAGCGGAGTCAAATGTGCCATCGGCAAACCATGCTTGTTTTTTAGATAATAATTCCAAGTTATTTTCTGTCGATAAAATTGTAACAGAGGTGGTTTCATAAAGACGAAAATTCTCGCCACGGGTTGTCATGTCCAACTCTTCACTTTCTTCATTCTTTCTTGCTCGCCTTACCATTCCTGCAAGTGTTTCTCTTATAGGTATAGAACCAGCAATGCTGAGCGGCAATTCTTCCAAGACATTATTTATTACACGGCTTGTTATCTCTTCTGTTTGTTCTGCTGTAGTCTTCGTTTTATCCAAAGCTTTTAAAATGGTATTATGAGCGCCGTCGGGGGATGTGATAATAATCTGAAGATTGTACCATGTTCGGGTAATCACTGATCGTTCTAATTCTACCATTGCACACTTTTCGTCGCTCACATCTCCAGTAAGTAGTTTCTTTAACAGTTTTATCGACAACGTATGAATATCCATTATGAAGCAATTTTCGGCCACCACGTCCTGTCTTAGTGAATTCCATGGTTGAACTCGCAAAAAACAAATTCCATAGTCAAATTTGAATATAGAAAAAAAATATATAACTACAAAGCAGTATTAGTAAACTAGGTAATTGTTAATTAAACAAGCAGTTAAATAGTAATTATCGAATTAGTGAAAAGTCAAACTTCATTGAAGGAAAAAAATCTTAACTATTATTATTTTTGCTTATATTTATCTTTCGTAATCTTAGCAATATTCGGCATTTTGTCCGTTCGACTTAATGTCTGTTCGGCATTGTGTCTGTTCGTCATTATGTCTGTTCGGCATTCTGTCCGTTCGGCTTCCTGGCTTCTGCTTCTTGTCCTTCGACAAAAATGCATTCGGCATCCCGTCCGTGTACCTAGAAATCACTATCAAAGGAGAGATTGGTGTGCTTGTAGCTCTTCGAAATTTAGCCATTTTGAGCCGTCGGTTGGAAATATTGCCCATAAATCAGGGCTACATGTCAAGGCCATATACGTACATCACAGGATGATATTAAGTTGACTGGCGTGAAGCCCTTGGACAATACATAACCTTTAAAGAAGTACTGGGATGGAGGAGGAAGAGAAGTACGGTCCGACTCATGTATACCTACATGGAGAGGGTCGGGGCAGGCGAGCCTGGGCAACCATTGGAACCCTTCAATTAACATCGTGGAAAGAGAGGTTGAAGCAAATCAGACCATTACTGACAGGTATCTTAAGGAGGAGAATCCTGATTTCCTTCGCAGGCTCCCAGTTCCTACCGTTCAGTAAGACTTAAACAAGCAGCTTGGATTTAATGGATGCATCTGCTAAACAAACAAAAAAAATGGGTTTAATGAAACCCAGATTACGAAAAGTCTTTCACATGTTAATTGTTCATAAAGAATTGGGTTTAAAAGAGTTGAAAAGTGTTGTTTCATGTGAGTTGCAGCCCTTCGATGAATGGTTGATTCGTAAAAAATTTATAGAACTGGTCCCAAAGCGCATCAAATGGTGTGAGAAGATTTACGGAGGACATTAGTAAGTGAGTGTACCATAAAAAATTCATTGTTTTAGTATATATTTTTTTTTTTCCTTTGCACCCATAGCTGAAAAGTAAATTGAGGTAATTATATCGCTAAGCTCCGCGACATATGAGATTGCCCACATCTCTGCTCATTTTTAGGCCTACTGAACTGACAACCGAATTTAAGAGCCATAAGACTAGAAATATTATATGTGCATAAGCGTGTGTGTTTGTGTTATTTAGCACCAAACCATATTGTAAATCATTTAGGTAACTGGGCCTAACACGAGGTAATAAAAAACGACTTCACCAGCGTGTGCTGTAAGTAAAGTCTCATTCCCTGTGAATATCTTTGCATTGTATAGCATCATCTCCATAATAGACGTATTGAAGAAGGCAACGAGTGTTACTTGACGTCGCCTTCAAGACAGTAATGAGATTTGCAACACTTCTGTGCATTATGAACACATGAAAAGCCCGCCATAACTGATGTCTTTTATGATTTTGATCTTCTTGCCAACCACAGTTTCTCGTTAAGGTTTCACATCTCATCGTGTAACGAACTTTTCGGCGCAAAATTGTGTCTCGTAACCGAGGAGAAACACTGCCAAACCACAGCTTTTAAGAGCTAGAGCGCTTTTATATTCTAACCGGTTTTTTTTTATGCAAGAAAGCACATACAGCTGACTACTAGGTTACTCGTAATAGATTCCACGGCTTAGTTTCAAATATCTTTCAGCTTCATATGCGTCTTCACTAGAAACATCGAGTTGGTAAAGTAAACCTTTATTCAAATAGTCCTATATTCATATCTCATAGTTTCGACCTATTACTGGAATACGTATTCCAGACACAGGAATACGTAAATTGAGATAAGTGTAATTCCTGTTTAAAGAAGGCGTATTTCCATTTCAATAGTAAAATCAAACATTAGTGTGCATCGTTGCCTGCCCTTGTATAACATTAGTCCTATTGAAAAAGAAACCCACAAAGTAAACAAGTTACAAATTGAATTTGTGGGTTTATTTTTCAATCTTCAGAAGAAAACTGAAAGAAGTTTTTGTTTGGTTCATTAGTCCTATAGTCTTCCTTCGAGATGGAGTCGTAATTCATTTTTTTTTTATCTGGGGGTTTGGTCTACATCAGGGTATAGGATTGTCCAGCCCAGTATATATATTATAATATAATATATATATATATATATAGATATAAGATATATATATATACTATATATATATATATCATATATATATATATCTATATATAATAGATATATATATATAATATATATATATATATAGATATATATATATATCTATATATATATATATATTATATATCTATATGTATATATATATATATACATATATATATATATATATACTATATATATATATATATATATATATAAATATATATATAATATATATATATATATAAAAGACGTTTAATTAGGAATTTCTCACGCAGGTTATTTGCAGTAACTGGCAGTTTTTGGTGTTCAAGTGACCGTTGCAAATGCTAATTGCATCCTGGTAGCTGCTATTTGGCGCTGGAAGAACTATAAATTGGAAAGGTTTCGGTTTTGGTTAATCCATTTTGTTTGGAGTAATGAAACTCATAATACGATTCAACATAATATTTTAGTGCACGGATGCAGTGTTTATAAAACTTTGCTATATATGTGTGTGTAAGTGTGTGTAAGTGTGGCGGGATGGGGGGGTTCTTGACTGAACATATACGTATAGGTACACAAATACATATACAGGTGTATTCATAAAACAATACAAGGTGCATTCATTAGAGAAATTAATTCACATAGATACCCCACCCCTCTCTCTCTCTCTCTCTCTCTCTCTCTCTCTCTCTCTCTCTCTCTCCTGAAGTGTCAGGTTTTCCTTTGTTTGTTCTCCTAAAAGGGGTAACGCCAGCCGAGCCATTTGTTGAAGTGGTTATACGTAACAGTTAGTAACGGCTACCGGAGCGAAAAGTTCATCATGTGACGAGTTTTGAACTTTTGTTGAACAGACCATAAATATAACTTGTCTGGTCCTCATGGTCTTTTAGGGACCTGTTTCATATTTTTCAATCTTTACTTTTTTATATGGATTTTCGTTTATTTCTTTTTTTCTATACTTCTTATGACTTTATTCATTGATATTTACTTTTTCGGGTTTTTTTTATTATATTTGTTTTTTATTTGTATCTCTTGCCTCCTTGTTTTCTAGTTGTTTTTATGATATGTCTGCTGGTAGCGTTATTTCTGTAGCGAAGAATATTTATATATGCTATATATATATATATATATATATACTATATATATATATATATAGATATATATCTATGTATTTATTATAATATATTATATAATATTATATAATATATATGTATATATATATACATATATATATATATATATATATATATATATATTATATATATATGTATATATATATGTGTGTGTGTGTGTGTGTGTATGAACAAAATTAACCAATGCATAATAAAAAAAAAATCCCGCTTAAAAAACACATTTTAACTTACCGACATCTCTTGAACTTCAAGTGGGACTGGCTCAAAGAAGCTCAGTATAATGTTGCATGCAAATGGAGGATATGGTGGCAACATATGGCGAGGCTGGAAGAATAAAATAAAAAAAAAAAATCAAATGAAAAAAAAAAACATTTAAATGTTACGGTTAATGTATGTAGTATGTATGTATTATTATATTAGTATTCTGTTAAAGAGAATGGCAGAATTAAGCGAGTTGATTTTATATAGTTTTTTTTTTTTCTTCTTCTTCTTATAATTCGCTTCTCTGGCTCAGCGATGTTTCCGAGTAACTGGCCAATATTTTTTATTGGGAATTTCTAAAAATGAAAAAAAGAATGCAGTTTTATGATTTTGATAACTTCTAGAAATTCCCAACATGAATATTGGCCAGTTATTCGGAAACATCGCTGAGCCAGAGAAGCGAATTGTAAGAAAAATAGAAAAAAAAGAAGGTCTTTACCAAAATACATATTATTAGTGTTATTATTCAGAAGATGAACCCTATTCACATGGAACAAGCAAACTTGAAATTCAAGCTTCCAAAGAATATTATGGTTTTCATTCGAAAGAAGTAACAGAAGGTAATGGGGGTATTAGGTAACAGAGCATTAAAAACTACTGAGAATTCCCGAGGTTCATTCGATACTTTTTACCTTATTTTTTATGGGAGGGGGGGGGGGCGGTGTGGGTAGGAGAATGATGGGAGAGAAGGGGGTGGGGGGGAAGGAAGCCTGCGAGCATATATGGTATATTTTTATTCCCGTATATCGGCTGAGAATAAAAATGTGGTGTATAAATATGCATATATTCATTTCATTTCTTTCTTTAGGTAGAAAGAAAAGATTGGCATATAGAGATAAATGTAAATTATTAAAGAAAGTAATATAGGACCCCTTCTTTATTTAACATTCGCTCTGCAACTACGCTGTGTGTGTGAGCGACTGGTTTACGTCCGCTAAGCAACTTGTGCATGAAGGATGAGTTCCCGCTAAAGCGTCTAAATTAACAGTACATTGTGTTTATGCTAATCAGGAGGGAAGCGGAGACGAAAACACCTTTTTACGGCATGTTTTACCTTCTCTCTCTCTCTCTCTCTCTCTCTCTCTCTCTCTCTCTCTCTCTCCTCATCTCCTTGCATGTATCTCTGTCTCTCTTTGTTTAAAGATTTAATCTCTCTCCTTACATTTTTCTCTATTTTTCTTTGATAACTAAATTCAGTTTTCATTTCTTTCAATTTCATACTCCTTCGTTAGCATTAACCTTCTCTCTCTCTCTCTCTCTCTCTCTCTCTCTCTCTCTCTCTCTCTCTCTCATCTCCTTGCTTGTATCTCTGTCTCTCTTTGTTTAAGGATTTAATTTTATTTTCATTTTTTAATATCAAATTCCTACACTTGCATTGATCTCTCTCTCTCTCTCTCTCTCTCTCTCTCTCTCTCTCTCTCTCTCTCTCTCCTTGCATTTTTCTCTATTTTTCTTTGATAACTAAATCCAGTTTTAATTTCTTTCAATTTCATACTCCTTTGTTAGCATTAAACTTCTCTCTCTCTCTCTCTCTCTCTCTCTCTCTCTCTGTCATCTCCTTGCATGTATCTCTGTCACTCTTTGTTTAAGGATTTGATTTAATTCTCATTTCTAAATATCATATTCCTACACTTGCATTGATATCTCTCTCTCTCTCTCTCTCTCTCTCTCTCTCTCTCTCTCTCTCTCTCTCTCTCTCCTCGCATTTTTCTCTATTTTTCTTTGATAAATAAATCCAGTTTTAATTTCTTTCAATTTCATATTCCTTCATTAGCATTAAACTTCTCTCTCTCTCTCTCTCTCTCTCTCTCTCTCTCTCTCTCTCTCTCTCTCTCTCTCTCTCTCCTTGCATTTTTCTCTATTTTTCTTTGATAACTAAATTCAGTTTTAATTTCTTTCAATTTCATACTCCTTCGTTAGCATTAAACTTCTCTCTCTCTCTCTCTCTCTCTCTCTCTCTCTCTCTCTTCTCTCTCTCTCTCTCTCTCGGAACGTCTGATTCCAGAAGGTGAGATATGTAAATAAACATCAATGAAAATAAAGTAACATTAAATACCTCTCTCTCTTTCTCTGTCTCTCTCTCTCTGTCTCTCTCTCTCTCTCTCTCTCTCTCTCTCCTTCTTCCTCTTCTTCTTCTTCTTCTTCTTCTTCTTCTTACGCTCACATACGAACTAGAATAAAACATAAATTAGGCTTGGAAAATCCGGTAGCTTAAGACTGAGATTTTGGTTGTCAAAGAGCTAACATCAGTGGTGGCCAATTGTCTGGGTAAATTTCTCAGTTTCTGCTCAGGAGATACGATACGTCTTTATTAGTTCCGGCTCGCTGTAAAAAAAGTGTGCTCTCTTCTTGTTACCTTGCTCACAATGCATTTATATATATTTATATGTGTGTATATATGTATGTACTATATATATATATATATATATATTAATATATATATATAGATATATATTATATATATATATATATATATATATATATATATATAGTCATGAATGCTAGAAATATCTTAGATATAATGAATCTATACATTTAGATCTCTGTCTCCCCCTAATATCCCAGTGGGCCTTTAACAGTCCCTTTATTGCAGCTACAGCTTGTCATTTTTTGTAGTCATATCAAATATAAAATAAATCTGTATAGAAAGTATTAAATAGTTATCGACTTTATAGGTACGTTATAAAACATGACAAAACCAAACCTCTTCACTTGTTTGTAAGTCTAATTTCCCTCCAGAGAGAAAAATGAAAAATTGTATTTTTTGAACTGTGGTGTCAAACTGACTTATAAGCGAGCACAAGTATTAACACTGTCTTCACGTGGTTGTTATAGTATATGCCACAAAAGAGCTCACGAATTATCTTAAAACGTCTGACGATTACGGGGCAATCTTGGAAGTTAATGGTAGCACTTAACTGAAATCAGAGCGTAGTGTTGATTTCGTTACTTAAATATTAAAACGCCGCGGACCGAGATAATGTTCAGTTTTATTCAGTACTGAGTTGAATTACTGCCGGCTATCGACCGTGGTTGTGTTTAACGGTTAAGAACATTGCGGGTGTGGCTAGAGGGATTGGGGGGTTCCAGGTGGTTCCAGGTGGGGATGGGATGGGAGGCAGAAGAGGGATAAAAGCTGCAACTTCGTAATGTTGAGGCTGGAAGCTAAAACTTGCAGCTTAATTTTTGTAAAGCCTTTATACTCAAATCACTTAATCTCGCTCCTTCCATTCCATTGTATTCTCGCTCAGTGATGTCCAACTGTTCTGTGACAATGACTTTGGTAGTTGCAACGCCAGAGTGTAGTAATATATCAGTCAAGCTACAGTTTTAGTAATTCCAAGAATTTTCATCTGAACCAGTTCATAACAAGGTCAATCTTTTATATTTTAGTTAAAACAGATAATCCCTCAGACCTACATATTCGGAATTAACGAATTTAAAATTCTTTAGTCAACGATTCTCTCTCTCTCTCTCTCTCTCTCTCTCTCTCTCTCTCTCTCTCTCTCTCTCTCTCTCTCTCTCTCTCAACGACAGTTCTTTGCTTTTCATCATTTATTACTCTTTTATATTTACACTATAAGTGAATATTAAATTTAATATTAACCACTCTCTTTTTACAAGTTTGTTAGGAAATGGCTTAGCTCGTTCTTAGGAGAAAAAGTGAAAACAGTCCAATTTTCTTCAGGTTTTCTCTTTCATCTGTATTTAAGATAATAGCTTTCGTTATGCCGTGTCTTATCAAATACCTCTTCTTAAAAATATCATAACAGAGAATTATGTAAATCATCTTGTAAACGAAGAGAAATTGTCAGTGGATGACTTGCAGTTCTTTTACAAACACTGATATTGCACAATAAACAATGAAAGAAATATATTACCTCACTTAATCATTTTTTTTTATTACTGCGAGGGATGACAGAGGCATTTTTCAGTAGGTATTATAGGATTTGATTTTTGTTAGTTAAATTGCATTGCCAGATGTTAGCGTCATTATTTAAGTGTACGAGATAATGGTCAGTATGTATGTAGTCACATACGTACACAAGCACACACAGGAATATATATATATATATATATATATATATATATATATATATATATATATATATATATATATATATATATATATATATATATATATATATATATATATATATACATATATAAGTATATAATATATGTAACTCTTGACCGTCCCTCTGACCCGAAAAAGTAGGCACCGTTACTAAGCACGGCCGCAGTAAACTAATGAACCCCAGTTCGCACGTCTAAGATGACGAACAACCTCAAAAATAGCGCTCGCGTGGCGTGGCTCCGCCGTCCCCGACGAGAAACCCATCCTCGGGTTTCTAAATTTGGAGGTTCCGCTTTGCTTGCGGCCTGCGAGAGAGAGAGAGGCGTCTCGGAAGCCATCCAGAAGTGTGACTAGGGGAATTGGTCTGGTCTCGTATTCTGTCTGTCAGTACGTAAGGTGGACGCGACAACGCGGGGATACGATCGCCGCGCTGCCAGCATCTTCTTTTTCTTCTTCTGCGTTTTCTCGTGCGATTAATCGGGCGCCAAGCACTGCGCAGATAATTCGTAACTGTACGACTTAACTTCGGATGTGTTCAGCTTTGCGGAATGACGTGGTACGAGAAGTTTTATTCAGCTTTGTGAAAGGAACATCTCGTGTTTTTATACTCATGTTTCGGCTCGGTGTTTTCATCTTGAAAAAGCGAGAAGGAATCTTGGCTCTGATTTCAGAGAGTGAATGTGGATTTCGAGGTGGGCGTTCTCTTAACGAAAACACCGGACAGTTTGCTGTACAGAAAAGACAACCTGTTTTCATTGTTTTATTTACTTTTGTTTTTTAACGACAAATCATGGAGTGTATCCAATTCTGGCAAACCTTAAGAGGCGTATTTTTCTGGATTGTGTTTCCTACATAGAAACTTGTTTATGCTTGATAACGAATGAATGATTTCACACTGTCGTTGATTTAAAAAAAAAAGCCAGAGGATATTCAGATACTTGTTTGTCCTGTCATGTAAATCAGTATCATGCTGGTTTTCTTAATCATTAATAATATAACCAATTTCATATGGAGCTTTTCCCAGTGTTTCATGTAGCCAATGGTACTGTCATCACCAATACATTATTATCATATAAAAGTTATTATTATGAGTATCATTGTTGTTGATGTTGCTTTGCAGGGGGAAATTCTAAATCCACAAGGAGACCTCACCCTGAGAAGAGAGAAAACAGTTTATTGTGCCAAAAAAGCTTACAAAGCCCAGCACAACAGGCAACGCGGACGCGGTATGCGTATAGGAGAAAGCCCTCTTGAATGAATGGCATTGGCTGTGGTATTATACATGCATTTTCCACCCTATTGATTACTAGACAAACGTCTTCATCAGGGCTGGTATGGTACTCAGGTAGTATTACAAAATTTAAATACTTACAGATAACAATATTGGGAAATTATGTTAAGTAGGAATTACCCGTTAAGTGATTGCACTGTATAATGAGTCTAAAGTACTATAAAATATGGAACTTTTATATATGCTGTTCAATAAAAAATTATTATTTCGAGAATCTTCATCTGGTTAAAGCATAAATCTTATTACCTGTTTAGCAACTCATTAGAACGCGTCTCTCGTTTCCGAAGAGACCCGAAGCAACATATGAAAAACCAGACCCTGAGAAAACATTTGAGATTCCCTGGTCACGAGCAATCACCGCCTCTAGTACTTAGTGGTTTCGGGATGCATCTGAAAACGGCGGAAAGGCTTTCGTCTTTTGAAAGAGGCGCGCGTGAGAGGATGCGCTCTTGACTACCTCGTCAGCAGCAGCGCCTCTGAAACAAAACGCAGTAGAGGTTTTTGCGGTTCCCCGCGCCTTGCCGCAGACAGATGCAGATTCCGTTGGGGGAGGAAAAACTATGGGAGCGCTTTTGTTTTATCTGTGATGTGTCCACTTCTCCAGTGCGGAGTCTGGCAATAGCTGTTGAGAGAAGAGCGAAGATTATAGACGTTGCTGCTGCTGCTACTGCTTCTTCTTCTCGCGCCTTGTCGCCAAACTTTGCACCGTGGAACGAGTGTTCATACGAAACCGGAGACTTTGCTTTCCTCACTGTGGACATTGCATCTCGCTGGGTATCCGTTCTATTTTCTCCTTTTTTCCGGTCCCGCTGATTTTTTTTTTTTTTTCTCCGTTTATTGATTTCGGTGTTCAAGATTGATCGCTGTGACAACCATAATAAAAGACAGACCATGATAAAACCACAAGTTCGTGAACTTTAATTACGTATCCGAACACTAATTGCAAGTTCGAAAACATTATAATGCTTTTCAGTGAGGGAGAGAAGGAGGAGGAGACGAGATGCCTCGGACTGTTTTCTACTGATGGCTCAGTTTTCTATCTTGTTTTTTTCCCCCCCTTTTTTTCAGGTCAATTGCGCTTCGATGCTGAGCTCCCGTCATGTAGAAAAACATCCAACGCCCATAGATTATCTGACTGGCTTTCGCGTTGGTGCGACAAACTCGCTCATGTGTGAAAAGTAATTCAAGTTTTTCTGAAAGTATTGTTTTTTCTTTTCTTTTTTTTTCATTCTACAGATATTGTGGACTCTAGGAAGAAGCGAATCAAGACGTTTAGTCTTAAGTCTGCGGCAATTATTAACTTTGTCCGGAACTGTGAAACGCAGAACTATTTTTTAAGTAGCCTTGTGACATTGACGCTCTCTGAGGTGGAGAGATCCTCATGTGAATTAAAAAAAAAGAGCGAAGTTTTTAAAAGGACTTTACGTACTTTTGGCGACGAGGAGGTCACTTCCGGTGCCCTCTTTTTTTTCTGGAAGAAAAAGAGCAATTCTTTCCTTTTTTCCAGCGGAAAACCACGAGCAGAAATGGTCAGCAGGCGTTCAGTCGTTATTTTAGGTAAGACAATTCCAACAAAAGACCCGACCGTATTTTCTTGAGCTTCAGGAGTTAGTGAACAGAGGGAGGGAAGTTGAACGGTTTACATTCTACTAAGTGTAATAAAAAAAAACTAATTTATAAAACTTATGTAAACAAAATGAACAGCTCCATTCTGGCTTTTTTTTCTCATCCTCCGTTCCTGAAGGAGTTTGCCGGGGAACTATCCCCTTGTTCCTAAAGGCACGTCCTCCGTACTACTCTCTCGTGCGGTATCGACCTTTCAGCACAAAAATATGCTTCAGCAAGCTTTCAACACGGGGGCATGTTTTCTTTCGCCTCTTAACTCTGGAGCATGCTTTTGTCTACTCTTCAGCTCAAAGCATTTTCCTTCTTCCTTAGCCTTCAATATGGTGACCGGTTTTTGCTTGCCCTTCGACACAAGAGTTTGCTTTACTTTTTTGCTAAAACTAGGAACATCCTTTTGCCAACCCTTCAACATGGGAGCATGCCTTTGTTGACTTTGCTATCAGAGGAACATGTTTTTCCTACCTTTTAAAGATCAAGCATTCATTCGTCTACCTTGTGGCTTAGGAGCTTGTTTAAGCGCTTCAGTGCTAGACCTTCCTTTTGTCTATTCTACACAGGAGCATGATTTTGTCTGCCGTTCAATAAAGGAGTGTGTTTTTTGCCTCTTAGGTTTCGTTATGGCCCCTTTTACTCCTCTGCTTTGCTTCATAAATACTAGAAAAAACTAATTTTATATTTAGGCCTTCAATCATTGCAGAGACCAACTCTGTCGAATGTTGTGAATTACAATAGTTTGAATCTGTATTAATCTGTTATTTTTTACTGAAATCTTCGTAGACAAGCAAGTCAAGTGTTAATCTCGGTTTGTCTAGTAAATCACGGAGGACTTTCTCCTAAAAAGTAGCTAAATCATACTCTCGAAGCAAGACAACGCTTCAGAACTATGGCAAGGAAATTTACGCTTCGGCTGAGAATTGAGAGGTATACATCTTTGCGTGGTTAATTGAGCGCTGAGAACGCAACTTGTAAACAATGAAAGGACTGTTTTAGTCATGACAGGAAAAATGTCTTCATAGCACGATAACCCCAATGACAGGAAATAACGAAAGACGGTTTACTGTGGGTGCACGAATGTAAGAGAGTGCAGTACACATTGATAAGCTGTAAACTACCCAATCATACTTTTTGTCTTTATTTAGATCAATTGCAGAACCTTTCTGATACGCTTAACACAAACCCCCTCAGTCATAACAGACGCAAATATGGATAAGTTACGTCTCCCCATTTTATCCAAGTCATCCAATGTCGTGACAAACTCTCCAGTCATTGTTAGATGTCTCGTAGAGCATTGTCGTTTATTTAGCGTCCTAAAAACATACATCCGCTCACCCCTGACCAACTTTTTGGATACAAGATGCTGTTGCGACATCTACTAAGCACTGCGCGTGCTCGTAATGTGGGAATTCCCCTACTTTTTAGGGCAAAACTTATCCTTTGGAAATGGTTCGAATGTTTCTTTACTTTCCAGGTTTAGAGATTGATTTTGCTTCGACCTTACTCGAGATATGTTGGTTTCATGAATGCGTGGAAAAATATAGGCCTACAGTCCTTCTGCATCCAGAATATTCGTGTACATTTTAGCAGACATATTACAGTGACAAAGCATCGCATCAGTGCATCCGACAACGAAACCTGGTTCCTGAAGCATCCCTGAATGAGCCAGGGTCAAAGATCAGAGGTTAATGAAGAGCGGCACTTCCTCTGCCATGTTTGTCAAGGAAATGATTGGGAGCCAACATATCCGATGGGGGAATCTATTTCTTCATCCTTTGTGCTGGTTCTTTTTCTTCTTCTTCTTCTTCTTCTTCTTCTTCTTCTTCTTCTTCTTCTTCTTCTTCTTCTTCTTCTTCTTCTTCTTCTTCTTTGTAGGCATAATATTAAAAACGGAGGCATGGTTGGTTTCTTTATGTGAGATTAAACGATGAATATATATATATTATATATATATATATATATATATATATATATATATATATATATCTGTGTGTGTGTGTGTGCACTTTATATGTAAACATATATATATCACTACAGTATATTTCACTGAGAAGGACAGTTTATCCCTGTTTTGCATGGTGCAGGAACAAATTCATATATTTAAGTCTCGTTCAGGTCTGTTGTTGTCTCCGGGGTTCAGCTGCATTTCTCACCTATTTCCTTATTTAATCAGCCATTTGTACAAAGACAATGATGCTTCTTTCTCCTACTTTCCAGTCGTCCTGGCAGCAGCCGTTGCGCTGAACGGAAGCTTCGCAGCGGAGGACACCAAAGATGGCGGAGGGGAGGCTGAAAAAAGCCCGCAAGCTCTGGCGAAGAAAGATGTCGAATTGAAGGACGCAGATGGACGCTACTTTGTTTTCTTCGACTTCCACAACATCATCAACAACCTGCTTAAAGCCACGTTGGTGAGTTTCTCCAGTCAGTGGTCTCGTCTTTCTGTGTATCCCATTACAATCTGTTACTTCTTTCGAATGAACACCGTAGATTCACACCAAATGTGCATTTGATGTCTAGGCCAGTCCCTTACGACGCTCCTGATTGGCTGTTGATAAACCAATCACAGGGCTGGGAACTCTCAGTCTCTCGAGAGACTTCACATAGGCAGGATGCATGTTCCATCTCTCTTCAGGGATACTTTTGAAAGATGTATCTCTAAAGAGAGATGGAACATACATCCTGCCTATGTGTATTCTCTCAAGAGACTGAGAGTTTCCAGCCCTGTGATTGGTTTATCAAAAGCCAATCAGGAGCGTGTAAGGGGCGGGCTTAGACATCAAATGCATGGGTGATGTGAATCTACTATAGCTTGAATTCCAAGTCAGTGGCCTCTTTGGTGGGCTGGTTCCATATGAAGAGGGTTCATCCTCTGAATAATGATAATGATAATAATAATCCAGGCATTTAGCCAAAGCGAGAAGGAAACTTTTTTTGAAGAGGATGGTCTGAATTCCTTCATTTTCATTTCTTTTATTAATCATTTCAGTGGGTTTTTTTCTTTCTTTATCATGCTTGGCCCATTATCATGCTATTTTCTTCTATTCCTTAAATATTCTTAAATTTTGAAACGTGTTTGCGCTGGGCTACTGTATTTTTCTACTGGTTATTCTCTCATTTTTCTGTTATATTCTTTTGAAATATCCTCACCCCATCCTTATATTTCCTTCGTTCTCTCATTTTCCCGTGTATTTTTTAAACATACTCATCCTGTCCTTATATATATTATAAATTATATATTATATATAATATATATATATAATTATATATATATATATCCATTATATAATTTCGATCTCTCATTTTTTGTTTTGAAACGTAGTCAACCTATCCTTACACATCCACTGGTTTACAGTATATTCATTCTTCGTACCCCATCCAATATAAATACAATACAAACATGAAAATATACACTAATTATACAGTACCACTGCACTGGCTATCATGCCTCAAAACCAGTGGTCTCGTCTTTCTGTGTATCCCATTACGTTCTGTTACTTCTTCGTACCCCAATCCAATATAAATACAATACAAACATATGAAAATATACAATACTATTGCACTGCTAATCATGTCTCGTACCACTAGGTTTACGGTTTCGTACCTTTAGGGTTACAGGTACCCCAGATTAAGAACGACTGGGTTAACCATATCCTCTCTCTCGCAGTTTTATACGACGGGCCACGCGGACATCATCGCGCCCTTGAGCAACGTCGCCGTCAAAACTCCTGTGATAGGACTCATCACCCTCTGGCTGCTGCTGATCCTGGTTTTCTACGAGTACACGACGGGAACCTTCTTCGGGAACGTGGCGCCTAGGACGTTCGATTCCAGACGGGAATCCCATTCCAGGTAAAAAGCAAATACGGAATAAGTTGATAAATTCAGGGACCTCCGGGAATCTAGCGCCGAGGTCCTTCGATTCCAGACGGAATCCCATTCCAGGTAAAAAGCGAATACTGGATAAGTTAATAAATTCAAGAACTTTCTTCGGGAATTTAGCGCCAAGGTCCTTCCATTCCGGACGGGAACCCCATTCCAGGTGAAAAGCAAATACTGAATAAGTTGATAAATTCAGGGATCTTCGGGAATCTGGCGCCGAGGTCCTTCTATTCCAGACGCGAATCCCATTCCAGGTAAAAAGCAAATACTGAATAAGTTTATAAATTCAAGGGCTTTCTTCGGGAAAAGTTAATAAATTCAAGGACTTTCTTCGGGAATCTAGCGCCGAGGTCCTTCGATTCCGAACGGATACCACATTCCAGGTAATAAACAAATACTAAATAAGTTAATAAATTCAAGGACTTTCTTCGGGAATCTGGCGCCGAGGTCCTTCCATTCCGAGCGGGCAACACATTCCAGGTAATAAGCAAACAAGTAAATAAACAAGTCTTAGGTAAGGAAATAAAAAAAAATGCTAGGTAAGTAAATAAGTAAGTACATGCTAAATTCGTAATATTTCGTAACAGTGAGCTTAATATAGTATTTCGATATTAGCTTACATTTGAAATGTATACAATACACTTTCACGCTTTTATACCATAGTTTAGAAAATCTTTTTTATGGCAAGTATGATGCCAAAAATTCCATTGATATAATTTCAACAGATCATTTAAATTGTGAAACATTTGTATACAATTTCTGTGTGTGTGAGAATAGGAAGTTCAAAAGCTCTCATCCGCAACAGTTATCTTCGCATCATCAAGAAAAGAACATCAAATAATGGCCAAGACATTTTAAAGAAAGATGCCTCATCTCCGTCAGGAATTTATGAGTTTAATGACTGCTGACGTTGCGATTTCAAGCTGCATTTTATCTTAATAATAAATCGCCATTGTGAGGAATGCTTCTCCTAAACGCCATCTGGTTTTCCATAGCATATAATAATCACAGTGTTCCAAGTTGTGACAAAGGTGGCTATTGTCTCAAGATGTTCCCGTAGGGGTGTAGTAGGCATTACTCGAGGTTCTCTGCATTATCCCTTCGGCCCCGAGCTGCAACCTCTTTCATTCCTATTACTGTACCTCCGTTCATATTCTCTCTTTCTTCCATCTTACTTTCCACTGTCTCCTAACAATTAGTTCGAGGTTATCCTCCTGTTACACCTTTCAGACCTTTTACTGTCAATTTTCCCTTTCAGCGCTGAATGACCCCATAGGTCTCAGTGCTTGGCCTTTGGCCTAAACCGTTTCTTGGCTGTTTCAGCTGTCATGCTGTTCCACCCATTAGTCAAAATAGCAATAACTGCCTCTCCCAAGTTTCCAGTTAAACAAGGAGATGGACAGCAAACGTTTATGTCCTCGAACTAAGAAAAAAGACCGATCACTCATCACGTTTAAGAAATTGGTCGTCCTTGTATACTGTGAAATTCCTATAGTATTATTATTATTATTATTATTATTATTATTATTATTATTATTATTATTATTATTATTATTTATGAGATGAAACCTATTCATATGGAACAAGCCCTAAGGGGCCATTGAACTGAACTTCAAGCTTCACCAAAAAATATAGTGTTCTTGAGAAAGAATTACTATACGCCGTGCGAATGGGCCTTTAACAACATTCTTAAATAGACTTTGGAAATTATTACTGAGTGAGTTGTCCACCAATTATTGTGTTTCTTCGCTAAGATACACTTGCTTATCTGTTTGATTTCCCTCTCCCGGGGTCAGGGTAGGTCGGGTATTTCTCCCCCGGTCAGGTTAGGACCCATAACGTAGGTTCGGCTAGGTTAAAGATGTACCGTCGTTGGAAAGCTTTTTTTATGGAGAATTTCAATTAATAGTTTTAAAGTGCACTTATTTTAGCCGAAAATATAAGGGCCAAGGTTAATTTAAGATGCACCATTGTTGAAAATTGTATATAACACCCTTTTTTAAAACCTTTTTATTTAATAGTATGAGAGGGAAATGTAATAACAAAATACATAAAAAAAAAGCTTTGTCTAAATGAAAATTTTTTTATCAGCAAACCAGCGAACTACTTCAAAATTATATCTCTGGCAATAGCGCACTGATTCGTACTTGCGAAATGTTACCCTTTACTCTTCATTCACGATTAACTATACCAATCTGAAGCCACAATCTGGTAATGGAGGACTCTTCTGGTAAGGAAATACTGCAAAGTCATAGTAATTTTCCCGCAGAGTAGTAGCTTCCTCTGTTTTTGAGAAATATTTCTTTTAGTTTTCAAATCTGTGCATACCGGTCGTCAGGACACTAATCGGTATGCCCAATCTAAGATTTCCCGATGAACTTAATTATTAATTTTCTCCTCAATGATGTCCCCGCACCTTAGGTGACTCCTACCCGCTCCCCTTAAACGGGCCCCCACACCCCTACACCATCCCCCGCCCCAGCATCCTCTCCTGTAGTGCCTGACACTCCAAATTCGAAGTCGACCGCACGACGCTTCCTTGGATGGCTCTGTTTATTCCGGCGGCTGTAATTTGTATTAGTTAACGAAGCAGAGGTGCATGCCCGATCCCTCCTAACCGCCATTGGGTTGCTTTGTCCCGTCATTAAGCGTATGACGGATGGCAGCCGCAAACGAGCGGTTGCATACTCGCTCCTCTCGCCTAACAGACCAGACTCCCCATTAAGACCCTTGTTTCTCTCTCCCTCCCTCTTCCCCCTCGCAGGATCCTGCAGGATGTTTTGGAGTCCCTGGGTCGGGCCCTGCAGCATCACGAAGAAGAACGAGTCCTCGACCATTAGCTAACGACAGGATCACGAACCCTCCGAAAAAGACGCTGACACCCGTCCCTACGGAGGAGGGAGGGAGCTGACACCCGTCCCTACGGAGGAGGGAGGGAGAGAGGTTCGTTTACACCCATAACATCCGCCCGAGCTGTCCCATGATACCACGCCCATCGTCGCCGCTGTCGCTCATTCGTGGATTCTCTGGGTCACTGGAACTCCTGCCTCGCCGCCGAGAGGTCAGGTCAGGAAGCGAGAGGTCGACCTCGAAGGTCGAGGGCTTCTTCTACGTCCTGGCACGGGTCTCTCTGACGACAGTTCTGATGTGGAGGTAAAATCGAAACTGCTTGTCCAGACGAACGGGACTCATTTGAGGCCATTTTTAAATATTGATTTAAGTAACTCCAGTTTCTCTTTATCAAGTATCTTCTTTGGTGCTTTATATTCTCCTAACACTTTACACTGAGAGATAATACGGGATTATTCGCTTCGGTATGCCGGAAAATTGTAGTACGCTGAGTTCTTCCGTCATTCAGTGTTTTTACAGATGTGCCAGTTTCTCATTGATCTATTTGCAACCATTAAATAACATAGTGTTTTAGATATTCCCATTCGTTGTTCAATAAAAATTGTCTGTATATGTGTTGTTTTCATTACCTTAGGTGCAAAATATACATCGATAGCCTCTAAATGTGGATGGTCTAGGATTTCTAAATTATTCATAAGCTCTCCTCTTGGATAATATTAGTAATACTAAACATTATCAAAAAGACAAATTTTTCCACGTCACAAATGCAAGGTAGGAGACAATAGGATTATTGCTAAATCATAAGAAGTTCATTCATCTTTGTCATTGTACCTACCTGCTCGTCGGTGATGGCAAGATTAATTTCACCCTCTGTTCCAAAATACAGGATTAATTTGCTTTATGGTAGTATTCATATATTTATTACATGTGTGTGTGTATGCGCTGTGGATTATAAACTGTAAACACAACAGTAACACTCACACAACGTCCTAAAGAAATTCTTGTCATATCTTGAAATTTAAACGACCTCCGACTAGTCCTAAGACGTCGATTGTATCATCACACTTTCGCAAGCGTGTGAATTCACTCGAGTCCCAGCCAATTTCCGGGAAAAATGTGGCAGCGATTACCTCTTGTACCCCATCCTGAGGTCTACCGCAGCATGCCACCAGCAAAGTGGTTGGAGAAGGTCATAGGTCGAAGGGGGGTTGGGGCGGGGGAGTCACCAGCCCATCGTTGGTACGGCTGGTGATAAAGCACTCGCGGTAACTCCCCTAATGTCTCTAACACGGCAATGGATTCCTTCCCTTCCACCCACTCCCATCCCCTTCCAACCCCCACTCCTAACTCCCCCCCCCCCCAACCCCGCAGATAACAAGACGCCTCACTGACCCAGTAACGAAGGCGTCTTTGTGCCTCTATCGAGCCGTACGGAAAGCAGTTGAGTGGAATTCCGTACTATAAACCGAGGTTTAGTGACCTTGGTATAGACGCGTGCATCTGATGTCTAGGCCAGTCCCTTACGACGCTCCTGATTGGCTGTTGATAAGCCAATCACGGGGGTGGAAACTCTCAGTCTCTCGAGAGAGTTCACATTCTTCGGAGGGATAAGTCTCAAAAGTATCCCTCAGGAGAGGTGGGACATACATCCTGCCTATGTGAACATTCTCGAGAGGCTGAAAGTTTCCAGCCCTGTGATTGGCTTATCAACAGCCAATCAGGAGCGTCGTAAGGGACTGGCCTAGACATCAGATGCACGGTTAATGTGAATCTACTGTAAGTTTTGGACGTGATCTATTTGAAATTGGGTTTTGCAACGAGAATTTGAAATGAAGAAGAAACAATGAGTGTGAGGAACCTTCATAAAGGTTATACAAATAGACAGAGCCGCATAAATGGTCACGTGATTAATGCTAGAAGTACATATGGGCCTACACACTGCCCCAAATGTCAAATATTGCAAGATTTTACATTGATCGTCTCGTCGAATTTCTTGAATCACAAATTCAAATCAGCATCTTTAATTATGTGTATACGTCTTGACTTCAACACGCAAGTATCTCGATTTTTCATAAATCTA
Organism: Macrobrachium nipponense; assembly: GCF_015104395.2. NCBI lineage: Eukaryota > Metazoa > Arthropoda > Malacostraca > Decapoda > Palaemonidae > Macrobrachium > Macrobrachium nipponense. The sequence continues at coordinate 70,982,708 of NC_087215.1, read as the reverse complement.
ACTAGAATTTATTTTACACATTTCGTGTACCAGAGGAGAGGTAAGATGAATAAATTTTGTACGATTTCCTTAAGAAAATATACATACTGGAGATAACCATAACTGCAGGTGAACATACTATGCTTTTAATGTTAAGAAAACCTTGATCATCAAAACTAAATCCAAGCGCCTCAGCGGCGTGGTTGGTATGGTGTTGGCGTCCCAAATCGGTGGTCGCGAGTTCGATTCTCGGCCATTCCATTAAGGAGTGAAGGATTGTGTATTTCTGGTGATAGAAGTTCACTCTCGACGTGGTTCGGAAGTCCCGTTGCTGAATAACCGCTGGTTCCATGCAACGTAAAAACACCATACAAACAAAACAAAACTAAATCCAGGGGATGTTCTATTCAAAAAAAGAACCGTCAGTATTTACCTGCCAGCATTTCGATTCATGTACGTGCAATAATACCAGGCTAAAGTGTCTTCTCTTCGTGTGTCACATTTCGTGTGAATCTTAATGAACTTGCACCTCGATGGAGACGAAACTGTCGGTTTTGGGCCATTCTGGCGCACATTACAACTGGGAGTTAGTTACACGCTGAGAAGTTTTCTAACCCGCAAATGTATATTGTGGCATATTGTGGCCAAAAGGTCGCCTTTGCATAAGACACTGAGTAAAAAGGGAGAAAAAAAAAAAAAACAGTTCTCGTTACCACGCAAAGGATCAGAAAGAGGTAGGGTGCGTGTTGGAAGGAGGAAGACTTATTTTTTCCTATGTATTTCGCTTCTGCAAAGAATACTTCTAATAGTTCTTTGGGTAATAGAATATGTATGTATGTATGTATGTATATATATATATATAATATATATATATATATATATATATATATATCTATATATATAGACATATATATATATATATATATCTATATATACTATATATATCTATCTATATATATAGAACATATATATAATATATATACTAATAGATATCTATATATATATCTATATATATATATATATCTCTATATATCTATATAAGATATCTATATATTATATCTATATCTATATATATGTATAGATAATATATAGTATCTCATAGAGATATATATAGCTATATAGATATCTATTATATAGATATCGATATATATATAGTATTATATAGATATATTATATAGATATCTGATATTAGGAATATATATGCGCAGATATTATAATATTATAAATAATATATCTAGATATATATATGAGATACAGTATAGATATATCATATAGATATATATACAGATTATATATATAGATAGATATATATATTAGATATATAGATATATATGATAGTATAATATATATATAGATATATATACATATAGATATATATATATATATATATATATATATAATAATATATATATATATATATATATATATATCATATATGTATATATATATATATATATATATATATATATATATATATATATATATATATATATATAGACATGTGTGCATATATTTGTATACATGTATACACAACATTTTTTAATAGCAACACAAATTTATCAAATCTGATAAGTCAATGGATCGCGAACCCTATTTCTGTTATGACAATTTATTATCAAAATCAGTTTGATTGCCTCCTGTTCAATTTGGAAGTCTATTGTGCTAATGATTTTTCTTCAGAGTTTCAGATGAATAAAACATGTTCCTGATTCCTGTGAAAAGGAGTTATTTTCAATATGAATGCCACAATCCTCAAGATGTTTCACGGAATTGTAAGTATCCTGCTTTTATTAGAAACAATTCTCATGTTGTTTTTAGAGAGGCTATAAATAAATAAATTAGTGGGCTCCAGAAACATTGTCGCAATATCAATATCAGATATTATGTAAATTACATTGCTTGGAAATGAGAGTAGGAACGAGTCCTTTGGGAACAAAAACACTTCTTCTTTTCATGTAATGCGCAGTGATTGCATAACAGAACCACTAAATGCCATTTGAATCCGCGCAATTGCCGAGTGTTTTCTTCTTCTTCTTCTTTCTTTTACGCCCTTTTCCATACCTCATCCAATCCATGCAAGAATGACATAAGGGTAACCGCAAGTCATGACCTTTTAGCTCCCTCATACTTCCGAATTCCTCTGAGCTACAGAACGTAAACAAACCCTCGACCAATGGCAGAGCGTCGTTGCTGAACTTCCTGTCGCTGGAGCTGGAGATTTTTTTAAAAGTATGCAGACTTACAGTCTACGTGAAGGGCTTTTGACAGAAGTTTATATAAACCGTGGCAAAGTTCGCGTTCAAGTTAGTTGACTCCAGGTCACGGTGGAGAGAGCACCGGAACCGTTTGTTCTGTGATGTTATCAGCCTTAGAAAGATATAGGGAGGTTGAAAGACGTTATACCCAACCGTTCGTCCTTTGTTTTCGAAAAGTTGATGTAGTTTGAGCGCCATTCGAGATGTGAGACATTGTAGTGAATGATTAAATGAAATGTGAAGACGATAACATATTGGATCATTGCACAAATTAGAAGTTTCTTGTTGTGATAAAAAAGTGGACTCTGAGCTGAACAATTGGAAACGTCCAACTAATCAGCAAAGCGCTGATATGAAACTGTGATCTAATTATTTAATTATTGCATATTGACACCTACGAGCGCGCGTGTGTAGACGAAGTCTGAAGTCTTTGCTAATAATAAACATGGATTTGATGAAAGTGTTCCTAACCATAGCTTCACGTAAGTAACAACTTGTATAAAATGCAAATTCATAATTTGCTTTAATTAGACTGTAATACTCAGATATCTTATTTGTACTTTGTGTACCTCGTAGTACTTCAAAGTGCATAAAGCTACTTCAATTAATATTACATTGACGTTGTTATGTACGAGGGAGAAAGAGAAACTTGTGTATACTTACAATACATGCACACTATATACACATGCACGTCAAAATGAATATATTTTGTATATCTAAATATCATCCCTCTCTCTCTCTCTCTCTCTCTCCTCTCTCTCTCTCTCTCTCTCTCTCTCTCACTTCCCATCAAAGTTAAGATAATTATTATCATTATTATTATTACTATTATTATTATTATTATATTTGTACAGTTGTAGTTGCTTGCTTTTTTTACTAATCATTGTTATAATTACATGCATAAAAAGTGCCAGTTTTATGAAAGATGGTCGACCCAATGTGAAGGGGGAAAAAAAGTAAGCATTCGTATGTTTACTTTGACAGTATCGTTTTTCATCTATGCAGGAAAAGTTGTCATGCAATAATCTAGCGCATGCGCAGATCGAATTTCAGTCTGCTTCCTTACATGGTTTGGTTTTTATATTTGTAGATGATCGCTAAGCGGTTAACCCAGACTGAGTGTGATCGATTGGTTTAATAGGCGATAAAGATAGATTTTTTTTTTTTTTTTTTTTCGTTCTGTTACGCCAAATAGAGAAGTTCTGTATGAAAAGAGGACTTGAAGAATACCTGTATTATACTGATTCCCACGGTACTGCGTATATTTTGCATTCATACGAAAAAATTGCACGTGCGCAATTTAGCAGACGATCATTAAACGCATTCGTAAGTTTCTAACGTAATGTTTTACTTGTGTTAGGAGCTAAGTGTCACCATTAAAAATACGCGCAGGATACCGTGGTTCGATATGCATATACTTACAATGCATGCACACCCGGCGCCAAATTTTCATACGCACTGTTAAACAAAATAGATAAATATTTGCTTCTTTGTGAAGTATTGAAGTAAGTTTTTATTTTACGCACACCGGCACACCCTGTGGACGATACGTACCGCCTTGTAGCTCCTGAAATTATGAATCCTTAAATAATATATATATATATATATATATATATATATATATATATATATATATATATATATATATATATATATATAGGGCAGTGATGACTCTATCTTAGGTCTGGACGACGAGAGATCTAAACGTAAGACTTTATTATTATTATCATTATTATTATTATTATTATTATTATTATTATTATTATTATTATTATTATTATTATTATTATTGTTGTTTTTTTTTCTTTCTCTTTTGCTCTATCACAGTCCTCCAATTCGACTGGGTGGTATTTATAGTGTGGGGTTCCGGGTTGCATCCTGCCTCCTTAGGAGTCCATCACTTTTCTTACTATGTGTGCCGTTTCTAGGATCACACTCTTCTGCATGAGTCCTGGAGCTACTTCAGCGTCTAGTTTTTCTAGATTCCTTTTCAGGGATCTTGGGATCGTGCCTAGTGCTCCTATGATTATGGGTACGATTTCCACTGGCATATCCCATATCCTTCTTATTTCTATTTTCAGATCTTGATACTTATCCATTTTTTCCCTCTCTTTCTCTTCAACTCTGGTGTCCCATGGTATTGCGACATCAATGAGTGATACTTTCTTCTTGACTTTGTCAATCAACGTCACGTCTGGTCTGTTTGCACGTATCACCCTATCCGTCCTGATACCATAGTCCCAGAGGATCTTTGCCTGATCGTTTTCTATCACTCCCTAAGGTTGGTGCTCGTACCACTTATTACTGCAAGGTAGCTGATGTTTCTTGCACAGGCTCCAGTGGAGGGCTTTTGCCACTGAATCATGCCTCCTTTTGTACTGGTTCTGTGCAAGTGCCGGGCATTCGCTTGCTATGTGGTTTATGGTTTCATTTTTCGTATTGCACTTCCTACATATGAGAGATGTTATTTCCATCTATCGTTCTTTGAACATATCTGGTTCTTAGGGCCTGATCTTGTGCCGCTGTTATCATTCCTTCAGTTTCCTTCTTTAGCTCTCCCCTCTGTAGCCATTGCCATGTGTCATCGCTGGCTAGTTCTTTAGTCTGTCTCATGTATTGTCCGTGCATTGGTTTGTTGTGCCAGTCCTCTGTCTGTCTGTCATTCTCCTGTCTCTGTATATTTCTGGGTCTTCGTCTACTTTTATTAGTCCTTCTTCCCATGCACTCTTTAGCCACTCGTCTTCACTGGTTTTCAGATATTGCCCCAGTGCTCTGTTCTCGGTGTTGACGCAGACCTCTATACTTAGTATTATTATTATTATTATTATTATTATTATTATTATTATTATTATTATTATTATTATTATTATTATTATTATTATTGAAAATAATGGCTATTTCAGCAGCGTTTATTTCGTATAAAACCTGTGTTAATGAAGGTCTTCTTCCAGCATGTTATTATTATTATTATTATTATTATTATTATTATTATTATTATTATTATTATTATTATCTTCCAGTCCTTTGGGACTCCTTCACGGGCTCGGGAAAATGGGACGCGACCGACGGAGCCACCTTGCACGAGGTCCGGACTGGAGCCGACCTCATCCAGGAGGTCAGCATGGTCCTGCAGGACGCCGTGGTCATGTTGCTCGAGTCAAAAGGAGACGGCGAAGGAGGAGAGCCGGAGACGAAGCTGCTGCCCTTGTCGGACCTCTTGTCTCCGTAGGTAGAAAGTTGTTCTTTTCTCCATACGTAGAAAATTGTTCTCTTCTCCGTAGGCAGAAAGTTGTTCTCTGCTCCGTAAGTGGAAAGTTGTTCTCTTCTCCGTAGGTAGAAAGTTGTTCTCTTCTCCGTAAGTGGAAAGTTGTTCTCTTCTCCGTAGGTAGAAAGTTGTTCTCTTCTCCGTAGGTAGAAAGTTGTTCTCTTCTCCGTAGTAGAAAGTTTTTTCTTCTTCCGTTAAAGTAGGGAAGTTGTCTTCTCCAGGTAAGTAGGTGGAGAAAGTTGTCCTCTTCTCCAGTACTTCGCACAAGCGTGGTTTAGAAAGTTGTTCTCTTCTCCGTAGGTAGAAAGCTGGTCTTTTCTCCGTATGGGTAGAAAGTTGTTCATTTCTCCGTCGATAGAAAACTCTTCTTTTCTCTTTAGGTAGAAAGTTGTTCTCTTCTCCGTAGGTAGAAAGTTGTTCTTGTCTCCGTAGATAGAAAGCTGTTCTCTTCTCCGTAGGTAGAAAGTTGTTATTTTCTCCGTAGGCAGAAAGCTGTTCTTTTCTCCTTAGGTAGAAAATTATTCTTTTCTCCGCAGGTAGAAAGTTTATCCAATCTAGCGTCTTGCATATTCCAAATCGATTCCTTTCTGCCGAGAGACACCAGATTCGCTGAATGAATTAGCGAAAAGCTGATTAAAGAAAACCGTAAGATATGATAAACGTAAGAGATGAAGGAAACGAAGGGAAAAGGGATTACTGGTGGTTGGAATCATAAGGAGAAACGAATGAGAGAAAGGTACAGCAAATGTGGCAATTGCAGTCAATGTTGGTCTTATCTATTTCAGTGTCTGAAATGTGCGGAGAACCTTAATGAGTTAAAACAAAACAAAAATCCGGTTTTAGAATACTATAATACCCTGACTACGCTGAACAGCAGACGCACAAATATGGAATAAATGTTTTGCCTCGCTGTCGAACTTCCCGCGAAGTTCCAGAACTCCTTTATCCCTTACACTGCTAGACTGTGGATCAGTCTCCCTACTGAGGATGTCATGCGATTGGAACTCGAGAAGTTCAAGCAAATACCCTAATAATATTCTCTTGCATTTACTACGTTTTTATCTATTAATTTATCAATCTGTTTTCCTTTCTTTAATATGTGAGATCTCTTCTTTCTGTTTCCCTTTACTTCCTCTCTCTTCTTCCTAATGAACACCATATTACTCTAATGTAATTGGAAGCTTAAGGAATTTCAAGTCAATGGCCCCTTTGGTGGGCTTGTTCCATATGAATAGATAGCATCTTCTGAATTAAAAGTCAGAATTCACTGCTGCAGTCGTGTCTAGAGCAATTAGATCTACCGTAAGGTTTATAGGGGGTTAATGTTGTTTTATGAGAATAGGTAGGAGACAAACGCAGGATTGGCAGCCTCGTGCACTGATGAACGTCTTAAGGTCTCATGTATACCATGCAGACCTCTATTCATAGAAATACTCTTTTGTAAAGAGGTTATTGTCATTTTGTTTTCTTATTTCTGTGCAGAATTTCTATCGTACACTTCGTCCTTGATTAATGAGCAGAAGAAGAATTATATTTTTCTTGAAATCTTTCGTGAAAAAGAGGTGATGAATGAATTTTGTTTCGGTTCAAGTACCGATTCAAAGTAGTATCTAATGCAGGATGAATCTTTTCAGTCCTGAAAGTAAACGTTTCTCTCTCTCTCTCTCTCTCTCTCTCTCTCTCTCTCTCTCTCTCTCTCTCTCTCTCTCTCTCTCAAAATGCCTAACAATACCTACAGACGCTATGGACTGAAACGCTTAATTTATTATATACATTCTTCAGGCTATTATTATTATTATTATTATCATTATTAAACCAAACAAAAACTTCTTTCAGTTTTCTTCTGAAGATTGTGTGGAGTAAAACTAAATATATATACTTAGAAGTAAACAAGTTACAAGGTAATTTCGTGGGTTTCTTTTTCAATTATTGTTATTATTATTATTATTATTATTATTATTATTATTATTATTATATTATTATTATTATTATTATTATTATTATTATTATTATTATTATTATTATTAATTATTACTTATTCAGAGACGGAACCCATTCATATGGGACAAGCCCACCACAGGGGCCACTGACTTGAATTTCTTCAAGCTTCCTAAGAATATTATGGTGTTCATTCGAAAGAGTTAACACAAGGTAATGCGAAAGGCATAAAGAGGTGCTCACTTATTAGAAAAACAGATAAATCAAAATAATAGATAAAATTTCAAATATTAAGACAATTTTTTTAATATTTCTGAAGTTCCAATTACACGGCCTCCTCCAGGAGGCCATTAATGTCCATAATTTTTAAATTTACTGCTTTTCACTTTTTTCCTCCCTCAGGGTGCTCTCAACGGGGCTGTTCGCCATCATCCCCCTGGTTATCATCTTCAGCCTCTACCTGGGCGTGATGCTGTGGGCATCGTCTTCCATAAGGAGAGCTGACGACTATCTCCAACAGTAAGGCATAAGAGTTCCGTAACTTCTCTTTCATCTGTATTGTCTTTCTTCAGTTTGTCCCTCTTTTCCCCTTAGTTGCTTTGAAAATGGTTGTAATGTCTCTCTTTTGTTTGTCTCTCTTTTCTCTTTAGTTGCTTTGAAAATTGTTATAATGTCTCTCTTTTGTTTGTCTCTCTTTTCTCCTTAGTTGCTTTGAAAATTGTTGTAATGTCTCTCTTTTGTTTGTCTCTCTTTTCTCCTTAGTTGCTTTGAAAATTGTTGTAATGTCTCTCTCTTGTTTGTTCCTCTTTTCTCCTTAGTTGCTTTGAAAATTGTTGTAATGTCTCTCTTTTGCTTGTCTCTCTTTTCTCCTTAGTTGCTTTGAAAATTGTTGTATTGTCTCTCTTTTGCTCGTCTCTCTTTTCTCCTTAGTTGCTTTGAAAATTGTTGTAATGTCTTTCTCTTGTTTGTCTCTCTTTTCTTCTTAGTTGCTTTGAAACTTGTTGTAATGTCTCTCTTTTGCTTGCCTCTCTTTTCTCCTTAGTTGCTTTGAAAATTGTTGTTTTGTCTCTCCTCTGTTTATCC